>NC_135624.1:44394607-44722821 GCF_053574225.1 Canis aureus | reverse complement strand
ACATCCAAGCACACAGACACATACAAGGCCCCATAGATAATACAACACACAAACAAGGATGCACATGTCTGCCTGGCCACACATATTCACGCAAATCCGCATGTTTACAAACCCTCTCAGCAGCCAGAACACAGGCACTACACATGTGAACAGCCAAGCCCCTCGCGAGGTGCAGAAGAAAGCTGGTATTCCCTGTGGAAGCTCGGAGTTATACCTGTTTGTGCATCAGTGTTTCAGGTGATTATCAAGCAAATGACAGGAAGCATCTTTGTTTTCTACTTAGAATGTACTGAAATCCCATCTTCTTCTTTTTTCTTTTTTAAGATTTTACTTATTTATTCATGAGAAACAGAGAGAGAGAAGCAGAGGCACAGGCAGAGGGAGAAGCAGGCTCCATGCAGGGAGCCCGACGTGGGACTCGATCCTGAGTCTCCAGGATCACACCCCGGGCTGAAGGCGGTGCTAAACCACTGAGCCACCCGGGCTGCCCTGAAATCCCATCTTCAAATGAAATACTGTCCAATAGCCTTTGTCATGTTCGTCCCTGATTCATCACCTTACATGTGCTTCATTTATAAGGAATAACAGACTCTGATACCAATTAATCATTTCAGGGGAAAAAAAAAAACTCAACACATTAATTTGGTCAGAAAATGTTTAGAAAGCACCTTACATAAACAATCTTATATTTCTTTCTCAGCTGATGGTGTCCTGACCACCCACACACACTTAATAGGGTGCCAGAAACTATTATCCTTGTTTTTACCTTCCCACACATAAATCTATCCCTTCTTCCCCTAAGCTTGTTTTTCAGGTTGTAAAAAGATTGGAACACAATGTCTATTTCTATTAGCTTTGAAGACTAAACTAATAAGATATACTTCCAGCTGAGAAAGTATATTTTAGAAGTTTGTGTTCATGGTTTATAATAATGAAATCAAGAAGACCAGATCATTTGAAATGGATTTACATTAAATAGATTCTTTTTTTTTTTCCCCAAAGGAAATGTCACGTACACATTAGCATGTGGGGAATCTTTCAGCATATGAGACGGTCATAAATTTACCAAAGACTGAATTTTTTAGAGTATTTAATGAAATATCAATAGTATATAAGACTGAGACATATTTTGACTTTTATACATAGAGGATTAAACTGTGAGTCTAAAATGTTAACTAAATTAACAAATTCTCTCTGAACAGAACTCCTATTCATAATAATCCCAGATCTGGAAGGAATACAGTCTTTCAGTACTGAGCCTGTGACAATGGGATCTGACAAAAGAAGAGGAAGATGTCTCTAGCACAGGTTTCCCAAGTTCCTTTCAGGGATCACATGCCTCCCTGAGCAAAATGATTCAATTGCCTGAGACACGAAGCAACTGCAACAACAACAAAAGAATCTTCCTGGTTTTTTAACCCACATATCGCACACTATGCCTTTTATCCTTAAAGGTATGTGGGAGGGCGTTGGGGGGGGCACTTATTAGGACTTTCTGTTGATGAAGAAAAACACCAACTCTGATTTACCTAAGAGCACAGGAAATTCTGGAGGAACTGAACACCCGGGCTATGAAAAGACCAGGAACCAGGGGAAGCAAGAGAAGTTCATAGACAACCCTCCTATGTCCTCTGGATGATTTAGACAGATGATGTTTTAAATCTGTGTCTTTCTCTGCAGGAGTAAACCTCCTGGGAGTGATACATGCTTGTCCTTAGGTAGGTCACCTACTACTTTTGTAAACCTAAAAGGACATGAGATTAAGGGGTAGGTTATCGTGGAATCCAGGAGAGGCATCACCCGGAGGAAGAGACAGTATAAGCAAAGCAGAGAGGTCAGAGGCAGAAATATGCGGTGCAATAAATAAATAAATAAATAAAAATTTCCAAAATAAAAAAGAAATATGCTGTGCATATAAGCCAGCCCCCAGAATGGCCCCTGATAAGCCTCAAGATGTGGAATAGTCCCCTGATCCTACCCTGGATCAGGATAGATCTCTGAAACCAGGAGCATATGGCAGGAGTGAAGAAGATTCGTGCCTTCCAAGTCAAGGCCATAAAAATCATTGGAATTCCTGCCCTGATCTCCTAGAGTGTTTACTCTGGAAAAAGCCAGCTTCTATGCCGCAAGGACACTGACTCGGAGAGCCCTATGGGGGCCCCATGTGAAGAGGGACTGAGACCTGCCTTAATAGTCAGCACCAACTTGCCTACGATGGAAATAAACCACCTGGGAAATGGATCCTCCGGGTCTAACCGAGGCTTCAGATGACTTCCACCCCAGTGAACATCTGACTGCAATCTAGGAAGAGGCCTAAAACAGAACCTGCCCAGTCGGACTGTTCCAAATTCCGGAGCCACAGAAAGCGAAAGAGATAACAAGTAATTATTGTTGCTTTAAACCACCAGAATTTGAGTAACTAGTTGCATGGCGATAGATAGCTCATAAAGTGACCTTCCGCCACTAAAGAGAAAGCTGAGAGGTTTATGAACAAGTCAAGCCAGCAGAAAGCAGAGCATAGACTTAATTCATCAGTAAGTGTGTATTAATTATCTATAAAATAGTGATGCAATATTATATAATAGTTAATGGTACGACCTTTGAAACTAGACTTCCTAAGTTAGTGTCCTAACAACTCCACTGTGTGGTCTTCAGCAAATTGATTATCTCTTTGGGAGATAATACGATTTTCTCTAATTTATAGAATGGAGATGATAAAAATGATACTTAATTCAAAGGTTAATTGTGAAGATGACATAACATGATCCAATAAAATGCTTAGAACTTTGAGTGGCAAGCATATAATAAGTTCTATGATATGTAATATATTTTGTATAAGGTACATATATTACATGTATACCTACATGTGTTTTTCACATACACACATACATGCAGGCACTGACACACATTTGTATACTCATTTAATTCCTATACAACCTTATGAAACATACGCTACTATATTATCCATTTTACAGATCAAGAAACCAAAGAATGGACAGTACAGCATAGAGCCTTACTCCAAATCCAGACAGTTTGTTACCAGAGTTTGCTAATACGATATAGAAACCTCCAATTAATTAGGACATGTGTCACAAATACTTGATACTATTGAGAAATTGTGCTAGTTGATATTGGAACTATCCGTCATCTTTTTTTTTTTCTTAAGGAGGTTGCATTTTAGATGAGAAAATGAGATTGATAATAAGAAAATCAGACTTGTTAGGAATATTTTGCTTTATAGAAAAAGGGATGCGTCATTATGAAGAATTAAGTTACAATTCATAAAATGGTCTCTAAGAACTAGTAATGGGACGATACCTCCACACAAACTTGTTCCTGATAGAATCATTATGTATACACATTTGGGGTCTCTGATATAATGTACACCAAACATTCAAATGTGGTTTAGAGTTTTTCATCCTTTCCCTCATTGCCAGATTGTCAGCCGGCATTTGTCATTGTTTCCCATTGTACAACCTTGGAAGTCTCCTTAAACTGCCCCTGTGTGTATTCCAAACTTGCTTTGAATTGAGAAAATAAATAGCCGAGCATGATAAATTGAATAATGTACTCAAAAATTCATGTCCACCCAGACCTCAGAATGCAGTCTTATTTGGAAATAAAATTCTTTGCAGATGTATTTAGTTAAGGTAGGATGGGGTCATACTAGATTAGGGTGTACCCTAAATCCAATGACAGGTGATCTCATAAGAAGAGGAGAGAACACACAGAGACAAGTAGAAAAGAAGGCCACATAAAGACAGAGGCAAATAGTGGAGTGATGCAGCTCCAGGCCAATCAAAGCCAAAGTTTGCTGGGAGCCACTTGGAAAAGGCAAGACAATATTTTTCCCTCCAGCATTCCTAGGGTAGCATGGTGCAGCCAACACCAGGATTTCAGACTTCTAGACTCTAGAACTAAGAAGATAAATTTCTGTCATTTATAGCCATCAGACACAGCTAGCGGATTCCTTACCCAGACCCAGCTCTGGGGCCAAGCACTCCACCTCCCTTGCCTGCCAGAGGCCACTGAGCCCAGCCCCCAGCCCCAGTAGCAGTGCCATGGCCAGGTGGAATGCCCACAACCACAGCATCACGGCAGAGGGCCCCTATCACGACTTGGCCATCATGGGCTATATGGACTTGCCCTCCATCAGGGCCACCTTATGGGAAAAACCTTCATCAACCTCTTGCCAGCTGAGGTCGGCACCCTGGGTGGTAAAGACTGGTCAAGTTTTTTTGTTTGTTTGTTTTGTTTTTTTTGTGAATGGACTGACACCTAGGAACCAGAAATGTTCTGTTATCAGGGACTCACTGCTGCAGGGCAGGGAGTTTACCATGGATCTTTCTACCAAAAGCACCCACAGAGCTCCCACGTCCATCACTGTTACCAGGACTGCAAAGATGCTAGTTCTGCTGTTGGCCAAAGGTGTCCATGGTGGTATGATCAACAGGAAATGTTTTGAAATGGCCTCCTGCCTGGGGCGCTCCCAGTGCTGACCTCATCTGTCCTTTCCCCACCACTCCGCACTGCTTTTGCACCCCTCTCCTTCCCATACACACACATACACCATTTTATTCTGGGGGCCATTACCCTACACCACTTATTGCTGCCAAAACCACATGGGCTGAGGGCTACAGCTGTATGGACACACACCCACCCCTACCCATACCCCTTCTCTGTGTGGTTGGAAAATCTTTTTGTTTGAGAGTTTTGTTTTGTTTTCTAAATTTAAAAAAATGCTACTAAAAAATAAATAGTCATCAAATTCAGTGGCAATTTATTAATTTATTTATTAAGACGGTCCTAGGAAACTAATATGCGAACATTATAGAAATTTGGTTAAAAGGAGCCATTATAGAAATTGTGTTGAAAGGATTATTGCAGGAGGGTAATTCCCTATCTCAGTGTGTGTATAGGAACCCTTGGCAGAGAAAACATGCACGTCTAGGAGTTTGGGGAAATATTCAGGAGCTCCCAAGCCTCTATTTATTCTGGGGTCCAACTCAGAAGCAAGAGACTGAAATTGTTGTCAGGAGAGCAAAGGGAGACCCGGGAGCCAAGGATCCCTGCTTTGACTGGTAATAGCATAACTAGTCCCTGAGATTTCTTAAATTCTAGGAGAAAATAAATGTGTGATTCCACCTGAGAATCTCATTACTTGAACCAAGTACAGGTGATAATCCAAGGTCAGACGCACAGCAGAGAGAATAGATTGGCCCCAGTTGGAGTCTCCAAGCATCATGCATCACACGAGTCAAAGGTCCATGGAACCACTCTCTCCACTGGCCAATCGTGTTTATCAGCAACAGCAGGTTAGATTATAGAAGGTAGTGGTGTGCTCTTGGTAACTGAAAAGAAAAGGACACTCCACAATTGAATGTATTTGGAACAAGCTGTTCCAAATCCTATTATTTGTACCTTACTGCTTATTATTAGAAACATACAAAGAAGAGAAGCAAAGTAGCAAGAAAGTCATTTCTATGGAATTTGGATGTAATTTGACTTCTTTCTATAAAAATAACTAATGTTTCTTACTTCCTGAAATTCTTCAGTTGGCTTTTGATGATTCATAGAATACAATGTAATATGATAATAAGAGTTTATCCCCCAGGCTTTGAGTAGAGAAAATCAGAGGCAGATGGCCATTGTTCAAATAATACAACTTATACAAAGTACCAGGAATATAATGTAAGTACTCACTAAAAATTAGTTCCTTCCAGTTACCTTAAGACTCTTTTCTAATTTTCTAATTTTCTTTTTTTGTGTTACGATCAGAACAAGATTGCCTATGCAATTCTAGAGTTTCACAGCTACATATTCATAGAAACATCCATTGCCCTTTGAATTGTGATTAGCAATACCAGTTCTAACAACTAAGATATATCATAAACTCCAAGGCAATTAGTGTTCCCTCACTTTTCTTTCTGCCAGACATAAAGCCTCATCCCTTTAGAATTTCTTTAGGGGCAATTTCTTTATTATTTTTCACGTTCTCCACTAGAGGCACTTTAATAAAAGTTTCACTATTTTTTTTTAATAAGACCCCCAAAAAAGACAAAAAACAAAATCAAACAAAAACCTATGCTGATGGCTATATATATATATATATATATATATATATATATATATATATATAGCTGATGGTGAGATATATATATGTATATCAAAGAGACACAGGAATTAACTACAATAAGTTACAAAGGCCAAAATTGAAACAATTTGAACAACAATATAAAGTGGTATTAGATTAAAACCCAAAGTATAAAATAAGTATCCCTAAGCTCATACTAACATAAATAAATAAGTGATTGAAAAAATAAATGGGTAAGAAGAAACAAATCTCCAATGCAGAAGAATTCTGAATAATTTATATAGATACTGTGTCCTGAAGAGACTGAAGCATAACTTCCCTCTCTTGAAGTGGAGGCTGCACATCGTGACTTTCTTTCAAACAATACAATATGGAAAGAGGTAGAAAAGGAATTTGGTGGAGAAACCTGACAAACACTATCTAGCCAGTGGTCAAAGTTAACATCAACCATGATAAATAAACATGTTGATAGTGTACACCCTAGATATAAAGTGATCTCTATGGTCTTCCTTCCAAAAATCCATAATGCCAGTCAGCATCAGAAAAAGATGAGTTGAGTGACATCCTACACAATATCTGACCAGGATTCCTCAAAACTCTCAAGGTCATTAAAGGCAGGAAATGTCTGAAAAACTGTCATAGTTTAGAGGAGCCTGAAGAGGCATGGCAGCTAAATGTTATATGGTGTCTTGGATACAATCTTGAAACACAAAAAAAATGTTAATATAAGATATTAATAATAGAGAAAACTGGATATGAAGTATGTGGGAATCTCTACTATCTTTGCAATTTTTTCTGTAAACCTAAATCTACTCCAAAACCTTTTATTTTCATATATTATATAACTTTCATATATTCTGGGTCTCCATTCTTGGCGTCCTGCCTATAGTTAGCTGACTCCCTCAGGAAGCTCACTCAACTTAGCACCTCACCAAACCCCACAAAATCCCTACAAAATAGATTCTATTGTTATAGCATGTTTACAGATAACAAACCAGAAAAGCTTAAATAGCTTACCAAAGGACCTAAACATGGCAGTGCTAGAAATGGAACTCAGCCCAGTTCTAGAGTTTAAATTTTTAACCGCTATCTCATACTATCCCATCATATGACAGTATATATAGAAAATATAAAACAATCTGCATGTATGTTTTTAGAACTGATAAATTATTTTTATAGTGTTAGGATATTATTGATTACATGATTAAAGTGGAATAATTTATTGTATTTCTGTAAGTTCCCATGATGAATTATTAGAAAATGCAAATATTGAAGAACATACTTGTTTATAATAGCATCCAAATCATGAGGTACAGAAAATCTAATAGTAGAAGTGTAAGACCTCTACAGAGGAAACAGTAAAGCATTATTGAGAGAAATTAAAGAAGATGTAGATAAATGGAGCTATATAACATGTTTATTCATGGGAACACTTCATATTATCAAGGTATCAGTTCTCCTCAAACTTCTAAAGAATTGATACAATTATAACTGAGTAGGTGTAGGTGTATGTACCTTTAGAAAATACCCTAAAACTTAAGTAGAATGAAATGGACTGAAAATAGTCAAGATACAAGACAGAAGGATAAAGGGAAATGTTTGTTTTAACAATTTACAGAAAGATTTTAAAGGAAGACTTAGTTAAGATGTGATACTAATGCCTGGATATACAAACAGACAACTGAAGTTGATTTCAGAAGAGCCCAGAAAGGGATCTATGCTATATGGACATTTAATTTAAAATAAAGGTAGCACTGCGGAACAATGCAAGAAAGGCAGCCTTTTCAATACATAGCCCTGAAACAACTGGATGAAATATGGGGAAAAAACTCAAAATATATTTCTACTCCACATCACATATAATCAAAGCTTACTGACATATAGATATAGATGTAAAAGACAAAACTATGAATTTTCAAAATGTAATATAAAAGAATTTATCTTCATGATCGTGGAATAGGAAAAAAAAATTAAACGGTACCTCAGAAGCACTGAACATAAAAATATTTAATAACTGGGCTACATAAAAATGAAAAACTTGGGATCCCTGGGTGGCGCAGCGGTTTGGCGCCTGCCTTTGGCCCGGGGCGCAATCCTGGAGACCCGGGATCAAATCCCACATCGGGCCCCCGGTGCATGGAGCCTGCTTCTCCCTCTGCCTGTCTCTCTTTCTCTCCCTCTCTCTGTGACTATCATAAATAAATTTTAAAAAATTTAAAAAAAAATGAAAAACTCTTATTCTTCAAAAGATATCATTGAGGGCAGCCCAGGTGGCTCAGTGGTTTAGCATCGCCTTCAGCCCAGGGTGTGATCCTGGAGACCCGGGATCAAGTCTTACATCGGGCTCCCTACATGGAGCCTGCTTCTCCCTCTGCCTTGTGTCACTGTCTCTCTTTCTCTGTGTGTGTGTGTGTGTGTGTGTGTGTGTGTGTGTGTATGTGTCTCATGAATAAATAAATAAATCTTTAAAAAAAAACAAAAAACTAAAAAAAAAAAGATATCATTGAGAGAATCAGAAGTAAACCAACGTACAGAAGATACCAGAATATATAAAGAATGTCTATAAATCAAAAAGAAAAAGCTAGTCAATCAAAAGGGAAAATAAGCAAGGGTGGCGTGGCATGTCATAGGGAAGACAGCCTCGTGGCCAACAAATATATGAAATTGTTCTCAATCTTAGAAGGAATCAAAGAAATGCAAATTAAAATCACAAAAAGATACTACTAGAAAGCTATGAATAACTAAAATTAAGATCTTACAACCATGTGCTAGCAAGAATGTAGAGCAACAGGAACTAACACACAACACTGCTAGTGAGATAATAAACTGGGACAATCACTTTGGGAAGTCTGGAATCAGCTGCTAAAATCGAACATATGCATGCACTATAGTAGGAATTTCACTGCAAGGTATAAATCCAAGAAAAACGTGGGCACATGTGCAGCAAAAGACATCTACAAATATGCATATCAGTTATAAACACCTCAAACTGGAAAAAGCCCAAATATCTATCAACATTAAAGAGAACAACAAATTGTAAAACACTCAACCAATGAAAATGAGCCAACTCTATGTACATCAATAATAGAAGTGAGTCTCACAAACAGAACATTGAGCAAAAGAAGCCAGAAAAAAAAATGAGACATTTATTGCATGACTTGATTTATATAATGTTCTACAATGGGCAAAACTATAGTATAATGATTAGAGATTTGTTCTCCAAGGGGAAAAAGTGACAGGTAAAAGGAAGCATATATTATGAAAGTCAAGGAGAGTTTACTTTGGGGCCAGGGATGGTGACCCAGGTTTTGGTAACTGTACACACAAGCTCCTGGTTGGTTACTTTGCACTTTATAATATTACATTGGACTGTATATTCTTGTTTTATGTACTCCTCGACAAAATAGATTTTAAATACAAAAATATATTGTTTCATTTTTTTTCATTTAAATATATTGTATTTCTTAAAAGTTTTATAAGATGAAGGCATGCTATGGTGTTATTTTTCCCTCTCTGTCGCACGCTACAGAACACAAGACCTTTAGGATCCCATCCCCCAGATATACCTACGTTGCAAAATATCTAATCAAAGCGAAAGTAAAATAGAATTTTATACACATACACAAAAAAGATATATTTACCAAGGATGACTAGAACTTTAATTACAAATTGCACATGGCTTCCAATAAAATCTTCCCAAAGAAGGCAAGACTCTAATCACTGTCACTACTATGCTGTGTCCCCATTGTGCTGTTAGACAGGATGGCAATTAGCATGGTCACAACTACAACTGTCAGGCATGAAAGCAATGCTGAATGTGGTTCTCACCCAGCTGCTATCAGCATGGGGCAGAAGAATGGAAAATGTTGCCAAGAAATCAATCTCCGTCATCAAAACTGAGCCGACTCTGAGCAGTAGTTCAGTAGTTTCAGAAGAACAAACACAACCTCAACTGATCACGGCCCAGAAAATTGATACAGAAGCTGGTACGGAAGCCTCTATTCCATACTTCACCTGTGGTTTCTGTGCAGGTGTTCCAAATGCCCGCCAAGGAAGTATGGAAGGTGTTTCAGGAGGCAGAAAAGAGGTAAAGAGCATCTTCCTGAATTTACGAAAGGAATATGTTAACTGTCAAAACTAGTTACAATCAAGACCACCCCTTTACCGGGAAGACTTTTTTTTTTTTTTTTTTAATTACACAAGACTTCTCATTTCTAGAAATTAAGAATGAATGAACTGAGCAGTACTGCATTATCCACATGGGGGAAGACATCAGATGGCGATATTCTTTAGTAGAATATGAGTGTAGAAGACTAGCCAAGAAATTGACTGAGTTGGGTCAGTTTGGCTAGTGGCTAACTCTAGGATATGTAGGGCCCCAAACCAAAAAAACATTTTTTTTTTTGCAGGATCCCTTTCAATAAAAACGATCTGATTAAAAATACACTATTAAAAAAATCCAAAAATAAATAAATAAAATAAAAATTAAAAAAAAATCCATGGATCTATGAAAGATAATAGAAAGTGGGATTGGACCCAGGGAGCATTTTCACTGTGATGTAGTCCTGAGAAAGTCTTGTCCAAAGCGGGGAGCTCCAGAGGCAGTACTGGCCGTCACAGTTTTCCGTGTCAGACCAAAATGGCCAGGTCTTAGGTAACTCACTTATTCAGTTACCGGTTTGGGGCCTTCCTGCAAAGAGTGTGACTTGGGGTGGAACAACTGGACAACTGAGGCAAGTCCTAAAGGAACTGAGAGCTGGAGGCTGTCTGCTGACTGTAATGCACACAGCTGAGCAGCAAGCTCTTCCCTGAAGCGGTAGCTCCCTAACGTATAGTATTAAGTCACCATTGCCCACGCCTGGTACTACTGGTCCCAACTTCATGAGCATCCAGAGGGTAGCCTCTCTAAGATTGCCGCGGGCCACTCTCCTGAAGGGAAGCTTGGAAGGCACAGGGTATCGAAGTTAGTCTTAGGAAGGCATCCGATGCTTATTGGCTGTCTCCTTTGCTATCTGGGCTAGACTTCCCTCCCCCCTAAGCCACCTGTTGGCCTTGGTGGCTGTTGTAGTCAGTTTGGGCTGCTACAAAAAAATGCCATATACTAGGTGGCTTACAATGGACGTTATTCTCTCAGAATTCTGGAGGTGGAGAAGCCTAAGACCAAAGTGCCAGCAATTCAGGTCTTGGTAGGGGCTCTCTTCTCGCTTGCTGATGGCCACCTTCTTGCTATATTCTCACATGCCAGAGAGAATTCTGGTGTCTCCGCCTCTTCTTATAAGGGCACTATTCCCAGCATGCAGGCCCTGCCCTCATGACTTCAACTAAGCATAATTATTTCTCAAAGGCTCTATCTCTAAGTAGCGTGATATTGGGGGGTCGGCTTTTTATCATGAGAATTTTGGGGAGACACAACTCATCAGATGGCTTACCTGCTGTCATAGAGCACACATTCATCTCAGAAGTCCCTCAACCGTGGTCATTACGCCCAGGCTGGAGTTGCTTTAACTTCATTTGTAGTCATGACCGGGCAGAAAAGAACCAAGAGGCTCGCAAATAGACCACTTGATTTTTATACAAGATCGCCTATATAACCGCAGAAATGGGGGAAGGTGCTGGTACTACTACTGGTGGTGCCCATGGGTACCTGGACTATCCAGTTATGTAGCTTTTTTTGTGTCTTTCTGTGCTCAGTCCTGGGTGTAACTCCTAATCCACCTTATGATGTATTATTGTTGGTATTACTTGACTTTTTGGTTGGGTGGGAATTACAGGACCTAACTCATGATAATTAGTTCTGTCCACATGGTCACTCGTAGTCCTATGGTCAGGCCTAGTAGTTTGCCAAGAGTTATTTTTCAAAAGACATACAATTCCCTAATGTGAATGTTTTCAGAACCCCAGGAACCTACATTACTGGTAGGTACCTGACCCAAAATCAACCTGGTACCTTCACCTAACACTGACATCTTCCACACACTGGTTCTGACAGACTGCGTAGTCCAGAACGCAAGGCTTATACCACAAAAACCAGGCTTGACCTGCTAGGCCCTTCACTGCTCTTGCCACATTCAAAGCTAGCAAAATCATTTTTGTCACTCAGTGTATCAGCTGAGTGTGGAATATGCTGCCTCGAACACATGAAGAAACCCACCAGGTATTGCGCTTTCTTACTCCAGGTAGAAAAAGCAATATGCATTGGTTTATCTTTTACTTCGAAAGAGGATATATACTGGCAGGCCCTTAATGCCAAACCTCTAAAATTTACTCAGGTGGCTAGACCCCAGAATCTTCCCAGGGTTTCTATCCTACCATCTAGAGCAAATTCCTCTTAGCAGGCCTATAGCAAAGCTAGCTACCCCGTGCTCATCCAGCCAGAAAAACACAATGCTGTCGATGCAATGAATCAGTGTAATCTTCAGGATATCATAGATGGTCGAGACATCTTCAGGCCACATCATGACAGAGAGAAAGAGAGTTAAAGTATCCATGGAGCATAACTATGTAGATACAGGCTGCACTAATCTCCTCTAGAGAGGACACGGGCATGGTGGCCATGGCTAGAGCTACTATTTACTCGAGCTTGCGTTAGTGCACAGTCATCCTACAGTATCCGTCTAGTTTCTGCAATGGCCAAACTGGTGAATGAATAGAGGTACCACCACCCCTTCGTCTTTGAGATCCTTAAGAGCAGCTCCAGCCTCCTCCATCCACACTCCATCTCCTGTAATGCTCTATTGTTTTTGGTTTACTCTTTTGGCTGGGGAGGGCATTTCGATTGGCCATTATTCCACATATCAGTGGAGGCTCAGTACATGGTAGTGTCAACTTCCAAGCACTATCAGTATATGATAGCGTCAACCGCCAAGCACATCAATCCCAATTATATATTCAAGGAATGGATAAATAACCATTAAGTGGGTTTGGAGCCTTGGGGGGCCCAGCATCAGCTGGACCTTGGCCAGCATTCCATTTTTCACCTGTTCTGATACATCCCCACTCTAATATAGAGGACTATGGTGACAAGAGTATAAGGTCAACTCAGAATCTATATTCGAGAGTTGCCAAATGCCTGGGGATGCCCTTGTATCCTGAGTATCATTGTTTGAATAAATGGCCACAGATAAATAACAAAGAAGACCTGGAAGAAGAAGTAGAGTATGTACATAAATCAGTGTTGTAGCACACTTCTGGGGGCTGGATGACTTCTTCAGTCAGTGGATTCCACATCTGAAAACTGGAAAATTTTTGTGGGGTGACTGTCTCAGCCTCCTGCTTGTCCTTTCTTATTTTGTTTTGATTATATGTATCTACCAGTATTTTTACTGGAGGCCCATATGTATTTCCTTTTGTGATGCTGGGTTCAAGTAGGCATATTTGTGACTCTGTGTGTGTCAAGTTCCCCAGATTGCCATTCCAGTGACAATAATAAATTGAGACTGATGCCTAGTGGCTAAGCGCCACCACATGCCCTCCATGGTTTCAGAGTCCTTTCATCTCCATGGTCATGCAGGAGCCAAGTTATTAATGCTTCTCCTACATTAAGCCCTTGCTAGGGGGGGACAACCGCCACTAAACATCTTTGAGGATGCTGATGCGTTCTCCAGCACATTCTTTATAGCTCAGTAAATGGTGTGTCTTTTAAGTTTTCCTACACAACACAGTCATCTAGAACGTTTTCTGGCCATACACAATAGATCCATTCCAGGATTTCCATTTCCCCAAGCCTTTTAATCTCTTCCTCCACCATCTGCCATGGCAGTTATGGCATTTTACTTCACTTAGCATGGGTCATCATTTTTTTTCCCATACTTCTGAGACCCATCTGAATTGCAAGTTCTCTTCATCCCTGAGACTTCTGCCAGTGTTGAATCCTGTATTTTGAGAAAGCACTCCCAAATTAATAAATTCTTCTTTATCTAATTTTAAGTTAAGGACTTCCTTGATCAAACAATCTCAGACTCCACACCCAAGCAGACTCCTGTAGGTCCAGCCACTTTTATCAGTTCCAGAATACATATGCTAGAGGTATGTTATCACTTAATCCCAGTTAGAGTTGTGAAAGAAATGGCCATGAAATGAGGAAATATCTGGGGGTAGGGGGATGGCACACGATCTCTTATTACTGTTTTATAACAGACAGGATCCTAAAAGAAAGAAGTGGACCCCATCTCCAGCCTCAATATATTCAGAGGAGTCTGGAAAAACAAAACCTTGAGGAAAACCTACCTAGATCTCCCCATCCTTTTGACCAGGGCCCCATGTTTTCCTAATCAGTGTCCTTATTTTGATATAACAAGCTGGACTTGGTTGAGTTTTTAATCACGTTTAAAAGTTTAGCCCATGGTCCTCTACTTTCTTTACTCTCTGTCTAGAAGAGTTAAGAACTTTTTTGTCTGCAACAGAAGAGGACCTTTGACTTGACCTCTAGCTTTCCATCCATAACCTATTACTTGCTTTCATATCTTCATTGTCTTTCTGATGGGCACCAGTGGAATTAGCTATAACTATCCAATACCATTATCTTTATATCTACTATTTTTCTTTACATCTCAAACTTCTCCTATATTTTTTTTCATTTATTATCACCATGCATTTCCTTCTCAATTCATCGGAAGTTAAAACTTAAACAATTGTACTTCCACCTATCATCAGTGATGAGCACCTCACCACCAGTCAAACTATGAGTGATCAAGCTCCAAAACTCCATCTTATCACTGAGTCTCTTAGAACACTGCTGGTCCTAACTATTAGAAGTTCAATTCTTTGGAAGTAGACTCCGGGATGTAGTCTGGAGAGTCAAAATGATTATTAGGGATCAACACTTGAAAAGGAAATGGGAAGGTAAAAGGACTAGATAGAAACCAAAGTAAAAACATGATGCATCTGACAAAGCTTTAGCCAACACAACAAGGGAGCTCTGGAGTAAAAACAGTCTTTCATAGTTTCTCACATTGAGCCAAAAATGCACATACTTAAGGAATGCACGACCTTGGTGGAGTTTTATTCCTGCAGTTGAGCCCAACCCTGAAGAAAGTGAGCTGGGAAAGGGCTTGGCTGTTTGCATCACCTGCAGCTGGGCAACAAGTCCTGCCTTGAGATGGGATTAGGGTGGCACACCTTCTTTGTCTACAATAATAGATTCAAATTCAGGTATAAGAGAAAATGAGTCCCTAGTGATAAGAGCACAATAATGAATTAAGGAAGGATAAAATTACTTTAAAAACTAGAGAGAGAAGGGAACAACCTCAACCTGATAAAAAATATTCATGAACAATGCGTAGCTATCATATTTAGAGATTAAAATCTGCAAGCATCACGGGATGCCTGGGTGGCTCACTCAACTGAGTGTCTGGCTCTTGATTCTAGTTCAGGTTGTGATTTCGAGGTGGAGGGATTGAAAAGTCTGCTTGGGATTCTCTCTCCTCTCCCTCTGCCCCTCCTCCCTCTTGTAGGCCCTCTTTCTCTCTTTCTTTCTCTCTCTCTTCCTCTCTCAAATAAATAAATACACGAGGAAAGTGATTTAAAAAATAAATAAATCATATCTGAAAGCATTGCACATAAGATCAGAAACAACACAAATATGTTCATTCTTAACACTTCTATTAAATGTTGTACTCAAGGTTCTGTCTGGGTAATTTAGGCAAGAAAAATAGATAAAAGTCATCCAGATTTTTTAAAAAAGGAATAAAACTATTTTATTTCATGGGTAATACTCTCTTCTTTGCAGAAAATCCTAAGGAATCTACAAAAAAAAACCTGTTAAAACTAATAAATGACATAAGCAAGGCTGCAGGATATAAGATCAATATCCCAACATTGATTTTATCTGTATACGTTAGCGATATGCAACCAGAAAATGATATTCCTAAAATAATACTATTTATAATAGCATCAAAAAAGTAAAATACTTAGAAGTAAATCTTATAAAAGTAGTACAAGACTTGTACACTGATAAATAAAAAACATTGCTGAAAGAAATAAAATACCTAAATAAACGGAAAGACATTCGAAGTCCCTGAGTCAGAAGTATCAATGTTAGGATGGCAACATTCCCGAAATTAACCTAAAGAGTCAGCACCATCCCTATCACAACTTCCTTTAAATTTGAAAAGCTAAGCATAAAATTCATGTGGCTGCAACCAAACCAATTTTGGGATATATCCGTTAACACAGTAGCTCAATACATACCACAGTTTTATGTTAAATGTAAGATACAGATACAAAATAATTTGTGCATTTATTTAAATGACCCCAAGAACAGACCAAACTAATTTAGAGCAGTAAAAACCAGAACAGCAATTATTATTTGAGTAGAAGCTAACATGAAGTCACTTTCTGGACTGGCGAAACCATTCTACTAATTCGATCATGGTGTCAGATACCTGTCTGCTAACATTTGTCAAAATTTATCAGCATATATTTAAGATCTGTGCATTTCACTTCATGTAAAATTATACCTGAATTTAATAAAAGTGTGCAGCCAATCACCCAAGGATCAATCTCCTGAATGGCCATTCTTCAGTTGAGGGCTGACCTTTCTCTCTCCTTCCCAGACTCTTGACTTTGCTACTGCATATGCAAACGAATGGCCTTCCATGGAGAAGTAGCTCCCCCTCTATTTCTTTCACACCTAAATTCTACACCTGCCTCAGAAGCTCTCAGACCTTAACCCAGGTTTCAGACAGTTGGTGGCAGCTGTTTCGCGCTACACTATACAAAGAGGAATAAAGGCAGAGCGAGACATGAGCACAGGAGATAAGAGATGACAGTAAACTCCCCTTAAGTGGAAACTCGAGCTGTCATGTATAAAACATCAGCACAGAAAAAGAAAATGCAAAGGCAGAGGATGGGGTCAGACAACATAAGAGGAAAACTAATCCTTCAAGAAGTTGTGAGAAAAATTAGAAAATGTTTCTTCATTTGGAATCAAAAGACAACTCCCTGTAACTTCTGTGTTTCCATGTGAGCACAGGAATAATATCTTTTTAAATATCTTTTTTAAAAATATCTATTTTTAAGCTTTTACTATATTGAAATTTTAGTTACTCCTGGTGATTTTTAAAAATTCCCTTTCTAGATTCTCCCGATCTGTCCTTTTTTATTAAATAAATTTGCCAGATTGATGCTTTTAAAATGTCTCAGGCCTTTATAGCATAACGTAATATATACGGTTTCCGCTCTGTAACACCACGTATCTATTTATGTCTTACTAGTTTTTCTTGTGATGAAAGCCATCGCATTTCTGTTGAGATGTACCCTGACATCTAGTTGGCAAATAGATCTCATACTTCATTTAGTCTTATATGAAATGCAGCAAGGCTTTTTTTTTTTTTTTTTCAAATTTTTGTTTTCTTTACTTTTAAAAACATGTTTTTAGTATGCCCTGCCCTGAAGTGGTCTTATCTGTCAGAAATTCGCACAGACAGCTAAAAGACCTACTACAACCCCATATCAATAATATAACTGCAATTTGGATGTTTTGGGATTTCCTTGGATGGCTAAATGAGCAAATTAAGTTTACTACTTATAGTTTTCAAGAGAGTAACCATGTTTCATACTATAAAAGCAGCATATTTTAGAGCAAATCCATAATTATAATTTTCTTCACTTTTTAAAAAAAGATTTTATTTATTTAAATAAATAAATATTTATTTAATATTTAATCAAGGGCCTTGATCTCAGGACCCTGAGGTCACCACTCCAGCTAAAACCAAGAGTCAAATGCACAACCAGCCAAACCACCCAGGCACTCCTTTCTTCACTTTTTTTAATAACAGGCTTTAAAACTTGTAAACTCTAGCTAGTCAAGTAATCTGGGAATTGCTTGATTTATTTACTGTTAATTACAAGTAAGCCCTTTAATAATGTAAATGCTTTGTGATTTTTTTTTAATTGGCATTTATCTAATAACATTGAAGGGTGCCTGGGTGGCTCAGTAGATTAAGTGTTTGACTCTTGATATCAGTTCAGGTCTTCATCTCAAGGTGGTGAGTTCAAGCCCCATACTGGGGTCCACATGGGCTTGGAGTGTATTCACTGGTAACATGGAAGTTTCCATACTTCTAGTTTTGTTGGCGTATTGTACAATTTCAAACACCATAAAATTAAAAGGTAATAAGATAGGGAAAATAATTGCAGTAAATATAACAAACCACCATTGTCTCTTCCTAAGAAATACAGAGTTTATGCAATTCATAAAGGAAGAATGAAAAATGATCAATAAACATATGAAAGAAACGTTCCTCTTGAAACCAAATGTACTTTAAAGTAGTATAAACACCATTATCCCTAACAATATTTTTTTAAAGATTTTATTTATTCATTCATGAGAGACACAGAGAGAGGCAGAGACACAGGAAGAGGGAGGAGAAGCAGGCTCCCTGCAAGAGCCAATTGCAGGACTCAATCCCAGGACCTCCAGATCATGCCCTGAGCCAAAGGCAGACACTCAACCACTGAGCACCCAGGTGTCCCTTTGCCTAACAATTTGACAAAGATTGTAAAAATGTTGATATATATTGTTCAATAAGATACAATAAACTGGGGATCCCTGGGTGGCTCAGCAGTTTAGCGCCTACCTTCAGCCCAGGGTGTGATCTTGGAGACCCCGGATCAAATCCCGTGTCGGGCTCCCTGCATGGGGCCTGCTTCTCCCTCTGCCTGTGTCTCTGCCTCTCTCTCTGTCTGTGCCTCTCATGAATAAATAAATAAAATCTTTAAATAAAAAATAAGATGCAATAAACTAGCTGGGAGAAATTTAAGTTGGAATAAGCTCTATTACATTGGAATAAGCTCTTCACTGGCTGCATGCATCAGCAGCCTTAAAATTATTCATACTCTGTGAAATAGCAATTCCACCTCTAGTGACATAGCCAAGGGAATAATTGGACAACAAGCACAGAAGATGATCATAGTAGATCTTGTAGTAATCTAAACGTCCAAAATTTGGGTATTAAAGTAAATTTACAAGGTACTATTTTGATGAAATGCCATGAGATCCAAAAATCACATTTTCTAAGACTTCATGATATGAGTAAATGTTCCTACTTCAATTCTAAGTGAGAATAAGGAAAAAAACAAAACTAAATTAAAACCGAAAAACAAACAAAAAAAGCTACATGCATAGTTTACCAGCTTTGTGGTAAACACTTTCTCTCTCCTAGAAAATTCAGGGGGAAATGAATCGTCCTCAAAATATCACATATTAAGTCAGCACAAGCTGGGTCAGAATATACATATGCAGACGCTTTTCTGAAGGGCCAAAAGCATGCCCACTCCACCAGCTGCCACCTGTGGAGAAGGAAGCCACCCACCCGTGTCTTCTATCTCCAAGATTTATCACTTAAATTAACATGGTTAAAATGGAGAATTAAAAAACAGATGGATAAATAAACAAATATTCTTTCACCAAACTTTCTATGACCAAAGCCCGGGCCCTCCATATAGGTCTGCGGACTGCAGTTCAGTGGCTTCATCATGAATAAACCACGTACAAAATAAAATATCTGTGGTTTCCAGGATAGGTTTCTTTAAACTAGGGGACAATTTACCATTGTAAGTAATATTAGTAGAAGCTCTTTTAACGTTTCCCATTCCCTTTCCCCCCCGCCCCCCCCCCCCCACCCAAGCATTTACATCTGACTCACCCAACCCTAATCTGACAGCAATTTCTTTTTAGGGACTTCCATTATCATATATTCCCAAGGCTCTCAGGCCAGCTTTAAAAAATACAGTAACTGCCTTTTCTTATCCATTCACATTTTGTGAATTTACAGGAATTTAATTTGACTTTGAGCTACTCTACACAAGGATTTAGAATGTATGGCATTATCTTGGTGCTCAGGTCAAATGGAGAAGAAAGGGAAATAAGAGGAAGGGATGATTACTATCCTTTTACTTCAGTGCTAATCGGCTTGTTGAAAGAGGAGCAAGAAAAAAAAAAAAAAAGAAAGAAAGAAAGAGGAGCAAGACTAAACACACCTCCAGATAGCCAAGTAAGCACCCAGAGCCACTGCGAATCCATGGAGCCATGGTCAATTCTTAAAAAAACATGAATCATTACTTACAGCACTGAGATTCACAGTAAGAAAGCTACAGGCACAGGTGTGCTGTGCTAACACCATTTATTATTAACTTATAAATAGCCGAAGTTTCTTTTCCAAGTTCAGTGAAAAGAATATGGGATTTAATTCAGGAAAATGGCTACTTTGTAGGACACAGAGTTTTGGTTTTCTGCATACCATTTCCAATAATCTCAGAAAATTGTCTCAATATTATACACGGTGGGAATGAAAAAACACCATGTTCTCTTTGTAGCCCCCTCACAGTTCCCCGCAGGCTACAGAGCCTCTCACTGTTACATGGAGTAAAAAAACAACAGAGAAAAACAAACATAGTTGGAAGAGACAGAATGGAATCATCCCAGAGAAGCCTGGCTGAACTTGTTCCACTGCTGGGAAGACCCAAAAAAGAATGCTCACCTGTTCTTCGTTGATCAAGATGGGAGAGCCCACGTCAAGCCGACTATATCATATACAAAACAGCTTCTTCACCCAGGCACTTCGATGGGATATAAGTGTGTCACAAGGCATTGATAGCTAAATATTTTTACGGTAATTTTTTTTTTTTTTTTTTTTTTTTTACAAAATGATGACAAATTTCCCACTGTTAAAATTATATTTGAAAAAAATTATATTTGAATATCATAGACTATTGCTGTGCCCATTGTAGGACAAAATTCTCCATGGGTCTCATGTTTCTGTATGTGTTGTGAGCAGAGTTATTGACAGATTTTTTTTTTTCTGGACTATCTTTGGAAGGATGTCTGAATAGCAAACAGCCATGGAAGACAGATACGTTATCTCTAAAGCAGAGGGCAGATCTGTTTGCTGTCAAGTATGATATAGACAAATAAATGTCTCCCTTCAGAGCAAAGAATGGGCAGGTTTGCTTGTAGCCATCTTGTAAGAGATTGGGGTTCCTTAAACGGGGGTTCTTCGGCTGTGATGCAAATGCCCAGCACATCCACCTGGGTCCACCTCTACTTTGCTTCTGTGGGACTTGATGGTGGTCAGATGCAAATGGAAACTAAAGCCGCCTGCTATGCCAAGAATAATAAAATCCTTGGCCTCTGACCTGGAGTCTCATGTTTTCTGCCAGTATCAGGAAATTTTAAGAGGCCAACTTGCTAGCCTGCAAGTAGGATAAAATCTCAGATCCTCTACTTTGGAAGTTCATGACAAACTTCCAAATTTAAAATTAATACTTTGACACATATGATCTATTCTGCCTTTACATAATTTCCCTATTGGTGATATCGCTTAATATTGCCAGGTTGGCAATCTAAATACATTGATGCAGAAGTTTCCTAACTTTAGTGTAGTAGATTCCCTGGAACATAACCTTCAACTACTGTCATTTCTTTTCTAATATATGGCTAGCTGGACAGGCAAAAATAAGAACCCTGATGGAATTTTTTTAAGTTATTTTTCCAGCAAGAAACTTGGGACTTTAGAGGAATTATCTGTTCACTTTCATACTTCTGTGAACTTTTAGATCTCCAGCACTCAGACAAAAGAAATGGAAAAAAAAAAAAAGTAGTTTGTCCATCTTTCTCTATGTCAAGGGCAAAGGGACTGTCACCTGGCTCAAACCACTGCAAACTCATCTGATTTCAGTTCATTTCTCTGACAAGCTGTGCACGGTTTGTTTTAAAGCATATAACGCCCTGGTTAAGGAACACATCCACTGCCAAGATAAAAAAGATTAGTTTGATGACATCTTAGCTTTTATTTCCCATATTCATTGAGGGATTTAGCTGAACCTGGGGATGTGAACATCAGGATTGGGGATGAATCCTGTGGGCTGCTTATGATATGCTTTTACGAATCCTTGAACTGGTCTACCTTGAGCCAGAAATGTTCTACCCATATTTCTGCTAGAACATCCTAATTTAGCTTCCTGATTTCACCATTGCCATCCAATGATCTAGTCTACAGACAGCCACCAGAGTAATTTTGAGCATAAATTGTACCATGAGACATTCTATAACCAAAATGATTATTTTAGGCACACATTCTGTAACTCCTAAGAGCCTCTTAATCAATAAACCTGTATAGTATGTTCAATCCATTTAGCTACTTTGGCATATTTGGAGCACATACAAGAAAGGAATATTGCTCAAGGTTAAACATTCTATGAGTATTTCACTGAGCTTTTATTTATGGCTGAGGTGAGCATTTTTTTTACACCTGCTTTCAGAACATTCCAAGGTGAAATCGTAGTGCTTCTGTTCTCTGGCCAAACCGTGGGAGCCTCAACTGCACATTCACCTAGATGCTAGGTCAAATCTCAAATTATATTTCACCTAGAATGTTGCAATTGCCCCCAGCTAGCCTCTGTCCATCTCCATACAGAGCTAGAGAGTTTCTATTAAGACGTGTCCTCAAGCTCCTCAACTTGAAATCTCCATTTGCCTCTTCAAAACACAAGTTTTGCGCTTCACAACTCAGAAAAGCTTTTTTTCAAGTACTTGTCAAAGAATATAATCACAAAATCACTGCTGATCGATAGCTATCAAAAACTAGGTTGAATGAAACTATTTACGGATGATTGAAGAACAGATAGTCCATTCATTAATCGACTTTAAAGTATCTCCCTGAATTGAGTTTGACCATCACAGAACTCTGAAACTTTTGTCTTGCTCAAAATCTTATTGTGAGAGAAATGCAATTGGGTGTTTAATCTATTATTTTACTTTGACATACTTTTTATTTTTATTTTTATTTTTTAAATTTTTATTTATTTATGATAGTCACAGAGAGAGAGAGAGGCAGAGACACAGGCAGAGGGAGAAGCAGGTTCCATGCACCAGGAGCCCGACGTGGGATTCGATCCCGGGACTCCAGGATTGTGCCCTGGGCCAAAGGCAGGCGCCAAACTGCTGCGCCACCCAGGGATCCCTACTTTGACATACTTTTTAAATAATAACCATAATTTAGTAGTAATGATAACTTATTATTATGTGTTCACTATGTGCCAAGCACTATTCTAAGAGTTATGTGTGTAAGATTTCACTTAATCCTCACAAATAACACTACAGTTGGGCACTATTGTTTTCCCTATTTTACAGTGAGAACGCTGGGCCACAAAAGATTGAGTAATTTGCTTAAGGTCACTCAGAGCCTATTTCTTTAATGACTGCAGGGACTAGTACTCCTATAGCTCTTTCAGGATATAGTTAGGAATATTTATTATTATTATTATTTAGTTATTATTTATCATTTTATATTATATTTATATATTATATTTATATGTTATCTATATGTTATTTTCCTTTGGAGACAGAAATTTTTCATTATTTTCTAGATCACTGTAAATTATATAAATGATAATTTATTCATTTTTGTACTGCTACTCAAAAGTTTGACCATAGCCATTCATATCTGAGAAAGTGACAATTTCATAAATATACCCTTTGAATATCAGTCATCAAATTTTCCATCTATGTTAAATATAAATATATATATTTATATTTTATATATTTTTATATCTATATCTATCTATATATATATATGGAGAGAGAGAGAGAAAGGAAGTCAGATGACTTCTCAAAGACATTTGGCTAGTTGGCAGTAATTAGGGGGATCTAAGTTGTTGGTCTCCAAAAGCTCTTCCTATTGTGCTTTCCTATATTGTTTCCTGATGGAGAAAAGGAAGATAAATGAAAAAGAAAATTAAGGGACCCCTGGGTGGCTCAGCAGTTGAGCATCTGCCTTTGGCTCAGGGCATGATCCTGGGGATCAAGTCCCACATGGGGCCGGCAGGGAGCCTACTTCTCCCTCTGCCTGTGTCTCTGCCTCTCTCTGTGTCTCTCATGAACAAATAAATAAAATCAAAAAAGAAAGAAAGAAAGAAAGAAAGAAAGAAAGAAAGAAAGAAAGAAAGAAAGAAAAGAAAAGAAAGAAAAGAAAAGAAAAGAAAAGAAAAGAAAAGAAAAGAAAAGAAAAGAAAAGAAGAAGAAAAGAAAAAAGAAAAGAAAAGAAAAGAAAAGTTAAGACTAAACATGCCTCCAAAGAGCTGTGTTAGTTTAGAGACCACAACCACTGTGGGTTATTTCATGATTAATTCTGAAAACTTAGGATCATTAACTGCAACTCCAGAGACTGTATGTGTGTGTGTTTGTGTGTGTGTATATATTTTTGTACAGAAGAAGGAAGGGAAGGAGGGAGGGAGGGAAGAAGGGGAGAGAGAAAGGGATTTATTAGGTTATCTATTATATTAAAATTATTTCTCTTCTTAGCACATTTTATGGTTAAGATGAATTGAGATTTCAATGAAGATACTGAATCATTTAATATCATGTCTTCCCGGTCCCTTTACTAAAAGGATTTCTCTATGCTGTGCCTAAGTGACCACAGTTCACTCTCTGTAAACCACACTTCCTGCCATTGGAATTAGATCAGTCAGGAACGCTTGACAAGGCAGCCAATCCGTCAGTCTGCATGTGACTCATGGCTAGGGCAAAGGATAAATTTTGTTAATCAGACTTGTCTCTCTGTGCCAATCTGATTTGGCAGATTTGGGAACGGGGCATATGAGACCATGAACTAATATTTGCAACTCATTGTGAGTTAGTCTATTGGATATTTATTTTTCCAGCAACAAGAAGTTTCTTGACTGATAGTTAATGGAGGGTTAACCAAAAGCAAAATTCATCACTGAGAAGGATGCAATTCCTAGGTCAGACTCCGCAGCAGATCACCACCCGGGCAGAAATATGTACAAGAGTATATCTCTATGCGGGAGGCCTCAAGAGTAGACAAGGAAACATAAGAAAATTCAAGATTTAAATATCATGAAGGAATTGGAACAATGAGCTCAGATGCCACAGCTTCCTTCTCCATCTTATGGCTGTGTCTCTCTTTGGGTCTTCCTCTCTCATGATCCCCCCCCCCCCCAGACACACACACACACACACACACACACACACATACAGACAAGTTTCATCTTCTCTTTAGTCCACACAGTGAAACAACCAGCCAATAACCCATGGGTCTCTCACACTGTAATCTTGGAACCAAGGATAAATTGACTCTAATTTTCACCTGCATTCCCAGGGACTGGATTCAATCACCCAAACTGTTTCAAGGCTCAAGGTTTCATATCAAGTCCAAGCAATTCTGACAAGGAAGAATCAAATTTTGTAGCAGTCATATGGCAACTCTCACAACAACCATGCCAATGCATGAGGAGTGGGTTTCTAGAGAAGAGGTTTTTAGCCAATAACACAACAGTGGATATAATGCAACTGGCAAATATAATTGTAGGCAGCATACACTCACCCGGTCTCTTTCTCTTTGAGGCAATTGAGGCGGTCCCTTTTCTCACTCAATATTCACCGTGAGATTCTGTTGGGTTCCCTTAAGCGCGGTGTGACGTAGGGAGGCTGCTGATAATAGGGAAGGGAATTTACTGTTCTTATTTTATGATTGACGGCAAAGTCAGTAACAAACTTTTAGAAATAATTTGGCATTTTTATGAAGAACAATTCTTACCAGGCATATGTTTTCTCTTGAAATCTTTAAAAGAAAAAAATAAGAAAAATAAGAAAATAAGAAAAAGAAAGCAACAAAAATAACAACAAAAGAAGGGGGAAAAAAGCATGTCAACAGTGACCACATCAGGATTAATGCCTCTTTTCACCACTCACTTTCTGTTGTCTCACAAGGATCCTGAATAATTTCTCACCTATATTTCTCTCATGTGCTTCTGCAAGTTCTCAGAACCCTTGGTCTTGGCCGATGCCTTAATGTCCCACCTTGTACCCCAGGCTTTTACACTGTATTTTTATAAATGCAGTTCCCCTCTAAAAGGCATTTTAGTACCTGTGCTTAATATTATGTGTGATGATGAAAGAATGATAAAACTTAATTGTCAAACACTGCAGAAATAGGCAGTCATAGCCACTAGTGAGATTATTTAAAAACTAACAGGAACATGGAGTAATTCTCATAAACAAAGGCTGGGGCGAAAAGGCTGTGAATTCAAAGTTGTGTCTATGAAGGGATTGCAATTATTTAAAAATGACTGAGTGCATGTGAACAATAAATACTTTAAAGGAGCAAGGGGGGGAAATACTAAATAAAACTTATTAAAAATCATTTAAGAGCTGGAGTTTTGAGTGAATCCATTTCAGTGTTGTTGCTAACCATAATTTTCTCTGCATAATAGCTATGCAGAAAGGCAAATACGGTGGAAGAGAAATGACCAGGTGGGCAGCCTAAGTCATTTCCCCAGAGCCTGGCACCACGGAGGAGGACTCCTTAGTCTGGGGGCTCCTCCAGTGCAGCCTCAGGTGTCCTGCCCTGGCCCCTCCCACCACACCTTTGCTGCAGGGATCTTGTTTTTTTTTGTTTGTTTGTTTTGTTTTTATTTTATTTTATTTTATTTTATTTTATTTTATTTTATTTTATTTTATTGCTGCAGGGATCTTTTTAATATTTTCAGATCATTTTCTAAAAACGTCTCCACTTGTTGCCCATTGTTGGGGTGTTGGGTTCATCCCTCCTCTTGTTACTAGCCCTCTGGAGGAATGATTTCCTCATGCCATCAGGTTTCTAAATATAGAAACTCAGACTTTCCTTAACTATAGGAAATTTGAAGTCATATAAACATACATATATTTAAACTAAAAAGCACAAACAGTTACAGAGGAGAACGGTGAGAAGCCACTTTTCTCCAAAATCCCTCGCACACGGTGGTTTCCAGACCTCCTCAACACTATTGTAGGGTTTTGCTCTGTCACTCCTCTTTAATCTGTTTCTTCTTCTAAAACCTTCCACCACCTGTCCCCCCTTGAATGCCATTTTTCTGACTTATACAAAGCACTGTTTACAAACACGTACCATTTCTCATAATTTATTCTCTACAATTAGACATTTAAGGTGATGGTGGTCAAACACCTTGAAATCTTAAGATGTGCAACACGAAGATTCCTAGTCGGTAGCCCTTCCGATATAACCTCCTTTTCCATGTATTTATAGAAAGCAATTTTACCTGCTAAAGTCCAGTTTAAAACTTCCCCTTAGACATAAAAGCATCCGCCTTTAGGAAGGCTGTACTAAAATGAACCTTGTGTACACCTGCATCATTAAAACATCAAAACCCGAATTTTAAACAGTTTCTCTAAGACTGTATCTGAGTCCATAGTCTGTCTGTCGCTTTTATTTTATTATTTCGTCTTACTTTATTTTTGCTATTTCTCTTTGGACAAACAGATAATGGAAAGGGAGAGGGATGGAGGAGAAAGGACACAGGCCTGCACTTACTGAGCAGAGAAGCAGAACCAAAATAACTTCGGCTATTGTGTTCTTTGTAGTCATAAGCCCTTCCCACCTCCACCAAAGGTGATTTATTTTTGACTAGGAACAATTTGTCTCTGTTTGCTTTAGGAGATTCTCTCGCTCTTAACTAAGGGAGGGGTGGGTGGGTGGAAGGGATGGACACTATCTCTTCTGAATGTTTTTGGGCAGAACTGCAGAGTTTAGGGTAAATGAACCTAGGAATGTACTAGCACTATTCTGTATTTAGCACATTAAAGAGAAAGAGAACCCATTACTTTTTTATAGCTTCACATGCTTCTTCTGTTTGCCAGTGGTTTTTCCAGTAGCACTCTCGAGTTATTTTTAAACTTGAAGTTTAAGTTTAAAAAATATCAAAGTGTTGACATCTATTCTGAGGACAGGTGAGCCTTGAATCTTTCAAAACACGCCATGGAATTGACCTGAAACATGGTTTTTAGTATGGGTTGGGTGTGTTTTGTGGTGCTGGGCTATTAAAGTGTCCACGACACACACAGTGGACAATCCACTTTTGAAGAATGGAAGCCTTCCGGAGCAGAGGTGTCTACTCTACAGCCAGGCTCCTTTTGTAAACGGTAATATCGTGACCCTTCATGCACCATTTTATACCCAGGCAGAACCAATCTCTGAAGCAATCTCTGTGTGGAGAGGAATTCAAATTACCCTGATGGGCTACGACAAAGCTGGAGGATACAGAAATATGACCACTCTCGCTGGTACACAGCGCCCTGGGAAATGGGCTGAGAAAGCAAACGTCGTATGTAATAGATGTTCAATAAATGCATGGATAATCCCACAGGCATCACTGACAAATACTTGTATTTACCTGGGCAATAAACGATTTACTTTTGGAGATACTTTGCTTTTTTAGGATTCTGAAAAAGATTATGCTTTCTTTTTTCATTGAGATAAAACATACATAAAAAAAAAGTTTTATCATTTTAAGTGTGCAAATCAGACAGATTACGTATCTTCACAAACCTGTGCAACCATCACCACTATCTGTTTCCAGAACTCTTGTGCTCATTAGACGATAACCCCTCACTCTCCAACTCCCCCGGCCCCTGGTAGCCTCGGTTGTACTTTCTGCCTCTATGAGTTTGCCAGTTTAGGCAAATTAGGTATCTTATAGAAGTAGAATAATACAATATTTGCTTCTTAGTGACTGGCTTACTTAAAATTGTATACTGTTTTCAGGCCTGTCCGTGCAACAGCATGTATCGGAATTCCAATCCTTTCTAAGGCTGAATCATGTTCCCTTGTATGTACACACCATGTTTTGTTTGTCCAAGTATTTGATGATGGGCATTTGGGTTGTTTCCACCTTTGGGCTAACTGCAAGTCATACTGCTGTCGTCACTGGTGTACACATATCTGCTTGGGTCCCTGTTTTTCTTTTTTTTTTTTTTTAATTTATTTTTTATTGGTGTTCAATTTACTAACATACAGAATAACCCCGAGTGCCCGTCACCCATTCACTCCCACCCCCCGCCCTCCTCCCCTTCTACCACCCCTAGTTCGTTTCCCAGAGTTAGGAGTCTTTACGTTCTGTCTCCTTTTCTGATATTTCCCACACATTTCTTCTCCCTTCCCTTATATTCCCGGTCCCTGTTTTCAATTCTTCTGAGTCCATGCAAAGAAGTGCAATTTCTAGATCACGTAGTAATTCTGTCTTTGACTTTTTGGGTAACCACCATCTTGTTTTCCATAGTGGCTTACACCATTCTACATTCCTATCAGCAGTCCACAAAAATTTTAATTTCAAAACATTTTACTTTTTAAACCCTCTCTTTCTGTCTCTCTCTCTCTCTCTCTCTCTCTCTCACAAACACACAAACACACTTACTTTCTTTGGCAAGCATTTATTGAACATTTATTCTCTGCAACATGCCAGGATGAGTCAAGGATAAATAAGGCAATTGTCAAACATTCTTTGAACAAAAAATATTTGAACAAATGTTAAGTCCTAATAACATGAGGTAACCTAAAAATTTAATGTTAATTGACCTGTGTCAATGAATGTACTGCTTGTCATTTACATTATTTTCATTTATGGAGGTTGTTTCTTTTACTCCTGTACGTATTACTTTTAGATCCTTAGAATACCCCCCCAAAAAAATTAAAGTATATTAATAAGTATACTTAAATGGACAGAATGCAAACCTTGTAACCCATTTTAGTCTGTTCAATATGTAACAATACTAGAAGAAGAGACAAACACAATATAATTATAGCTAGAATTATTTAAAATGCTTACTCTGTCGTAAAAAGTGGGGGTAACATATATAATCTATGAATTAGGGGCTTTGTTAGGAAGGGTTTGCTTCAGATTAACTTTAGCCTTCTCCTGAGGAAGAATGCTTAGCCCTTTGGAAATAAGAATTAAGAATAAGAAATAAGAATTATTCCTTAGTCACAGCCCTTAAAAACCCTTCTCATCTTCTCATCTGAAAAGATTTTAATGTCAATTCCTGTCACTGCACGTGGCAGGCAGTAATTCAAATTTTTGCTTCACATTTTCAGTCTACAAACTGTTGCTTTGCCTACATTCCTTAGAATCAGCCCTGTGCATACAGAGTTCAGAGTTATCCAAAGACATGAGAGAAGGTTACACAGATTTACGGCCTTCCCCCTCTGTGACTCTTCCTTCTCAGTACTTCCTTCCTCAATCTCCAGTTGATCGAGCCATCCGAAACTCTAGCCCTGGTCACTTAAGATTCTGGCATTATGGATTTCTGCTGGGGTCATAGGTCCCTGCACCATGTGTCCAAGGATGTGCCTTCATGAAATAAACATCCTGAACTCACCTACCAAGTTTCCTTTATCTCAAGGGTTAAATCATTTCCAGCCTTATCTGCTTTAGGTTGATCTCCAGAGTCTTAAGATAGTTGTTTTATTTTATATCTCCTCTAGAGATATAATAATTGCTATCTATGACAGAGTTAGTCATACATTACTGTACTATTAACAAAACTGGAACCGCCTAGAGATTTATTTAAAAGGCTAAAATCATGATGAGAAAAGGGTTCATGGAATCAGAGACCTAAATGGGTTTGTTACAGTGATGGTATCATTAGAACATCTTAAAAGCTGAATGCAATTTTTTTTAAGATACAAGATTTAATAAAGACTGCTAGGAAACAGCAGATAATTAATAAGAATGGGTGACAAAAAGAAAAAAAGGTGACTGCTTTTGAACCTATGAGGAAATAGCCTTAGGAAAGAAAATAATATGGTGAAAAACTAGAAGAGTCCCTAATGATAATCTAGACTAATCACTTACTTACAGTTAATCAAAAAGAGGTTGTAACTTGTTGAAGTATATACTGGATAGTTAAAATCTCAAGAGTAGATCCAGGTATAGAGCCGTGTACAGAACCATCCAGGCATAGTTCCATGATGTCATCTTCTCTTAAACCTCACATTACTTACAGACATCATAAACCTATTTCACAGTAGACAATATTTTCTCTGTATTCAACAGTGTAGCCATACCAATGACATCTTATTTCTCCCTAATTTTCTAAATACAGATAAAGATGAGCTACAAAAACTCATGGAGATGTCCATAAATAAGGGATATTTGGCAGGAAAGCTAAATCACTATACTTATGTATATCATTTCTGTATCACTCACTCCACACGGACACTCTTAGATCTTAAAACAAGGTCTACAATGGCCTGGTTAACTTCCACTTGATGGGAGAAATTACGATGTCTAAAAGATAGAATTACAAGTTTTCACAAGATATGGCAAGAATTGGTTGCACATGCTGAGACACAGCTTCTAAAGGGATTTTGACAGAAAGGAGAGGGTAGGCACTTCAGGCAGACAGTAGGTATCAGATCTATTAGTGTCAACAGAGTAAGGAAGGAAAAAAACCTAAAGGTTCGAGGATGTCTTAGCAGGTTACTGGATTTCAGCCAGATGGAGCTCAGGATGATGACCAGATCCAACAAAATGGTTTATGGGAGAGGGGAGCCTAACCTCCACTCTTATATGTATGTAATTTCAATATATTAAAATTATATTATTAATTAATAATTATATTTTTATATTAAATTATTATTATTATTTTATTTTATACCTCCTCTAGAGATATAATAATTGCTATCTATGACGGAGTTAGTCATGCATTAGGTACTCTACTATTAACAAAACTGGAACCGCCTAGGGATTTATTTAAAAGGCTAAAATCATGATGAGAAAAGGGTTCATGGAATCAGAGACCTAAATGGGTATTATTAATATAATATATAAACATATTATAATAATTATTAACATAATAATTAATAATATATTGATATTAACTATTTTGATATTGTTATATATTATATTACAATGTTACTATATATTATTGTGTTATATTAACATATGATATAATGTTATTATTAATAACTTTCACTGTTCTTCAAGTTACCATCTCGGTGCTCATCTCTACCTCTACCCCATTTTAACTTAGGCTAAGACAAAAATCTCCTTCTCTGAAACATTCATGTGAAAAAAAAAAAAATATATATATATATATCCCCATGTTCACTGCAGCATGATTTACAATTCGCAAGACATGGAAACAACATATGTGTCCATCAATGGATGAATGATAAAGAAAATATGTCATATATATATATCTTACTACAGTCATAAAAAAAAATTGAAATCTTGACATTTGTGACAACATGGATGGATCTCAAGAACATTATGCTGAAGGAAATAAATCAGAGAAAGACAAATACATGATCTTTCTTATATGTGAAATCTAAAAACGACAACAACAAAAATAAACTTATAGATACAGAAAACAGGTGGTTGCAAGAGACAGAGGGTGGAGGATGGGAGAAATCAGTGAACTATTTTTTTTTTTTAGTTTAAATAAAATGAATAAATTCTTTGTTTAAAGTCTCCTTCTGGGTACTCCCATGATTCTCTGCATCCCCGATGAAAGCTCAGCACAGTTATCCTAAGGTATTACCCATTTGCCTTGCCCTCCCCCGCCAGGTCAGCACCACAAGCACACATAATACTAGATTGTGAGGGCCTTCAAAACATGGACTATATTTTTTCATGTCTGTAACCAAAGATCAACACAGTCCTGGGCACATGTTAGATACTAAGTCGTGGATAGTGGATGGATGGACGGTGTCCTAATGAGCGAGGGCCCTCATAACAAAATACCACAGTCTGAGTGGCTTAAACAGTAGAACTTAATTTTCTCACCATTTTGGAGGCTTGAAATCCAAAATTAAGGTGTCAGCAGGTTTGTTTTCTTCTCATGCCTGTCTTCTTGGCTTGCAGGTGGTTATTCTCTTTTTATGTCCTCACATAGTTTTTCTTCTGTGCAAGATTTAGACGTATGTCCAAATTTCCTCTTCCTATAAAGACACCAGTCAAATTGGGTTAGAGCTCATCCTAATAAACTCATTTTGACTTAATCATGTCTCTAAAGGCTGAATCTCTGAATATAGCCACATTCTGAGCTACTAGGGGTTAGGGCTTCAACAGATGAACTTTGGTGGAGACACGCTTCAGCCCATAATCAATGGCACGGTAAGAACACCTACCAGTCCAGAGTCTCAAACACAAGGAAACATGGCAGAACAGAGGTCTGAACTGAACTTTAGCATAAAATGTAAGCTGAGTGTTAAAAAAAAAAAAGAGAGAGAGAAAAGGGAATATGAAATTTGGAGACTGAAGATCAGGGTTCACATCGTAGTCAGCTTACAAACTGGACAAAGCACTTGGATAAACCTGGATTGTGATTTCATGAACTAAAAAAAAAGGGGTTGGTAATACTACTTGCTTTGCTTCACAGGGTTGTTATGAAAGTAAAATAAAATGTGTGAAATTCTTGGGATCCCTGGGTGGTTCAGCCGGGTAAGTGTCTGTCTTCAGCTCATGATCTCAGAGTCCTGGAATCAAGTCCCGACTCAGGCTCCCTGCTCAGAGGGGAGCCTGCTTCTCCCTCTATCTCTGTGCCCCCCCCCCCACCTCATGCTCTCTCCCTCTCTCTCAAATAAATAAACAGTTTTAACAACGTGTGAAATTCTTTATGGAATTCTCTATAGACTTTCTACTACAAACACTAGTTTTTTGAGGTTTTGTTTTGTTTTTGGTTTTTTGTTTTTTGTTTTGTTTTGTTTTGTTTTTTTGCATCATTGACAGATCTTAGAAACAAGATCAGGGGATACCTGACTTAGAATTACTGCTGGAGACTGAAACAGCACCAAGCCTGAAGGTGAGGGATCAAGGGTCAGGGAATCTAAAAGTGAATCTTCCTTAACCAAAGGAATCTTGCAGCTCCTGGGCCAGGAATCTTTCATCCTTTGGATCAATTAGTTGGAAAAATAGGCATTAATAACATAAATTCTTTAGGCAAAACTGCTTAGAAGCATGTTAACCTGACCTAAAATGTGATAAAAAAAAAAAAAGAATTTTCAAGGCATAGGTTCCCCTTTGTACTTTATATCGCTACAAAAGAATACTTCTCAAAACAGTACTTCATTCTGCTGTCATAAAATGTTCAATACAGCAACAACAACAAAAATAGTGCTTTTTCTGGTTGTTGCTGTCTTGTCTTTGTCTATCATGGTGATGAAAGAGCAAAAACAGTTTAGTTCCCTTTCATCCAAAATTTCAAATCCAGACAGAAACTGACAAGTATTTTTAAAAAGACAGGACTTAGAAAGAAATACTGAAATCATGGACATTTCCACCCTCATGTTAACAAAGGAAAAAGCTGAGAGAGGCTGGAGCAGGTCTCTAGCAGGTGAGGGATGGAGCGAGCCAGGCCCTCCTTCCCACGGAGTCCAGGGCACACGGGCCCATTCCTTACACCACGCCTCCCCGGGGGCCCTGGGAAAGCATTCAGTCCCAAACTGCCTCAACCTGATGAAGCATTTTTAACTTCTAAAAATACATATCTGGGTATTTTGAGCATAATTACTAGTTATCTCTGAATAAAATCTCTAGAAAAATCATTGGCACTGTGGAATCCTTTAATTTACCAAGGATGGTATTTTAGTCTCTAGGAACCTCCATCTAAATTTAGTTTTTTTTCCTGCAGGAATGTTTCTTTAAAATGTAAACCCCATACTACAAGTTAGACAATTACATCACTTCACCTTTTAGGCGGCTGATTTTTCCAAATATAGATAAATAGTGACTCCCAGTGGCAAAAACTTGTTAGTATCTGCAAACTAAACTGAAATAAAAATGGCATGCTCTCCTAGAACAATGTTGACTACTTGTGGAATGTTAGCGTCCAGTAAATATACCTTTATTAAAATAAAAAAAGAAAAAGACTGCATGATTCTCTCCTGAATTTTCATACAATATCTCTAATAAGGAGTGAAGTGTTATTGTCTAATTATTTTGCTGTTAAATGGTGCCGTTTAATTCTAAGACAGAGACACTTTTTTCACGTTCACTATATTCTAAAAATTAATTGGAAAATTGATTTAAAAGCTGTAAGTACGAACATGAACTTTTAAACTATGATCACAATAAAGTTTTTTTTTAAATAGCTGACCTTAAACTATATTTTAATGTTAGTGCAACTTCAGCAAAACCCAGACAGAACACGATCCATATATCTAGAAAATTGTCTCGTATGTATGTGTTCAGTGAGTGAGAGCCCAGTAGTGAATTCAATCATTATTTCTGTGCTAAATAAATATTGCCATACAGGCTGAGCCTATGAAGACACCTCAAATTCTTGAATATTATAACACATATACTTTCCTTCGTAATGTGTAATAACTAAATGTAAACATTTAGTGTCTTTTCACACTTTTTTTGATTTTATAAGATAGCTCCAAAGTTTTCCACTTAAAAAGCTATAAAAATTGATTCTCTCTGGGGCACTTAACTGAAATAATATGATGATTCATATTTTTATATTTTTTTTTAAGATTGTATTAATTTATTCATGAGAGACACAGAGAGAGGCAGAGACACAGGCAGAGGGAGAAGGAGGCTCCCTGCAGGGGACCCAATGAGGGACTCATCCCAGGACTCCGGGGTCACGCCCTGGGTCTAAGGCAGATGCTCAACCACTGAGCCACCCAGGCGTCCCGAGCTTCTATTTTCTAATAAGTCATTGTGTAAGACATTTTATATGGCTATTATTTCCATCACCAGCAGAAACCTTCATTTCTTTTCAGATTTATTTTCAATATAATAGAAATTCACTAAATCCTTGTGTGTGTGTGTGTGTGTGTGCACTGCATGCATACATTCATGCATATGGATAATTTGCAAATATCAAGGATCTTCTGTATTCTATAAAACTTTGAATTATTGCTGAGGTTTAAAGTATACATCAAAACATGCACATGAAAATGACACTGTCCCTGTGGTTAACAACAACTATGAACTCTCATTTAGAGTAACGGAGGTCTCAACGCACTTTGAAAGGGAACTCTTGGTAATATAAACATAAACTGATTTAGAGAAAAGCAAGCTAACATCATTTGAAGCTGAATATTTAAAATGTTTGCTCTGATGTCTATGAAACACAGAAAAACTAATTCTGATTTTGACAATAATTTGTTTACTCCATTTAGTTTGTAAGGACTCTTCAATTATCCAAATTATTTTGCTGTGTGTGGGAAGGGACAGGTCATTCACATGTGAGTATATTTTTATAAATTTAACAAAATTTTATTTCAGAAAATCTGACAAACTGCTACTTGGGATTTTTACTTTGGGACTTCTATTTCCAACTAAATGGTTTATTCATTGAGCTAATTATCATTAGAGTCACTTAGTTTCCCTGAGATGTTAGCATAACAAAAGGATGAACAAAATACATCAATGGTTGATTTAATTCTATGAATATATTTGGAATAAATTATCTCACTTTGGAAATTCTAATTTCCCCTATAGGACTAATACCCAATAAACAAGTCCTTGAATTTTATAACTGGCATATAGAATCAGAATACACAAATCTGTTGTTCTCCCATTTAACCTGAGACTATGAATACTACATACTGTTAAAGTAGGTTGATTAAATGCTTGTCAATGCAATATTATGTGGATTATAACTTTCTACTTGGGAGCATTTCCATGGTTAGCAATAACTAACCTGGATGCCCTGGAACATTCCCCTATATGATCAATGAAAAATTAATTAGAATGCTTATTAGTTTTGGGGTGCCTGGGTGGCTCAGTCAGTTAAGCAACTGACTTCATTTTGGCTCAGGTCATGATCTCAGGGTTCTGGAATCAAGCTCGCCTTGGGCTCTACTCTTAGCAGAGAATATGCTTGAGATTCTCTCTCTCTCTCTCTCTCTCTTTCTCTCTCTCTCCCTTTCTCTCTCTCTCAATCTGCCTCTGTACACACCCTCCTCAAATAAATAAATAAATCTCTTTAAAAATAAAGACTGTTTATTAGCTTTCTGTTACCTAGATAACAAAAACAGCAGTAACATGAGTAACCATGATAGTAACAGCAGCAACAGCAGCTTCCATTTATTGAGTGCTATGTGCTAGTCATTGTTTGAATGTCTTTCTGTTACTAGTCTTGGCTAACACAATCCTATGAGGTAAAGCAGAGGAAAAAGAAAATTCTTAGCAAGGTTATAGACCAAGGTCATATAAGTGTAAAGTGCTAAAGATTAGAAGTCAAAGGTCACAAAGGTATTTATGGATTTCATGAGTCTAAGTCATGCAGACAGTAAGTGGTAAATATTATGTGCCCAAAGTCACATAGGCAATAAATGACAGAGGTTAGGTATTCAAGGTCAGATAGGTGGTCAGTGGTAGAGGCTGTAGGTCCAAGATGACATGGGTGGTAAATAATCATGTTTCTGTAGCCTCCCTTCTCTCACTGGTAAACTGAGGGCTTTGGCCTGGGTGATTGTGGAGGACATTACTAGTTACTTGAAATTTGTTTTTCCTTTTCTGTGTAGTCAGAGAGCTATCGCTGACATGACTCCCTAACCAGTGCCCCTTGTAGACAGGTGTGGCCTATTGACCGATGTCACCAACAGAACGTCAGTAAAAGTGACACCACTTCCAGGTGTGGCCTACAAAACCCTGTACCGAGGGGGGAAAAAAATTAACTTTTATTTTCTTTAAGCCACTAAACTATTGTTAGTTCTCTCTGCTGCAGCAAACTTTACCTAAACTAATATGGTGAACATTCAGATACCTTAGATTCTGAAATTCTAAAATTTAATCAGAAAAATTAAAAGATGGTATATGCTAGGCCCATAAATTTGAAAACAAACAAGTATTGATTTAAGAAACTAGGATCCCCAGCACTAGACTTCTTTTCCTCAGATGACTTACACATCACTTCCGAAAGTCACTTCCCTGGATTCTAATTGCTTTGTCTTTCTGTATATCATGGCGTTGCTAAATATCACATCCCCTTCATATTTCCCACTTAACATCCCCTATCATATTTTCCTAGACTTTTAATCCATACCATAACGTCAACTGCAAACTGTAATAAAGAGATCGTGCTATTTTCTACGGATAAGAAAATCCTGTCAGATCAATTTTCTAGCATTTGAAAAACTTTATGCTCAGAATCCATGACTAAATTGAAAGATATTTTTCCTTCTGTAATACCAATCACCTGAATTTTAATGAACATAAAAGAGGGCAAAACATTGTGAGAATAAATCAATTCTTTCCTTACCAGAATAGCAGCTTCCAATAAGTAGTACATGGAATAACTTATATTACGAAAAATATGTTTAATATTTTCTTGTTGAAAATAGTTCTGTGGAAATTATTTTAGGTTTGGCAAGAAAAGAGTACATTACAGAATAGTAGCAGTTTCATCATTAAATCTACAAGTATTTGGGAGTATCTGTGAGGTGCTCCCAGGGATCAGTGTGTCACAAAGATGTATAAGGCGCTTAGAACAAAGCTGTAGGACTTATATGTCCTGGGTTCAAATTTATTACAAAGCTACCACAATCAAAACAGTGTGATCCTAGTATAATGACAGACTGAGAAGCCAATGGAACAGAGAGCCCAGAAATAAACCCTAGCATATATATCTAAATGATTTTCAACAAGGAGGCCCAGACCATTCAATGGGGAAAGGGCAATATTTTCAAAAAATGGTTGGATATCCACATGCAAAAGAATGAAGTTGGACCCTCATCTGATAGCATGTACAAAAAAGTACCTCAGGATGTACCTAAACACAAGACCGTAAACTGTAAAACCCTTGGGGGGGGGGGGGGACAGGGCAAAAGATACACAGAAATAGATCTGGTAATAATTTCTTGGATATAATGTCAAAGGCAGAGACAACAAAAGAAAAAGATAGACTGGACTTTGTGAAAATTTTTAAATTCTGTGCATCAAAAGACACTATCAACAGAGACAAAGGACAACCCACAGAATGGGAGAAAACATTTGTAAGTCATATTTCTGATAAGGGAATTCATATCCAGAATAGAGAACTCCTAAAACTCAACAATTAAAAATAAATGATTCAATAAAGGGCAATAGACATTCAGGAGACAATTCATAAAAGGATAATAGAAAAAAAAAAGGGTAATATTTCTCTAAAGATATACAGATGGCAATAAGCCCATGAAAATATACTTAATATCACTAAGCATTAGGTAAATGCAAATCAAAATTTCATTGAAATTCTACTTCATAGATACCACAATGTGACACAGCTTCACACCCATTAGGAGCGCCACTATTAAAACAAACAAACAAGCAAACAAACAAAAACAAGTAGTGTTGAGGATACAGAGAAATTAGAACCCTTGAACATCATTGGTGGGAATATAGAATGGTGCAAGTGCTGTGGAAACAGTGTGGTAAAAAGCTAGAAATATAATTACCATACTGCCTAGCAATTCTACTTCTAAGTATTTAACCGAAAGAAGCAAAAGTAGACTCAAAAAGAGATATCTGAGTACCCATGTTTATAAAGTGTTATTCACAACAGCGAAGCCGCAGACTCAACCCAAGTGTCTATTGATGGATAAATGGATAAGCAAGTGTTTTATATACACACAATGGAATATGTTTAAGTCTTAGGAAAGGAAGGCTAACATATGCCACGACATGGGGTGAAACTTGAAGACACTAAGTTAAAAAAAAACAATCACCAAAAAATATATATATAAATATTACATGCTTCCCTTTATATGAGGCACTTGTAGGAGTCAAAAATCAGGGACAGAAAGGAAATGATGGTTTCAGCTATAGGAAGGGTTATGAGGAATTATTGTGTCATTGATATACAATCACACCTCTCTCCATTGAGATATATGATATTTGATTTACAAACAACGATTATTTTGGGGTGCTTTTTAAATTTTTAAATTTGTTTTAAAGATTTTATTATTTAAGAAAGAGAGAGAGAGAGAGAATGAGCAGAGAGGAGGCACAAAGCAAGAGGAAGAAGCAGGCTCCCTGTGGGGAGCCCGATGAGAGACTGGGTCCCAGGACCCCGGGATCATGACCTGAGCCAAAGGCAGACGCTCAACCACTGAGCCACCCAGGAGTCCCTCAAAGATCCTAAATTTTAAATTGTGCTTGTATTGTGCTTCTTTTGGCAGCGGATATACTGAAATTGTGCTTGTATTCATTCATAGTGGTTAAAGTAGCAGAAACCCTTCTATTCTGACCAAACTAGACAATTTCTACGAGCCTTTGGAGTTGCCGGCTCCTGAAATTTGACTTCTTCCTGGGGTTGTAGTAATACCATCACCCTCAAGATCCATGTAGATCTGCAGTGTTACTCACACGAGCCATACCTCCACCCTGTGCCTCCATTCAGCCCGACCCCACTGGCCTCTTCAGCCCCAGTTACCTGCAATCATTCCAACAGCTCCCAGCTTTCCAGCGTGAGCATTTGGGAAACAGCAAATTAAAGCCTGATCAGTTTCTTCTGTTACTTCCTTTGTCTCCCTTTATAATGTCCTGAATTTGTAATCAGCATTTATAAGGTTCAGAATATATGTCAAATATTGTTCTGGATGATGGAGAAATAAGAAGACATAGGACACAATTTCTTCCCAAAAGACACCGACAGCCTGGAGCACATAAGCCAACACATGCCATACAAGAAGTATGGGCAGGATATTCAAGGGGCATAAATCACGGCATGACTGACTATACCAGCGGAGCCTAGAAAAGACTTTAAGGATGGCACTGCATAAGGAACATATTGGAAGAGCAGTAGTCATATGGGCAGAGAGGGGGACTGCAAGCAGGAGATAAGAGGGGCGGGGGCCAGGTACAGAAGAACTGAAGCAACGTGAATAAAAATATGGAGACTTTAAACAATATGGTACAAACTGGAAAAATTGAGGGCTTTGGCTGGCATTGTAAAGAAGTCATAGTGAAATATGACTTTAGAGAGAGAATAAAAGGGCCAGTTCCTACTAAGCAGTAAACATTGTAGTACAGACATTTGAGTAATTCTGATGCATCAGGTTCTATTCTAGACTCAACCTGCATAACCTCATTTGAGGCTCACAAAGCCCATCAGTTTGCTAGTATTCTTATTTGATTTCAAGCATGAGGAAACTGAGGCACAGAGTGGTCTAGTAACTTGTGGAAGGTCACAGAGCTAGAAAATGGAAGATTAAAGAAGTCTGACATGAAAAATTGACCTCTTAGAAGGTCATGACATGAAAATTGACTCCCTTCAGCAGTGTATATTACATTATATTGAAAATGATGGGCCAATAAAAGGATTTAAGAAGAATAATCCTATGACTATTCTAATAGTAGGATGATACAGGATTAAAATTGAGATAGACGGCAGTAAAGGAAAAAATGAAATGCGAAGAAATTATATTAAGGAAGTAGAGCTATGATACTCAGAGACTGATTACTGCATAATTAGCCACTCGAAAATTTAATGGCTTAAAACAACAAGCATTCATTTAAATCATAAATTTATGGATTAGCTAACACCAGAAGGTTTTAAAGGGCCTTGCTCGTGTATCTAAGTCAACTGGCAGGTGAGGGGTAAGATCGTTATGCTGGTCTTGGCTGGGCTCTCATCTCTAGGGCCTCAGCTGGGATGAATCAGTAGATTCAGCCCCACTCCATGTGGTCCTTTGCCCCCCCCCCCCCAGTGGCTAGCCCATGCTTGTTCTCAAGGCAGGAGAACAGAGGTCTTAGTGAGAATAGCAGAAGTATGCAAGGTTGCTTGATGCGTGGGCTTGGAAAGAGCTCCAACATCTATTAATCAAAATAAGTTTAAAGGCATTTCTCCAAAAATATACAAATGTACAAATGGCCAAAAGAACATGAAAAGAAAGATGCCAGGGTCATTAGCCATCAGGGAAAGGCGAATCGAAACCATAATGAGATACTGCTTCAAACCCACTAGTTAGGCTATGCTCAGTAAGACAGATCCTAACACGTGTTGGTGGGAATGTGGAGAAAGTGCAATTCTCATATACGGCAAGGGTGGGAATCTAAAATGGTAAACCACTTTAGAAAACCATCTGGCATCTCCTCAGAAAGTCAAACGCAGAGTTACCATATGACCCCGTGACATGAGTGTTCGTGGCAGTATTATTCGTAACAGCCAAAAAGTGGAAACACTCAAATAAATACCTACCAAATGACAAACAGACAAATAAAAAATGGTAAACCTATACAACAGAATATGAGTTGGCAATGAAAAACAGCAACATCCTAAGACATCATGGACAACCTTCAAAACAGTATACGCCAAACCAAAGAAGCCAGACCCAGCAGACCACATGCTACGTGAGTCCATTTATATGGAATATCCAGAACAGGCAAAGCTATAAAGATAAAAGTCAGATTAGTGGTTGCCTAGCATCCAGGGGTTGGGGGGCTATGGGCAGTAAAGACAGTCACATGGCTACGTGAATATATTAAAAATTCTTGAATTGTACATTTTGAATGGTTGAATTTCATAATATGTAATTGTATCCCAATAAAGTTGTTAGGTTAAACAAGAAGATTTATTGTGCTCAAGACAAAGGGAAACTTGGATGACCTTGGAACTATAGATTTGCAAATATGTCTATTGTACTCGATACTAGAAAAAATTTCTATGCATAAAGTATAAATACGTGGAACAAGGGAAAATACATATTGTCATGTTTATTATATAATAAAGACTCTCTATCTATCACACATACACACATAAAAAATGTCATAGATTCAAGGAGAAAGGATGGCGATCCATCTCTTGATGGGAGAAGCTGCAAAGTCACCTTGTGGAGGGTATGGAGACAGAGAAGAGCGGATAATTGTGGGAAACAGAAGTGATGGGAAAGAGGGAAAGAGAAACTCAATGATGACTCCCTGGCTTCTTGCCTAAGAAACTGAGATGACAGTGGTGTCATCTATAGATGAAGCTAGTAGGACCCCCGCCCTGGTTTTCCCCAGAAAGTGAAGACAACATCCAGGCATGTTTCCAGGGGTCCGAAAGATAAATCCATACAAACAACAGAGTGAGAACGCCTGAGATACCAAGGTAAAATAGTCAACATAAGACTCAATTCTTTTTTTTTAAGAAGTTGTCATTGAAGAGTACATGTCATATGATGGAGCAGCATGATCTACTGAACAGCGACAGGGTGTGTGGAAGCAGGCCCTGATTTCCTCTGAGGTCTGAGGCAATATGAAGTCCACTCACAGCTGCCAAATCCACCTTCTTGTGGGAATTCACCGAAATGAAACCATTGTCAGGGATGCTATATAAATAGGCTTTATATTCACTGAGTTCTGCTGTTTAAATAGAGTTAAAGGCCCTTCTAGGAATAGGAAAATTTCAGATGTGCTGTTATAGAAACGAGAGGAGTGGGTTGGGAGAGGGAAAGTCTTTGGGGCCAGGAAAACGGCTGAGGGCATTCTCTGTCGTGAACTAGGACACACTAGCACACAACAGAAAGGAAGGCATGGTCGTGGTCATGGGTCATAAACACTCACTTTTTTTTTTTTTTTTTTTAGCTCAAAGGAGACTTGTCATACTATCAATGATGTTTATGATTGAGGTTCATTTTTTTGTTTAAACACAATCTGCTTCTAATTCCTGATTCCAATGTTCAGTGCAAGTGTACCAGGAACGAATAAAAGAAACTCAGTTTTTTAACACCCTGGTATGTCAGGCTTTCCCCCAGCCTTGTCCCATTCCATATCTTGACCCATATTTCTCAATCCTCTCTTAAGTTTAGCCCATGCTGGTATCCAAGTGATCTACATCCTGTCCACAAATGTACCCTGTCCTCTTGTTTCTTCACCCTCACTCATCTCTGCCATCTGCCCATGCTTCTTCCTCATCATCTTAACTCTTCCAAGATCTTGCTTGTCATGACTTGCCATGACTAACACATGTTGGTGGTCATGGCAAGTCATGACTCCTAAACCAACCAATTCCATAAGTCATGACTCCTAAACCAACCAATTCCAGAAATTTACTGTGATTTTTCTGTTTTCTGAACTTCCACCACATGGTACCTCACTCTTGTCACTTATTCCACTCTGCCTTCTTCTAAAGTTTTCATTTGTTGCTTAAGGTGGGGAATTGGAGGTAAGGGAAACTTTCAGTTACAAGACAAATTCTGGGGGTGTGAGGTGCGGTATGGTGACTATGATACCACAGGGAAATTAAGGATACTGCATCATATATTTTGAAGTCGCTGAGAGTGAATTTTAAAAGTTCTGACCACACACACCAAATTCACAACTATGCGAGGTGACAGGTGTGTTAACTAACCTTAATGTGCTAATCACTTTGCACCATATAAATATATCGTCATCATATTGTATCCCTTAAACGTATATACGATGTTATATGTCAATTATATTTCACTAGAGCTGGAGAAAACATTTTTAATGAAAAAATAAAAGGTTTTACCTGTTTTCCCCACAATTTCCTTATACATTTCCTTTGGACACATGAATTCAATCTCTTTCAATATGGAATTGCCAGGAGTAGGAAGTAGAGGAATGAGTTTACAGCTTCCCTCTGCAAACAAAAAAAGTTCCATTTTTATCTGCTTTATGTAAAAGTCTATAGACTTCCACAGAATATAGCATTTGAAGAAAAGGTCCTGTCAATTTAAAAAATGTTCAAAACTTAGTGGCACCTGGGTGGCTCAGCTGGTGGAGCATCTGATTCTTGATTTCCTCTCAAGTCATGATCTCGGGGTTCTGAGATCAAGCCCTGCATTGGGCTCCAGCTGTCCATGGGGCCTGCTTGGGGTTCTCTCTCCTTCTCTTCCTGCCCTTACCCCTCCCACTTGCTCATTCTCTCTTTCTCTCTCTAAAAAAAAAATAATGATGTTCAAAAATTATACTTATTTTGGCATTCACCCCATTCCAAACATTATCCCTTTCTCTTGGTGGTGGGTAGCAATATATATGAGCTAAAATCCGTTAGATGATTAAAATTGTCCTCTCCCTGCCAGAAGGTGACAATAAAGGGATAACAAGTAGGCGAAAGCTCGCATCAAATCAACTGGCATAGATTATTGATTGCAAAATCATTTGCTAAAAAAATAGAAGTGGCAAACCATCAGAAAAGCAAGTGCTTAAGGTAATTGCATGAGCTCAACTTGGGTCAAACAGTCATAGAAAAGCACGGTCAGAACTTCCTAAAATGATAGGAACTTCTTAAAATATGTAGCAACCTGGTAGGTGGGCAAATTTTAAATTGTAGTGCTTATTCATCCCTCAACTCCCTACCTAAGCAAACAACCATAACTATATGGTATGATCTTAGACCATTTTAGTCTATTTCTTTGCTTTACCCACCCTGGTAGGCAAAATAATGTGCCCCCAAAGATGTTCATATCCTTATCCCTAGGGCCTGGGAATTTGTTACATTAGATGGCAAGGGGGAGATACAGTTGTAGATAGATTTAAGATTGTCTTTTTAAAGATTTTATTTATTTATTCAGAGAGAGAGAGAGAGACATAGGCAGAGGGAGAAGCAGGCTCCAAGCAGGGAGCCCGACATGGGACTCGATCCTGGGACTCCAGGATCAGGCCCTGGCTGAAGGCAGCGCTAAACCACTGAGCACCCAGGCTGCCCAGATTTAAGATTGTTAATCAGCCAAAATTAGAATAAGGAAATTATCCTGGTTATCCAGGTGGGTCCATGCAATCATAAGGGTCCCTCAAATGGGGAAGAGGGAAGCAGTGGAGTCAGAACCAAAGATCTGGCATCATGAAACTTTGCTGGCTTTGAAGACTGAAGGGGGCCAAGGGCTAAGGAATCCAGGAAGCCTCTAGAAGTTGAGAAACTCAAGAAAATAGACTTTCCTTTGGAACCTCCAAGGAGAAATGCAACCCTGTCAACACCTTAATTTTAAGCCCACGGGACCCACTTGAGCATTTGGAAGACCAGACCTGTAAGATAGTAAGTCTATGTTGTTTGAAGATACTAATTTTATGGTAATTTTTAACAGCAGCAATAGGAAACTAATATACCTACAAAAATAGTTTCAAACTTCCCCAAATGTCCAGAAGCTGCTCTCCTATCAAATATCCTTTCCTATTTCAACCACCTGTCAGCACTCCCAAACTATCTTTGTAAGATGATAATTATAATCTGATAAGGTAGTGATGTTTTCTATAAATTTCTTTGTCAAAACAATTACTTGGAAAGATATTACTGAAGACTTGATGAATATTTAAGTCATGATTATACAGCTATTTTAATTAATGTCATTTAGACACCAATTTAGTAGCAAAATATATTTTTAAATCCTCAAATAGCACACAACAATTTTTATGAGGTATTTTATTTCTGAGAAGACAAATCTGCTATTTGTGTTATGAGTTGATCTCTTCTTAAAAACAGACTACTTAAGAAAACTAGTCATTGCGTATTCGATTTTCCAATAATAGGTACATAAGTGACACATAAGAGAACAAGGAGAATAAAGGTGTTATCTCACTTCTAATGCAATTTCGCAAAGATAGTAAAAATGTGTTTAGATGCCTATGAAAGTCAAACACAACTGGGAATTGCAGAACTCAAATTAATATTCAGGGGTGTACAGATTGCTTCTGTTTAAAAAAATGCTTTCATTTCAGTACCTTTTAGAAAAGTATGAGACTCTTCTTATCTAAACAATGAAGAAATCGTTACTGGATAAGATTCGGCAATGTACTACCAACCTTTGTAAACCTCAGTTTTTTATATATGATTTTACCAGATTACTCTCCCTCCATGGGTTAGTTCTGAGGATCAGATGAGATAATGTATTTAAAACACCTTGTAACCTGCCAAATCACTTGTTTTCTCCTTAGTTTCTACTATAGGTCAGACACCAAAATAGCCACACAAATAAGAATTAAACAAGAGTACAATATAAGACACAGAATGCTATGAGGATCCATGTCTAACACAAATCAGAAGGGAGATGGTGAGGTATTTCCACTCCTAGGAAATCAGAGTGCCTACTATTTGCCAGGCACTATGCATAATCCTAAATGTTTAATGCATGTTGTCTCATTTAACCCTCACAATAAACCAAGGAGACAGTGATTTTACTTGATAGATAGATATTTTACTTGATGAGAAAGATGATGCTTATATAAAGATATGCTAACTAATTTTTCCAAGGCCTGAGAAAAATAAGAAATAAAACCAAAGCTCATTCATTTTTTTCATGGATTTATTACTGAGCACCTACTTTGTGTGAGGCATGTTCCAGATCCTGAGGTTGCAGTACTGAAGACAACAGATAAAAATACCTACCTTTGAGAAACTTATATTCTAGAGAGGAATATAGAATATATGCAAAATATTTATATACATAATTTTATAATAATTATTATATATTAGGGATCCCTGGGTGGCGCAGCGGTTTGGCGCCTGCCTTTGGCCCAGGGCGCGATCCTGGAGACCCGGGATCGAATCCCACGTCGGGCTCCCGGTGCATGGAGCCTGCTTCTCCCTCTGCCTATGTCTCTGCCTCTCTCTCTCTCTCTGTGACTATCATAAATAAATAAAAATTAAAAAAAAAATTATTATATATTAATAATTATATTATATATCAATTATTATATATTATGTATTATATTACATAATATTATTAATATTATATTATATATTAATATTATTATTAATTGCTGATTATATATATATATAAAACAGTAGATCATGACAATACCCACTAAAACAAGTGAAATATGGAAGTGAAATAGGAGGTGAGATTGAAATTTTAATGAAGATGGTTAGCAAACTCCTCATGTTGAACATGTTAAGTTTGATATACTTGATAGGCATCCAAGTGTATTTGTTAAGTAGGCGGTGAATGTATGAAGGAAGGTGACATTTGAATAATTGCTTAAAGGTAGTGGGAGAGTTAGACATGCAGACATTGAAGGGAAAAGTATTTGAGGAAGAATAAACAGCAGTCAGAAAAGTCCTGAGATGGGAGGTTGGTGCGGCTAAAGCCCAGCGAGAGAAGGGAAGAACAGCAGAAGGTGAGATATGGATGGTCATAGTGGAGGGGGGCAGCCCTTGTACTTCAGTCAGGTCTTTGGCATTTGCTCTTGATTAAGAAACAAAAACAAAAGGCAAACAAACCATTTGGGTTTTGATTCTAGGAGGACGTGCTTTAACAGGATCACTTTGGCTGCTAAGCCAAAAACAATCTGAAGAGAGGAAACAGGGAGACAGGTTAGAACACGTCTTCAGTAGCCTAGACCTTAGAATGTAGGGCCTCGGGTTAACAACAGAGTTACCCCAACATATTTGAAAGTAGAGTCAACGGGATTTGCAGATAGACTGAATTCAGGGTATAAGAAGAAGAGAGGAATCAAAAATGGCAGCAAGATTGGAAGCTTGAGCAGCCAAAAAGATAAACTGCCATTAATCTCTGGGAAGAGGAGGTTTGCTGGGAAATACCAGGAGCTTTGATTTGGATATGGGAAGTTTGATATCTTTATCAGATAATCATGAGTACTCGTGGAATAGGACGTGGGATATATCAGATTGGTGTTTAGTGGAAAGACTCTGGGCTGGACAGGAAGATTTAGAAGCCATTGACATTAAAATGTAATTCCAGATCTGTTTGATTCCCAAACTCAGCTCCTAACAGTTGAGAACAGTTCTCCAGTGCATTCCTACAAGTCTCAGATTACCTTTTCAAGGATGTTTACACACCAAACATCCTCAGAAACTGGAGAGAGTGTCTCCCTTCAGGTTGAAAGGCTGATTTGTTTCCTGATCAAGATAATTAAGGTAACCTCTCCCTTGGAAGGAAAGACTGAACAGATTGGCTTGCAGCTTACAACTCCCTCATAAGACTGGTTTCCTAAACTCAGGGTTCCTCGCTATGGTACAAACCCGTTGTGTGTGATGTCTACTAGGACCCACTCTGCATCATCCACAGATGATGAAGGGGAAACAAGAGGGACCAATGCAATCATAAAACTCATGCTGCCTGACGTCCCACGAGTAATAAACTATCTAGATCCACTTGAAACTCATTGCTTCTTTACTGACTAAATTTATGGAAATGTCTAGCAGCTGAAGTAGTAGCTGCTGCTTGGGGACTGTTTGACCACTTAACCATAACTACTATGTAAGAAAAACCATTGAAAATTTTGTAACAAGGGCAGAAGCATGATCTGACTTCAAGTTTGAAGATAAAATCCCTCTGATGCCAGAGGGAAAGTTGGACTGGAAAAGGAGAAATGAGTAGAAGAAGATAAACCAGTCAGATCAGACTGTTGTTGCAATAATCCACATAAGAAATGACAAAGGCCCAAACAAAGGTATTAACAAAGGGAACTGAAAGGAAGAGACAGATTTAAGAGATATTTTGGAACTAAAATCAATTGGCTTCCAAGTTGTGTCTTTACAACTTTTAAGTCAGAAAAAATTTAACTTTAGGTAAGAGAATTACTTGGGGTCACTTTCTTATAGGAGAAGAATGGAATGAAGAGCGTATCCTTGCTACGTCCCTGTCAGAACTGTTGACTTCTCTGTGCATTGTTCTCAAGCAACAGCCTACAGGACCACACCCTCAGACAACAATGTTCCTTATAGGAAGGATGGAAATGTCTTTCCCAGAAGCTTTGGGAAGGTTTCCCCTCATGTTGCATTAACCATATTAGACCAAATGCCCATGCCTTAAATGCACATAAAATTGAGAAAATGAAATCTAGCCCTTTCAGGTCTAGATTTGGTAATGGTACAGAGGTTCTAATAGCAGTGAAAAGATGGTTGGGACTGCCTGTTGGGAAGACAACCAATAGTGTCTCCCCGAGTAGCTGTGGAGGCAGAGAAAGAAGAGGTCAAAATAACTGCTTAGACAAGTGGCTTGGACCATTGTCCAGATGGCATTGACATTCACTGAGCTAAGCAATGCAAGAGGGGAAGAGAGCCAAAGAGGGAATCTTGGAAAGAGAAGCCCATTTGAGAAATTGAAAAGGAAAGACCATGAAGGTAATATAGAAAATAGCAGAGGGGCGCCTGAGTGGCTCAGCCAGTTAAGCATCCAACTCTTGATTTTGGCTCAGGTCATGATCTCAGGGTTGTGAGATGGAGCCTACTTGACATTCTTTCTCTCTCTCTCCTGCTCCCTCTGCCCCACTCTCTCCTTCTCTGGATTAAAAAAAAAAAAAAAAGGCAGGAGAGAGCAATATTTTAAGATGGATGAGAGGTCAGTGGTACTAAATGCTTCCCAGAAATCAAATAAGATGAAGAACACCCATCAATTTTAGCAACAAATATGTCACAGTAACAATTGCCAAGAAAGAAAAATAGATAGGGAAGCAGTTATAGATATATTTTTAAATTATTTGTTATGCTGTTTATTTTCTTATGAGGGCAATGTGAGCCCATAGGGGAAGAGCTGAAAGATAGGGGAGTAAGAATGATCAATAATGGTGATGCAGTGTGGTGGAAGGGGAGGAGGGCAGGGGGTAGGGGTGAATGGGTGACGGGCACTGAGGGGGGCACTTGACAGGATGAGCACTGGGTGTTATTCTGTATGTTGGCAAATTGAACACCAATAAAAAATAAGTTTATTATTTAAAAAAATGGTGATGCAATTGTACCTACAACTGCCAGGAAATAGCAGCACAGCCCTCAGACCTAGCACAGCCACCTACCAAGAATCTAGGATGGTCGGTAGAGCTCCTGCCTTCTCCCCACATGTAAAATATTGGGAGCCACTTCTCATTTCTAGCCTTTGGGGTCTTTTTATCGCTATTGCATATTCTAAAGAATAAATTTTCTTTATCAAGGTTAATTTTCTTACACTAATTTTCTTCGGTTTCCTGCTCACACAGATGGAGAGAAATAGAAGCACAATTCCTGTGGCAGTGATCTAAGACAGGAGAGTCCCAGTTCATGTGGAAAAGTGGCTGTTAGCGAAAAAAGATCCTAAAATTTTATATCACTCTATTTTCTCTTTTTCTTTTCCCATTCCCTGGTAAATCTTTTAAATGTCATAAATGAAAGTAGATAGTAAGTTGTATATTATAGTACATTTCAGTTTAATGCCTTTTTTAATAGTCTCTATTGTCTGTTATGGCTGTTCTGTAGAAGGCCGGCCGGAATGAACTACCATCTATAAAGAACAATTGGAAAAACGAAAAAACAAAAAAATCCCACAGTTCATAAGAAAAGACTATACTAAGAGCACAGCCTGTTCTACTTCAGGTTCAATCATGCCCTCTTGTGTGTAAGTGTAGCACAGCAGCTCCCGTTTTGAAATACAGTGAAAACTAGCACCTACACTGTTCCAGGTTCTGTGCTGGGTGCTGGGGATACACCTGCGGGTAAGACCTACAAGGTCCCTATCTTCACGGAAATGATTTAGGACTTACTTTAGTTATCGCAGAAGTTTAAATTCTTTTTGAAAATCTGCGTGCAAAGATTAAACATTTCATTATACGGTACAAATAGTTTTACCGGTTACAAAAGAAACAGTGTCAATAATTCCCTTAGTCTTATAAACCTAAACTATTGATTGTTTGCCCCTAAACTTTTCTCCCTAACTCCTCCTGGTAAAAATTTCATAATATGCTGATTTAGTATTACAGATATTATTTACAAAGATATAACCTTCAATAAAGTGCATTGTGATGTTTAATTTTAAAGCTCTTATTTAATCTCAGTGTTAGTTGTCACTGAGAAGCCTCCCAGGCTATAATTTCATAGTTTACACTCCCAGGAAAACTTTCTTTATTCAAATAGCAACAAGAGACAATGCTTTAGCCTACGTTATTAAAATTGAAATTTCCTAAATCTCATTATATGTTCTTCCCATCTGCATTTTTATGATTCTTATCAAAAAAAAAATTTTGTGGAAAATCTCAGTGCTGATAAAAATGCCTCAAATTTTACTACCTGGTTTTTGTGGCTTTCAAAAAAAAAAAGTTCTTGTTTTGATTTAAAGGAATGGCAAATCAGTTGTGATGGCCGATATTGATGACTTATTATGTAGCTCAGAGTGAACTTTTCTATAATGAATACAAATACAAGATATAAACCATGGTAGGCATATTTGGGAGAATTTGACTTTAATGAAATATCTAAATCAATACTTACCCATTCTAGCCTTTAATTACACAAAGACAATTGTTTCACCTATTATAGATCATCATGTGTTTCTTATCAGGAGATTGTGCAGTCATTCCTAAGTATGAAGACCCACGGAGTATTTCTCATTTAATCAATTGCCCAATCCCTCTTATTTTTACTATAAGAGTGTCTCTCATTCTCCTCTAGTATTTGGGGGGAGTATCCAGCTAAGGTTAGTCCTATGTGTAGAGACTTTAACTCCTCCTCTAAGTATATCAAATCCCAAATAAACCTCATTACTAGTTTAAAACACTAAGCCCGCTATGGACATGTAGCTTCAAATCAAGTTCCTCAGTCTCTCATTACAACTAAATGACTGATTCAAAACCCCACTTACATTAAAAATCCAAATGCCCCCATTGCCTTCTCAGACTGTATATCATATTTTCTCCAAGAGATGAATGATCTGAGCATTTTCCACTTTCCCCTAGGAATCCTTTTGCCCCATCTTAGAGTGTATATTTAAATATCTGGCTAAAATTATAAATGAAAGCTTGTCAAATTTTAATGCTCCTACAATGTCTGTTTTGTCTATGGAAGCCTAGGTCATGAACCAAGAACCTAAACTGACCAACGTTTACTCCTGTGTGATGCAAAAAAGGTAAGACAACATCTGAGGAATCATGAAACCCACCTCAGCAGATAGCTGCAATATCTGTATGAGCTCATGTTTGAGTGTGGAGGGATCCATACGTGATCACAGTCTATCTCTAATGCATTACAGCAGACGTGTATTAGTTAACAACTGCTCTAATGATGATGTGAAATAAGCCATCACCAACCTTTTTTGTAATATAAATTTATTTTTTATTGGTGTTCAATTTGCCAACATATAGAATAACACACAATGCTCATCCCATCAAGTGCCCACCTCAGTGCCCGTCACCCAGTCACCACCCCCCCACCACCAAGCTTGATCATGATAGAAGGGGTGTAGGCCTAAGGAAAGATAAAGAATTGAAGCCATTTCTGCAATCAGTATGCCACATGATGTCCAGTAATAATGACTATCAGATTATCTCCTTTGTGGATCAAATCAGATCTTACTTTTGCTTGTATTATAAACTCTAAAATTAAAACACACATGGAGGCATACACAAACTTTCTGGGTCCCTCCCACCGACACTCAGCTCAATCATGCTAAGTTGGGATCCCTGGGTGGTGCAGCGGTTTAGCGCCTGCCTTTGGCCCAGGGCGAAATCCTGGAGACCCAGGATCGAATCCCACGTCGGGCTCCCGGTACATGGAGCCTGCTTCTCCCTCTGGCTATGTCTCTGCCTCTCTCTCTCTCTGTGTGTGTGACTATCATAAATAAATAAAAATTTTTAAAAAATCATACTAAGTTGTTACGGAAAAAAGTCACTCAAGATTTAAACTCACTTTTCATGTAAGGGCTTACAAATATCTTCATGTAATGTGACATATATCAAAAAAGATCAGGGATGCCTGGGTGGCTCAGCGGTTGAGCATCTGCCTTCGGCTCAGGACATGATCCTGGGATCCGGGATCGAGTCCTACATTGCGCTCCCTGCATGGAGCCTGCTTATCCCTCTGCCTCTGTCTCCGCCTCTGTCTGTCTCTGTCTCTGTCTCTCTCTCCCTGTCGTTCATGAATAAGTAAGTAAAATCTAAAAAAAATAATAAAACAAAATTAAAAAAAAAAAAGAACATATACATACAGCACACCTAAGTAAATCCGAGGAGTTTTGAGGGCATCTATGTCAGGCTAGTGGAAAGTTGTATTAACTTCTTCATATTACATAATTCAGAAAAGAAAAATGATATGTAAAGTATTAAGAAAGCTGTTAAGTTTTGATTTGTACAAAACTTCCAAATAAAATATCTTTAATTTTTATTGGCTGAAAAATTTGAACTCATTTCCATGAACATAACATGTTTTTCTATTGACTTTTATGTTTGACATAGCTATAAGTAATCCCTGGTAAGTAAGGACTTCTGTTTTTTTTTGTTTTGTTTTGTTTTGTTTTTTAAGATTTTATTTATTTGAGAGAGAGAATGAGTTGGGCGGGGTGTGCAGAGAGAGGAGCAGACTGCCCACTGAGCAGGAAGCCCGATGAAGGGCTAGATCCCGGGACCCTGAGACCATGACCTGAGAGCCTAAGGCAGCCACTCAACTGACTGAGCCACCCAGGTGCCCCTGATAAGGACTTCTTAATGAAGAAGTCTCTTAGGTTGTAACATGGACGGGAGAAAATATATTACATCAACTCACTTCTCAGCACTGGACAGAATTGGGGTAGTAAAATTTCATTAAATGTTATTTTGAGGATCCAACCATTCTTTAAATCTAGCTGAGATGGAGTCAGGGAGATCTCATTCACCTTTCTGACTTAAATAAAAAATTGAACAAAATATATGAAACAACAACTCTCAAGAAACTGTACATTAGGCAGTGAAGGACAATGACCCCTGCATAATGGGGAATGAAAAGCAAGCCCTATGATTATCCCAGCTTAATGCCTAGAGAAAGTTCGACAATGTAGCAAGGGAACAGAACTAAGGTTGAGACCCACGGTTTCTCTGTGTTGAGGAAAGAAAGTTGGGAGTCCAAGAAGCCCTGGTACCACAGAACCACAAGATTACAGACAACTTGAAAGATCTAAAGGGTGTTCCCCTGGAGGACTCAGCTAAGTACTGGTCAGTACAAACATAGTAGGAAACTACCTGCGGCTGAGAACCACCTGAAAGAATTAGAGGGAACCACACCTGAGGAGCACATAGGGACAGACATAGTTCCTGTTCCCACAACTAGAATAGAAACATCGTAATTCATGAGGTAACGTTATAATATTAACAATAAGGTTCTTGCTTTACAAGTAGGGGAAATTAGCTCTAGAAAAATCCCTACTCTATTCCCACCTTAGAAAGCCCAAAGCAAGCCATTTCTAAGTGGCTTAGCCATGTCCCAGAACAAATCTCAAGGATATTTTCAGAAAACTGTAATATCCAGCACACAAGAAAGTAAAATTCATGATGTGAAAGTCAAATAAAAATTACTAGGAATGCAAATAAGCTGGATAAGTTGAACCATAATGAGAAAAGATTAATCACCTGAAAGATAATCAGATACAACACAAAGTGATAAACACAGACAAGGAAATTAAAGAAGTTATTATACTTATATTGCATATGTTCAAGAAGCTAAAGGAAAGATTGAAGATGTTAAGGAGAAACATGGACAATTAAAAAAAAAAAAGTTTAGGGATGAAAGCTATAATATCCAAACTAGGAAATATTCTGTATTTTGTTAGGTCATTATACATGTTTTAACAGATTTAAGGTTAAAAACATATTAAGTATTTCTTCTAACCATAATGGAATAAAAAGTAGAAATCGTAACAGAGGAAAAACACACAAATATGTGGACATTAAACAACACTCTCTTGAATAACAAGTCAAAAAAGAAGCAAAAGGAGAAATCAGAAAATATCTTGAGAAAAAATGAAAATGAAAACACAACACAACAACTTAAATGGGATGCAACAAAAATATTCCTAAGAAGGAAGTTTATAGCCATAAATGCCTACATTAGAAAAGAAGATGGGATTCCAGGGTGGCTCAGCAGTTGAGCATCTGCCTTCGGCCCAGGGAGTGATCCTGGAGACCCGGGATTGAGTCCCACATCGGGCTCCCCACATCGGGCTCCCCGCAGGGAGCCTGCTTCTTCCTCTGCCTGTGTCTCTGCCTCTCTCTCAGTGTCTCTCATAAATAAATAAAAAATAAAATTTAAAAAAAATTAGAAAAGAAGAAAGGTCTCAAACAACCTAACTTTACAGATCAAGGAACTAGGAAAAGAAGAAAAAATCAAGCACAAAGTTAGCAGAAGGAAGGAAATAATAAAGATTAGAGCAGAAATAAACAAAATAGACAATAGAAAACTATAGGCCAATATCTCTGATGAATACAGACGCAAAAACCTTCAACAAAATACTAGCAAAATGAATTGAGTAACATAATGAAAGGATCCTGTACCATGACCAAATGGTATTTATTCCTGAAATTCAAGGATGGTGCAACTTGGGACACCTGGATGGATGGCTCAGTGAGCATCTGCCTTCTGCTCAGGGTGTGATCCCTACCCAGGGATCGAGTCTGGCTCCCCCCAGGGAGTCTGCTTCTCCCTCTGTCTGTGTCTCTGCCTCTCTCTCTGTGTCTCTCATGAATAAAGAAAATCTTGAAAAAAAAAAAAAAAAAAAGGATGGCACGACATGACTCAATCAACCAATGTAATATACCACATTAACAAGATAGAGGGTAAAAATCATGTGACCATCTTAATAGATACAGGAAAAGGTATTTGACAAAATTCTATACCCTTTCATGATAAAAACTCTCAACAAACTGGGTATAGAAAGAATTTACCTGAGCATAATAAAGGCCATATATGACAAGCCCAAAGCTAACATCATATTCAATGTGAAAGGCTGAAAGTTTTTTTTCTAAGAAACAAAAGAAATATATCTACTTCTAAACATAATACTGGAAGTCCTAGCAAGAGCAATTAGGCAAGACAAGAAAAACAAATGAAAGGCATCCAAATTTTAAAGGAAAAGCAAATTATCTGTTTGCAGATTACCTCATTTTAAATGCAGAAAACCCTAAAGATCCCACAAACTGTTAGAACTAGTAGATGGATTCGGTAAAGTTGCAGGATATAATACCAATATATAAAATTTAGTTTCATTTCTTTACAGTAACAAAGAACTATCTAAACAAGGAAATTAAGAAAACAATCACATTCACAATATTATCAAAAAGAATAAAATACTTAGGAATAAACTTAACCAAGCAGGTGAAAGAATACATTTTAAACTATAAAACATTGATGAAAGAAATTAAAGACCTGGAGGGTATTATGCTGAGTGAAATAAGTCAATCGGAGAAGGACAGACATTATATGGTCTCATTCATTTGGGGAATATAAAAATTAGTGAAAGGGAATAAAGGAAAAGGAGAGAAAATGAGTGAAAATATCAGTGAGGGTGACAAAACATGAGACTCCTAACTCTGGGAAATGAACAAGGGGCAGTGGAAGGGGAAGTGGGCGGGGGGTTGGGGTGACTGGGTGAGGGGCACTGAGGGGGGCACTTGATGGGATGAGCACTGGGTGTTATTCTATATGTTGGCAAATTGAACGCCAATAAAAAAATTTAAAAAAAATTAAAGAAAACTAAATGGAAAGACATCTCATGTTAACGGATTGGAAGACTTAACGTTGTTAAAATGTCCATACAACCCATAAGCAAATCTACAGGTTCAATGCTACTCCCCATCAAAATCTCAATGGCATTTTTTACAGAAATAGAAAAGACAATTCTAAAATTCATATTTAACCACAAACACTCCAAATAGCCATAGTAATCAGAGAAAGAACGAACCCGGAGGCATCACACCTCCCAATTTCAAAATATAAAACTGTAGTAATTAAAACAGTATGGAGCTGGTATAAAGATAGATATATGGGCAAATGGTACAGAATAGAGAGTCGAGAAAAAAACAAACACATGCATACATCACACAGTCAACTGATCTTTGACAAGGGAACCAAAAATGCACAATGGGGAAAGGATAGTCTCTTCAACAAATGATGCTGAGAAAGCTGGATATCCACATGTAAAATAATGAAATTGGACACAACACTCAACTCCAAAGAGATTCGAGACTTAAATGTAAAACTGGAAATTATAAAACTCCTAGAAGAAAATATATGGGAAGAGTTTCTTGACATTAGTTTGACAATGATTTCTTGAATATACCGAAAGCACATGCAGAAAAACAGAATTAAACAAGCAGGAGTAGTAGGAGTTCCTTACACATTTTGGGTATTAGCCTCCTAGCAGCTATACGGTTTGCAAATATTTTCCCCCATATGTAGGTTGCCTTTTCATTCTGTTGAAACTGAAACTTTTGAACACGGTTGGTGTGAATGTAAAATAGTGCAGCCACTATGGAACACAGTATGGGGATTCTTCAAAAAAATTAAAATATATAAAACTACCATATAATCCAGCAATCTCATTTCTTGGATATATATCCCAAAGAACTGAAATCAGAATCTCAAAAAGATATCTGCAGTCCCATGTTCATCACAGCACTCTTTAGAATACTCTGAATATGGAAACAACCTAAATATCCATCAGCAGATGCATGGATTAAAAATGTGATACAGGGCAGCCCTGGTGGCTCAGTGGTTTAGCGCCTGCCTTCAGCCCAGAGTGTGATCCTGGAGACCCCAGATGGAGTCCCACATCGGGCTCCCTGCATGGAGCCTGCTTCTCCCTCTGCCTGTGTCTCTGCCTCACTTTCTCTGTGTGTGTCTCTCATGAATAAATAAAATTTAAAAAAAACTTAAAAAAAATAAAATAAAAATGTGATACACACATACAAAGGAGTAACATTGAGTAATATGCCTCTGCAATGAACCTGGGGCACATGATGCTAAAAATTTTTTTAAAAAATAAGCCAGTCACGGAAGGACAAATAATGCATGATTCTACTTTATACGAGGCATCTAAAAATAGCCAAACTAAGAGTAGCAGAGAATAGGCTGTTGCTTGCCAAAGGCCAGGGATTGGAGAAAATGGCAATCTGTCGCTTAATGTACATAAGGTTTCAGTTATACAAGATAAATAAGTTCTAGAGATTTACTGGATAATATACTATTACGTTAACAAAACTGTACTATATGCTTAAAAAATTGTTAAGAGCGTAGATCTCATGTTAACTTCTAACCACACAGAGTAGGGGACAGGGAAGCAACTTTGGGAGGTGACAGGAATGTCTATTTCCTTGACTGTGATGGTGACTGTGATGGTGGTTTAATGGGCGTATGCACATGCCCAAACTTAATCAGACTGTATGCATTAAATATGGGCAGTTCTTATGTATCAATCATACTTCCATCAATCTAGGTTTTTTTTTTTGTTTTTTTTTTTTGGAAAGAAACAAAGACATGGATAGGTTCCAAGTGACGAGTGGAAAATATATATACCATTTGAAAACTAATCAAAAGTTAGAACGATGATAATAATATCAAAGAGATATCAGAGCAAAGAAGATTACTGAGGATAAAGAATGATAAAGTGGTCAAGTCACACTTTTCCCTGTAAGCATTTTCACCACGTAACTAATTGGCCACAGGCAGCTTTCCTATAAAAGATAATATCATAAAAAATAAAAAGGCATTCATTAAAAAAGACATAAACATAAAAAGAAGAATAACACACACACACACACACAAAAGAATGACAAAATTAAAAAGACTCCTGTGAAATACAAAACATTTGAATATATTTGAAACGTGTGTAATTCAGGTCAATGCTGTGCAAATAAAAGATTTTATTTTTGTGGATTGTAACTAAGCACTAGTCTTCCAAGTCTTTCATTCATAGTATTATTTATTTATTTATTTATTTATTTATTTATTTATTTATTTATTTTTTATTTGTTTATTATCTCCTCATTCAGCATCAAACTTGTCTTTTTTTTGGCTCAAATTTCTGCCTTCATTAAGTGAGTTCTCCGTTTCCAAATGCTGAGATGCTTATTTGTAACTGAGTTTTGTATTGCATCGTGAAAGCCTCAGTGTTCTTGTTTGTTTTTGGCACATTGTCACATATCCACTGATGGATGTTCCAAAGGTCTAGGGAAAATGTGAGAAATGTGAGTTCAACACCCTGTGCCACCAAAAAAAAAAAAAAAAAAAAGAAAGAAAGAAAAAAACACTACGAGGGCTAAGATTTCTGTAATATAAAAATGTGCCAATGGAGAAATGAAACCTAACTTCAACCGGTTGATGAAACCAAACTGTCAACCAGTTTTCTTGTTGTTTTGACTTTTATAGAAAAATTACCTTATGGCCAATTAAATATGCAGCGGCAGACCTGGGTGGCCGGGTGGTTGAGCATCTGCCTTTGGCTCAGGTCGTGATCCCAGGGTCCTGGGATCGAGTCCCACATCGGGGAACCTGCTTCTCCCTCTGCCTCTGCCTCTCTCTCTCTCTCTGTGTCTCCCATGAATAAATAAATAAAATTTTCCAAAAAAGAAAGAAAGGAAGGAAGGAAGGAAGGAAGGAAGGAAGGAAGGAAGGAAGGAAGAAAGAAAGAAAGAAAGAAAGAAAGAAAGAAAGAAAGAAAGAAAGAAAGAAAGAAAGAAAAAAAGAAAGAGAAAGAAAATGCTTGCAGCAGGTCTATGGAAAAGATGTTACTATGAAAATTCTGGACATATCTTCAAAGAAGCCACCAAAAATAAAAAAATAAAAATAAATAAAATAAAAAAACAAAGAAGCCACCAAAAGGCTTGTCTCTTATTTTGTCAAACTCAGAACTTTCATCTAGTGCTACAGCCAGCCCTGGGGAAAAGGAGCATTTGTCAAAAACTTCACAGTCAAGTGTTAGTCACTTCTGGTTGAGAGACGATGGCCAACCCAAATCTCTGCCCCGTTCAGGGGTGTCTCAGCAATGCAAGGTATATTTGACATTTAAAAATCAATCGCTGTGACTCGCTAACAGACTAAATGGAAAAACCAAACTATAATAGATGCAGGGAGTCTCTGATAAAACCTAAGGTCCATTCTTGCTTTTAAAAAAAATAATAAAAGTGATCACCCATTGGTGAAAGGTCTGATATTAGGGCTGGGGCAGGAAACATACAGAATGAGCCTAAAGTCTTTCTGCATCTGGGTCTCTGCTTCTATAATCCAATCCTCACCCATCTACCTCCTTCCTAAAACACAACCTGCTTAGTCTCTTGGCACGTTCAGCAAGTTTTTAAGTGGCTCCCCATTGCTGACAATAAAAGTCTTAAGTTCAACGCATCATCTAAAGGGAACTTCGTTTCACCTCTGGCTCTCTCTCTCTCCAGGTTCAATCTCTGCTAGTTTTTGAAATATATTGTACTCTTAGCTACACGGCAGCCGTTCAGAATGGGTGATGGGCACTGAGGGGGGCACTTGACGGGATGAGCACTGGATGTTATTCTGTGTGTTGGTAAATTGAACACCAATAGAAAATCAATTTATTATAAAAAAAAAGAATTCCATCTGCATACTTTTTCCTTTCCTGGCTGCATACTTTGTGCAAGCTATTTCCTGGGCGTAGAGGGCCCCCCCTCTGTATTCTCTTTCTCGAAAAAAATCCAGCTTACCGTGGTCCACTCCTGACCCACCTCCAATCTCTTGGGGTTTAGCTTTGTTTTGACAAACAAGTTGGATCATGGCACATACACCTGCTAAAACATCCTGGAGCAGCAGAAATCTCACAGGCCACGAATTCCAATACGTCATTCTTATGTTTCTGTGATCGCTCTAGATCATTTCCATCTTTAATATTGGCTTTTACTGAAATCTTTCCCCCAGGCCCCATTCTCATGAGAGCAGGAACCTGCGGTCAATTATTTTCAGGTTCATCAAATTGTTTTAGAGTTTTCTCAGTCATCTCAAATATAAATCCTGCCCTTTCTGAGCATCTCCCCCCACCCACCCTCACCCCTTGCCTACCTTCGACTCAGAATGGAATCTAAGGTAGAGAGACTACTGGTGTTTGGAGGCACCAGTGGAGGCACCTCTACTGGTGCCATTTTCCCTTCCCTGCCATCCACTAAGATGATAGGCATCTCTTCATGCATATTTTGAGTCTCTGGCGCAGGGCCCCATTGGTATCTGCGGAAATATTTCTTGCCCACTGGTCTCCACTTGCATGCCCCATGCTGACTAAAACACCACCCCTGGTGCCTGTCAGCTACCTTCAGCTAGGTGGGCCCCTCAGGATGGCAGGGTATGACTGTTGTCTAATGCTTCTCTCAGTGCCCTGCGGTCGACAGGGGCTGTCATCAGGCATGTTTTCCTGTCACCCACACAGCCACCTCTATTACAGCGCTCCTATGCCACTGTGAATCGGTCACCTTCTCTGGGTGACAGCCTATTAAAACTTTTCTTCCAAACTGTCCATCCAAAGCCTTGGTCCAGATGACCTTTCTGTTAACCCTGCCATTCCTCGGGGCTTCATTTGGAGAAACGAGACACACGTCCTTTCTATGCTCAAATCATCTCCAGGTTTAAAGGAAAACCTTAATTAGAGTCTTACGACTGAGAATAGTTGGCCTTTTTAGGATTTGCTGGGTGATTTCTATATCCCCACAAGATTTAGTTTACTGCAAGCAAGGACCGTGTGTCTTTTTTACTCATGTTGGTGTCTGGCACATAATAGGATCTTGGCAAGTATTTTTTGTTTTTTTTTTTGTTTTTTTTTTTGTTTTCTTTTTTTTGTTTTTGGCAAGTGTTTTTTGATTGGACAAATGAATAACTCACATGTCACTACCTTTGTCAAAAACAATTTTTCTGTTTAGTACTAGGTATTTTTCTTTTAAGGACAGTAACCCCTTGCTGTAATCACGGTGCAAAGAGAATGGCATATGGGTTGCAGGAGGTGAAAAAACGTCAGTCAACTTGAAAGAAGAGGAAGACAGGATATGATAAAGAGCAATGAAGGCAGATAAACCATAGTCAGTACTTGGAGTAGGGGCAGGACTTCTATTTCTAGTGTCAGAAACACAGAAAGAAGTAAAACCACTGGGCAAAAACACAAATATCCTTCTATGCTCCGATAATATCCCCTGCAAAGCTCTTTTTTATTAGCGTCGGGTCTTTTTGACCACGGTAGATGTATAATAGACCTTTGTTAGGTGATAAGTCCTAACGCTGGGAAGGCATTAAAAATTGCTTTTGTAAAGTGAACTCAAGCCCTACAGTGCAAAGAAATCTTGTCCTCTAATCAGTTCAGGAGAAAAACGTGGCCCTGTGAAGTCTTATCATTGACAACGGATCATTCCACTCTTGCCTGAAAAATTCCAGAATCTGACCCCAAGAAATATCCAGGATTTACATCCCATGAGGGGAACTTCAAAGAAAGATTAAGGACGTAGCATTTTTCCATTTGCCTTAACCTTGTCGTGTTCAAGGAAATGGTACCTTGAGTCTGCTTGTCACCGCATGTTGGTGGCCAGATGGTATTGTTCCTAAATGCTGGTTTTCATGGGAACATTAGTGAGGCTGAACGACCCCTATTTGAGTGACTTTTTTTTTTTTTTAAGATTTTATCTATTTATTCAGGAGACACAGAGAGAGAGAGAGGCAGAGACCCAGGCAGAGGGAGAAGCAGGCCCCATGCAGGGAGCCGGATGCCGGGACCTGAGGTCACGCCCTGGGCCCGAGGGCCCGCTGCTCTAACAAGCACCTCCCTGTCCTGCTTCCTTCCTCCCCCATCCCGAACAGGGATCTGTGCTGCCCGACTGGTGGCTGACTCTGCTTCCTCTACCTCTTCTGACAGTTGTTCCACACACGTCTCCGTCCTACCAAGTCCCGAGCCCGGGGCCAGCTGCCCCGAAACGCACGCACTGGCCTATCAATCATCTTGAGTTGAGGCTAATTGAGGAAAACCCGGTGCGAGGATACTGAGACCCTCCTCGGTCACCCAGAAAGCAGGAAACCGAGGTGCCGTGTGAAAGACGTCCTTCCCGGGCAGCCCGGGGGCCCGCAGGGTTAGCGCCGCCTTCGGCCCAGGGCGTGACCCCGGAGACCCGGGATCGAGCCCCACGTCGGGTCCCTGCATGGGGCCTGCTCCTCCCTCTACCTGGGTCTCCGCCTCTCTCTGTCTCTCATGCATAAATAAGTAAAATCTTAAAAAAGAAAAGAAAGACATCTGTGCTAGGAAAAGAGGTGCTTAGGTGGCTCGGTAGGCTAGGCCCCGACTCCTAATGGGGGGCGGGGGGGGTCATGGTCTCCGGGTCCTGAGATGCAGCCCTGCCAGCGGCTCTGAGCTCAGCACCGATCCGCCTGGGGTTCTTTCCCTCTCCCCCTGCACCCCCTGCCGGTGTGCATGCTGTCGCTCTTTCCAAAAAAAAAAAAAAAAAAAAAAACCCTCTTATCATTAGAAATAGAGACTTTCAGGTTGAGAAAACTGTAGAAATCAGCCTGCTGCATTCCTGCTAACGTCCCTCTGCCCAAGCCCCCCCAGTAAGCTCCCAAGGGCCGTCCGCCTTGTAATCCGGTGCCAACACCCTCCTTGTGTGCAGCTGCTTCGGGCCCCGCATCTCCGGGATGCCCTGCACCCTGCGCCCCGCCCCGGACCCCCCGGAGTCAGACCCTGAGCTGCGCGCGCCGCGGGGACCCCGACACGGACCAGCGGCCCCAGGTGATGCTTCCGCAGGTGCGCGGCTCCGCCCCGCCCTCGCCCCGCCCCCGCGTCGCACGCCCCGCCCCGTGCCGGCCCCGCCCTCGACCAGGCCCCGCCCCCGCCCCGCGCCGGCCCGCCCCGCGCCGGCCCCCGGCAGCCTCTGAGGTCTGGTCCTCGCCGCGGCCGCGAGCTGGAGCCGGTCCTCGGGCTGGGCCCGCGCATGCGCACCAGCCGCGGGCTGCGCCGCCTGCCCCGCGCGCCTCGGGCGGGAGCACATCCGGGTCTTCGGGTCTGGACGCCGCTCGCCGGCCGGGGTCGCTCGGGGTCGCCCGGCGCTGCAGGCCTCCGCGGTTCCCACGCGGGAAGTGCCGGGGGGTCGGCAGGTGAGGCCCGGGTCGGGGCCCGGCGGGGGGCGCGGGGGGCGCGGGGCGGGCCTGCGGGGGGGCTCGCTGCGGCGCTGTCGGGGATCGGCCGCCGCCGCCCTGGATGCGGGCCTTCCGGGGGGGGTGGGGGCGCTGCAGCCACCCAGACACCGCCAGGTCGGGGGCAGGGGGAGGAAAGGAAGCTCAGAGCTGCAGTTCTGCAAGTCGGGGTGCCCGCGTGGATCCCCTCGGCCGGGCGTGCAGCCCGAGTCGTGTGCAAGTTGGGGTGCCGTGTGCAAATTGGGGTGCCGTGTGCAAGTCGGGGTGCCCGCGTGGATCCCCCTGGGCCGAGCGTGCAGCCTGAGTCGTGTGCAAGTTGGGGTGCCGTGTGCAAGTTGGGGTGCCCGGGTGGATCCCCGAGTCGTGTGCACGTCGGGGTGCCCGCGTGGATTCCCCGAGTCGTGTGCAAGTCGGGGTGCCCTGTGGATCCCTCTGAGTCGTGTGCAAGTCGGGGTGCCCGTGTGGATCCCCGAGTCGTGTGCAAGTCGGGGTGCCCTGTGGATCCCTCTGAGTCGTGTGCAAGTCGGGGTGCCCGTGTGGATCCCCGAGTCGTGTGCAAGTCGGGGTGCCCGTGTGGGTCCCTCTGAGTCGTGTGCAAGTCGGGGTGCCCGTGTGGATCCCCGAGTCGTGTGCAAGTCGGGGTGCCCGTGTGGATCCCCGAGTCGTGTGCAAGTTGGGGTGCCCTGTGGATCCCCCTGGGCCGAGGGTGCAGCCCGGGTCGTGTGCAAGTTGCCGTCCTGCTCTGAAGTCGTGGGGTCCGGGCGCAGCGGCGGGCGCTGGAGTGAACGCGCGCCGGAGCAGGGTGCCGAGCTGGGTGACCGAGTGGGGCGCGGGGGGCGCGGTCACGGGTGGGTTCCGGCGGGGGGTGACGCCGGGGAACTGCCCGGCCGCCCGCCCCGGCCTGCGTCTGCGAACACCGGCACACACTGGCAGGGACACGCTTTTGTGATCCGAGTGAACGGGCGCCCGACATTCCGCTTTCCTGGGTGTGGGTGCTGCGCCCCGCACCCGGGTCCGCAGGGGGCTCCCCTCGAGCCTGCCCGCACCTGCGCCAGGTGCCCAGGGCCTTGACCTGAACCCTGCGCACAGGCCCCTCCTAGCGGCGCCCCTATCCTAGTCATTCTTGTGACTGCAGAGCTTGGGTGCCTGGCCCAGGTGCGGCCCTCCCAGGTGTGTTGAGTTGGGAAAGGGACCTAATGTGGCCAGAACGGGAGACACTTGGAAGCCCTGATGTTTGGCCTCCCCACCCGACAGCGTTGGGTGGGGCTTGTTTGTTTGTTTTCCTTTGTACCAGTGATCAGGGCGCTGAATATTCTCGTGAGAAGTAAGCACATCTCTCAGGGACATGCCCTGTAGAAGCAGCTGCATCTGTTTTGCTGCCGGTTGTAGCGTTGAAATCCTTGCTGGCATTGGATCATTTAAATGAATTTAAATAGAGGCCAAAGTGCATTGTGTTGCAGTGAATTTGTGACTTGCTATGTAGGTTATTGTCTGGAAATGCCGTTTGTCTCCCGTTACTGCGCCAGACCCTAAGTCGTGATGGTCCTGACTTCTTAGGGTTTGGGCACCTGGGTGGCTCAGCCGGGCGCTTGAGCATCTGCCTTGTGCCCAGGTCATCACCCTGGAGTCTAGGATCAGGCCCCACACCAGGCTCCTTGCTCCGCAGCGGGTCTGCTTCTCCCTCTGCCTCTGCTCCCCCTGCCTGTCACCCCTCACCCCCTAAATCAAATACAATGTTGAAACATATTTTTTTAAAGATTTTATTTATTTATTCATGAGAGACACACAGAGAGAGGCAGAGACACAGGCAGAGGGAGAAGCAGGCTCCATGCAGGGAGCCCTATTTGGGACTTGATCCCAGGACCTCGGGGTCACGCCCTGGGCGGAAGGCAGGCGCTGAACCGCTGAGCCACCTGGGTTACCCATGTTGAAACATTTTTAAAAAATAATAAAATAATTTCTTATTGTTATGCCTGAATTCTAAATCATTATGTTCTCAAGGATATCAGTGAGGTTTCATATGTTCCTTGTAAGAAGACCTACAATTCCCATTAATGTCAGGAATTTGACTTATTTTTGCATGTAAAGTGTGGGAACTCAGGACTGCTGAAGCCATTTGTAAAAGGTTGGTGTGGGTGACAGATCCATTTAAATATGAAACTAAGAATTAAAACATGGGAATTAAGGCCATAGAACACAATGTAAATGTTATGAATCTTGTCGATATAAAAGTAGTATATTTTACAGAAATCTGAGTTTACGAGACTTTATATCTTTTGTGGTAGTGGGTCAGTCCACATTGTCTGAAATGGAATCATAGTTTTTTAAAAGACTGATTTCTTAATATTAGTGCAATATTATGTCTTAACCTTAGAGTATGCTTTTTAGGAACTAAAACTGCTTTTTATGAATGATTTCTTTTTTTTTTTTTTTTCCTTCAGAGGCTAGCAGTTTTAGTTCACTTTAAACTCAGGAAGAATAAATATTACGCTTTTTATTAAAAACAGCATGTCTGATATGATCTCATTGTTAAAAATGATTTCTATACATTGTTTTTATATGTGCACATTAGATAGACCTCTGGGATGTTGTATGCCTAAAAACAGTATTTTATTTATTTATTTATCAGTCTTTATTTTTGAGCATAGAAATTTTGATTTTTTTCTTCCTATTATACCTTTCTGTATAAACTTTTAAGAAGTGCAAGTATCGTTTTTATAAAAACCCTTAACAAAAACCCTTAACAAAGGGGAGGTCTGGTTTTTATAGTACTTATAGAGAGAGTTCTGGATTTCCATGACTAACCCAGAGGTGGGAAGTGATCCTTGCTACCAAACACTTGGATTCAAGATACGAAATCCTGCTTTGTTCGCCTTTAGGTTTATGTTGCTCCACGTACCGTCCCTGTCAAGACCGTGCAGTGTGGTGTCTCACAAAGACTTTAAGGGTGCCTTGGTGTTACTTCTGGCTTTGTCGTTTAGTAACCGCGTGACCTCAAATTATGTGAGTCCTTCTCACCTAAAACCGGGTGTTATATTTACTTCCGAAGACTGGTGTAGGCACTTGCATTACCTAGCCCGCTGCCCGGAGCCCGAGGGCTGTTCAAAAGAGGAAGGCCGTGACTGCCACTCTGAGAGTACAGCTTGCATTTGTGCGTGTGCGTGTCTTTGAGAAGTAACGTCCTTCTTGAAGTCATGAGTGTTCAGACACTTAGGTTTGCGTGTCTGTCCGTTACCTAACGCGCTCTGCAATGGAATCTTCTTCTCAGGTTTGAACCTCTTGTCCTGGAAGCCGTGCGTCCCCACAATGAGGCTTGTAATTCTTGACAACTATGACTTGGCCAGTGAGTGGGCGGCCAAATACATCTGTAACCGCATCATTCAGTTCAAACCTGGACAGGACAGGTATTTCACGTTGGGATTGCCAACAGGTAATACACCATTTTGTTTCCATTCTAGACACGTAAAGTCATGGGATGAGAGTTTCCCCTTTTTTCTTGCCACATCACTGATTGAGCATGTCCGTATATAGAGCCAGAAATGTCTATCTAGTGTGTACATTTCATTACTGTTTTCTTGTATTAAAATTGCAGATCAAAAATAAATACATAATAAATAAAATAAATAAAATAAATAAAAAATAAAATAAAATAAAATTGCAGATCACTTAACCAAATGTACAAGGAAATGTCCTAACTTAAGTTCTGGTCATAATATTTTTGTACCTTTTTCTAGCAGTCTTTTATTTGTTTTTAGGGATGCTACTTTCATTATTCATATAACTAGTTAGTAGATTAGCCTTCCTAATGATCAATAAGAGGTGCCTGACGTAGGTACTCTTGCCTTTTCATTTCACCTCCCCCGCCTCCTATGTTTTCATGATCTTACTAGCCCTTTACTATTTCTGTATTCATTTTCTTCTTTTAGAAATACTGTGAGTGAAAAATCAAAGATTGGTCTGTCTTCATAACAGAATAAACATAAGTGTGAATTGCATGTTTTAATGTACTTAGTTCCCTGTTAATTTTTTTCTTTAAAGTTAACCAACTGGTGTCCTTGATCTCATGGCACTTAATTTGATATTGTTGACTTGCCCAGGAAAGAGTATTGGACCTGGAATCAGAGCTGCCACTTTCTCGGTGATCGCAAGGCAGTTATTTATTCTACCTCCCTGATCTTTGGTTTCCTTACCTTTAAGAAGGATAAGGATAATGGTAGCTGATAATGTTGTTTGAGGCTCAAATAAGGCAATGTTTGTGCTACTCCTTTGTCTACTGTAAATACTGCATAAATTTAAGGTTCCCATAAGTGTATCTTATTCAAACAGTATTTTTTTTCTTCTGCTCCTACCCTCATATGTGCTAACGGCATAAAAACGACACACTTTTTTTCCACTGGTGTAATTTCCATAAAAGCTATTATTTAGCTCATCAAGTTGTTTGTTTGCTATTTTGCTTTTTGTCTTTTGGTCCAAGGAAGTAGATTTTTAAAAACTGTATGCGCCAGAAAATTGTATACACCAACAATTGTATACTGGCATCCTCAACACCCACATTTTGGAGACATGAGCCCCAGTGGTTGGACATAGTATCTCTGTATCACTTTGCCTGGGTTGCATCCAGGCTATGCTTTGATCATGCTCTTAAATATGATATAGAAATAAATAGTAATGTTAGTTTGGGAGCAGGAAATCTTCCCCCAGTCTGCAGGCAGTCCTAAACATGCTTTTGTGTGTTTAGATCTACAACTTTTGCTTTGTTTTTGGATAGTTTAGCTGCTAATAATATACCTGCCGATGGGGTATCTTGGAAGACCTTTGCTGGTTTTCCACTTTCCTCCTTCCTTGACCATTAACATGTTAACCATGCTCTCTCCTCCTCCTTGGTTTTGAGGATTGCACATACACTTCTGCAACTGCATGTCGCGTGCTATATTGTCCCTCCAACCAGGCACGGTTTCTGGGGAGTATTTGTTCAGTGTTTATTGATGTGACCTTAACAAGCTTCATATGTAAGGGCCTGCATGCGTCCTTCCACCCAAACTTACTCTCTGATTCCCTTAGTCTGAGGCACAATGGGAAAATTAGACTGCTTGTAGTTCAAACAATAGACCTGAACATGCTGGCTTTACTTACACTCACGTTGCTATAGTTCATATATACTGAAAACTATATGATCCTTGGAACCGAAAGGATTTCTCAGATCCCTGGCTCCTTAATCTTCAATCTTTTTGACCCGATCCTTTCATTCTCAAAATGGGAAAGATAATGCCAATTTCCCGAGGTTGTGACATTTACATGAGCTAATGTGTAGAGATACCAGTGTAGCATCTGGCACCTGGGAAGCATACGGGTGTCATCTCTGCCCCCCGCCCCAATCTTATTTCTGTTCTCAACCACAACCCAACCCTAACTTTTACTATTGGAATCTACCCCTTTTTCAAGACTCAGTTGAAATGTCATCTTCATGAATCCTTCCTCCAACAAACTAGACTATACTCTTTTCTTCTTTGATTTACAACAGTTCTCCAGACTTTTTATAGGTTATTTACAATATTTTCCTTTGTTCCAGTTGTTTTATATTTGCCTATTCCTGTCCTGTGAGGTTTAAGGATAGAAACAGTTTTCATCTTTGTTTTATCTGAATCATACTGAGCACTTGGTAATAGCTATTACAGTAAATGAGTTTTACAAAGCAGATACTAAAATGAGGTTTCTTTAACCAGTGCACCATGTACTATATCTTTCATTATTTTATTTTCTTCAGTGACTTTGATTAAAAAGTAGAAAATGAATGTGGGTTTGTTTTTTTTTTTCTCATCACCATTGTGACTTCTCCCTTTTTTAAATCATATGTTCTTAAGTTGAAGGAGTCCCATAAATAGTATTCTTCGACATTGAAACAAAACAGATTTGTTTATGTTTCTAGAAAGGAAGAAGGAAAAGCACATTTGTCCATCTTTTGAACAGGTTTTATGTTAGTGGGCTATAGTTCTTTGAGATGGAATTGTTAAATTTGATGTATAAATTATTAATTGCAATTTAAAACGTTATGTTTGCTTTAACTTTAAGAAAATCTCTTAGTCTTCACTTCTCTGAACCAACATTTATTATTTATAGCCACTTGCATTATTCTTTCATCTCAAATGAAAGGCATTTAACTTTATACATTTTAGCAGATATATGCTGAAGATAACAGAAAATAAGAAACAGAATCTCCAGTTAAAATCATAAAGGCTAATGTTCCTCAATCAGTCCTTGCCAATTTCTGAGTCTATTTTGAAAGTAGAGGCGATATTTAAATTTAGCTCTGGTTTCCCTTTTGATTTCATTAAATCATCAACTTGACTTTTCTCTGTTATCACTTATATGATACAAATCCTTCTCTAAATCAGCTTTTTCTCAAAGGTGGGGTGTGCGTGTTTATTTTAATTCAAATGTGCTTTCTAGAAGTTTCTAATCTTAGAATATACAGCATTAATTCCAAATGCTAGACAACTTCTAGAATAATTTTCCAAGCTATAATCTATTGACAGATTTCCAGTTTCATTCAACAAATTCTAAGAGTTCAAGGTATCTTGCAAATGTCTGTATAATTTGTAATACATGTGTTTATTGAATATGTATTTAAATTAATAATTGTTTCCCTAGTAAATTAGAAATAGAGAAGATCATTGAGAGTAAAGTAAATAGAAACATTTTTTTAAAAAATAGATTTTTCATGTTATGTTAGAAAATGGAATCTCTATCTGTTTTAGGGAGTACACCTTTAGGATGTTATAAAAAACTAATAGAATATCACAAGAATGGAGACCTTTCTTTTAAATATGTGAAGACCTTTAACATGGATGAATATGTAGGTAAGCTATATTATTTGAATATATTATTTGGATATGTTCTGTTTTAAATGAATATAGTTTAAGAATTAATATATTGTATTTATGTTTTGAATGTAGTAGGATTATTTTTAGAAGATAATGTACTGCCTTGTGATGAGAGTTGGGAGTTTATATTTAATAAAAATCTGTATTTTTGTGATGCTAGCACAATATAGTGGGAGGAATACGGGACTAGAAAACAGCTCTGTTCATTCTTGGGCTCAGCCAGTTACCAATCATGCAACTTTGAGCCAGTCCTCAATTCTTATTTTTATTTTTTTCTTAAGGCAAAGTTAAAACTAGTGTGGTGGGGATAAATTGAGTACCACGTATGTAAAACTAATTAATAAAGATTTTTCAAATATAAGTGCATTTATATTTGTGGCTATGAAGCTATTAACATTATTGATTTCTAACTTAACAGGAAAGATCTGTGATGTGAATTAACTCTGTTTTAAACTTGGAACATAGGAATACATTTTTAACGGTAGCCTAAATGATAGCTAAACAATTTTTGTGATTCAGTATACTTTGCATGCATATAGGAAAAATGGAGAAACCTGGACCAACTTTTCAGATGTGTGGCTAATTAATTTATGTTGAGTTTAACACATATATCAGTTCCTTTGGTAAAATTTTTGTGTGTTTTAGAAGTGAAATATGATGATTGAATGCATGTGAACTAGACTTCTGTGTTTGAGTTCCAGTCTTTCTCTGAGAAATGTGACCTTAGGAAAGTTACTTAACTTTTCTGTGCTTTGTTGTTTATCTATAAAATGAGAATGATAAAAGTAATTCTGTAGATGTTGTATAAATTATTTGAATTAATGCATACATGTAAAGTGATTAAAATAACATCTGTCATATGAAGCATATATTCCACATAAAAATGCCTTGAAGTTGGATATGGAATTATAAAGGTTATATATACGTAAATAGCATTTATGGCTTAATCGGGAAAGTAAACTTTGGATTTATTCCTGGAAATACTTAAATTTTTATTGATTAACTTTTTATTTAGGACTTCCCAGAAATCATCCTGAAAGCTACCATTCTTATATGTGGAATAACTTTTTTAAGCATATTGATATAGATCCTAATAATGCTCATATCCTTGATGGGAATGCTACAGATTTACAAGCAGAATGTGATGCTTTTGAAAAGAAAATAAAAGAAGCTGGAGGAATTGACCTTTTTGTTGGAGGTACGTAAAACATTTTGTCATTAATCTTTACCTTTGTTTAATATAGGGAACACCCGTAACTGTCTATATAATATCCATTTATTAAGCTACTGATTATTATTTTACTTTATTTTCATCAAAAAAAATATTAAGATTACAAGTTAAAATTGTTTAAATTATGTCTTGAGAAGTAAGTACTAATACCTGCTAAACTTTTATATTAATCTCTTTAGAATTAACAGTTTACCCACCTTACAAAATGACTGATGTTTCTTTTCCTAAATGATAATTCATATATTTTATGATTCCTTTAAAATCCTAACCCATCAAGAATTTCTTTACCAAATTACAAGGTTAAATCTCTAAAAGTTCGCATGAGGAACAGGTGGATTTTAGCATGTCAGTTAAGAATGATAAAGACTTATCATCACCCTGTAGTGAATGTGAACTAAGCTGTATAACTGTCTTCATAAACTCCACATGAATAAATGTTTAATTGGCTAAATTCCACATAAAATTTATGTATATCTGTAGGCACAGGTTCATAATGTACCATTGAAAATAGGAAGTTTATTTCTTTGTAATGACAACATGGTTTTCTGTCTTCATTATGAAGCCTCTGAAACAGCTGCTTAATTGCCCTAAGGATAGTATAGCATCAACTAAACTGAAACCAAACTTTGCTTTTTTGCCAGAAGTTTTAGTATTAAACTAAATGTACTAAAGCTCTAAGTTAACATTAAGTTCTCCAGATATATCTTATATTTGATTTAGTAAAAGACTGAAGACTGCTTAAAAGTACATGAGTTAGATGTTCAGGGGAGCTGTTTTGAAGCTACTTGATGGCTGAGGTGGCCCAGTATGGTTGTGGTGGTTGGTTGCCCTTGGGGAAAATTGGGTATTACATACGGTCAGACGTGAATTCACATTCTGTTTTGGTCACTTATCATCTGTATGACCTTGGGAAGTTTCTTTTGAAATCCAGTATAGCTATGTTATTTGTAAAAGAGGATTAATATTGACCATTCCAAAAATAGTGAGCATTAACCATGGTATAATGTATAAAATGCTTTGCACAGTGGCTGGTGTATAATTGGTACTCCATTAAGTGTTACTTCAGTCTTCCCTTTCTGAACTGTAGAATCTGAAATAATTGTTGCTTAGTTCATTGAATTTCCTGGGTTTTTTTGTTTGTTTGTTTGTTTGTTTTTGTTTTTTTTGTTTGTTTTGTTTTTAACTGAACTATCTCTAATGGTATCCAGTGAGATTGAAATTTTCCCTTTGAGGAAATTTTTTTCTCTACCTCGCACTGCCAGTGTCATTTACTTTATTTTGTAGATAGGATGGTTTTTATCTCAGCAAGAATCTAAGCTAAGATACTTGGCCTCTCAAAATAGAAAGTTACCTGTGTTTTAAATAAAATTTGCTAATAATATTACTTCAGTATTCCTGGAAAACATTTGTATTACAATATTGTCCATATGGTTCAGTTCTGAGATAATTACTATTTGTACTTGCCCATATCAAGGGTATTTGAATCCATGTTTGGGAACATTTAAGGAACGCATTACCCATACATTCTCTAGATTTTCTAAACTCCATAGCAAAATCAAGTAAGATTATTACAATGTATACCTAATTACTGTAACGTAATTGTATCTAATGTATCTGTATTTCAGTTATATTGAGAAATATTTTCACTCATTACCATTATACAAAAAGGCATGGTGGTTACTAGACGTAGCCATTATTAAAAATGCCTTAATGAAAAATATCTTTTTTACTTCTTCATTTGAATGTCTTTTTTTTTTCTTTCCTGTTAATTTATTTGCCTTATATAAGAATCCTTGTGACAAATCCTTTGGGGATTCCATGCCAGAAAATAGAATTTGCAAGGGGGGTTGTTGGGGGGGTACCTAAGAACTCTTGAATTCCATTTTCTCCCTTTGTCTGCTTCCCAGAAAGTATTTACAGCTTAAGGTAATGTTGAAGCCTGACTATCCCTTATCATAGATTTCCCCTAGAACTTTCTTCTTTTCCTATAGCTTTAAGTCACTTTCCATTTCTTTTTAGCTAAAGTTTTTTGGTTTATTTCCTCACGATAGGTCGTCTTAGTTTTCCCTTTGAAACACATGAAGTACAAATTATAATTATTTATGTGTATCACTGACACCACTAGAAAGAACTTTGCTTTGTCTTCTAACCAATTTTTGTCTTAAGGTTCCTGTAGACATCCTTCCCTGACCAAAAATAAATCAATTAAGACAATTTCCTTGCCTCTTCATTAACATCTTCACTGTAGTCATGTCATGCCATTTTATATTCACCATCCAAAGGACATGATTAGCCTGTGTATCAGGGGAGAGGGGCTAGCTTATTGCATTTTCGCTGAACTTTCTCCTATTTGGGGTCCCCGTTATTGGATGTACACTCATGGAGGAATCTCATTTGATTCTTTTCCTTTGTTGATCTAGGTTTGTTATTGGATTTTTCAAGATGAGGCTTGGTATTTGGGTCTTATCACTTACCCTTCTTTTGTTCCAGGATTTGTTGGTTAATAAAAACACTAAGAACTGAGCCAAATGGGATCAAAATATCAGCCTTATTAAAGGTAAAGTTGGGTTAGAGATTTCAGGTTGGGCTTGAGGCCAAAATGGGGTTTCCTATTCCTCCCCTCTGAGCTGGAAAGAGTAGAAGGAGAAGAGCTCAAGACTATGAATCCGTCCTGTCTTACTCTGGGAAATAGAAGAATTCCCTTTTCTCAGTAGAAAAGAAAAAGGAAATATGTACTGCCAAAAGTTGTCATTCTTCCTGTGATGACAATTGTTAAGAGGAAGGGTAAATGTAACATGCAATCCCTGACCCAACCCCAGCAATAAAATATTCAAGTATGACAGTTTACAAATAAACTCTATAAAGATTTTACTAACTTTACCATTATTTTAAGGTACTGTTTTTAAAAAAATAAAGATAAGACAGCAGGGAAAACTTTAACCCTCTCCAGTAGTTACATGATTAGAATCTTTGGTTTGCAAGTAACTGTAATCTACTTTGGGACCAAAAGTGAATTAACTGGAATGATGCTGGGCTAACTCACAGAATTGTTAGAAGAACTGAAACAGCCAACTCTGTGGAAGAACAAGAACCAAGGAGCCTCAGTCTCCAACGCAGGAACCTACGGATGCTTTCCTGCTGTGCTGCCCTCAGATACCACAGCTGCAGATTCCTGCCTTCTTTTCTGCATCCCTGCTCGAGTTTCAGGATTTCTCTCAGGAAAGCTTGAGACAAGTATTTACCACTAGACCACACTCCTCCCGCCTCAGATACAGAGCAGACCAAGGCCCCCTAGTTGTGAGGGAAGCAGAGCGGGGCAGGAGGAGGAGAGGGAAACCATATCGAGCATACCAAAGAACAGTAGCCATTATTCGTTTATTGAGCCACTGGTTATTGAGGGCCTCCTGCGTGGCATGGATTGCTCTAAGAGGTAAGCGTAGAGTAATTAAGAGAAAGTCCTTATTCCAGTGAAATCTGCACTCTGCCCCACAGAACTGTGGGAACACAGGGAAGGCATGCAATCCAGACTCTGAGGTTTTAGAGATGTTTCCTAAGGGGGTGACTGATTAGTCTAGACTTCAAGACTGAATGAGGATTTGGCATGGTTTTTAGATTTCATGATTATTTCAATGAAAGTTTTGTAAAACTTTGTGAAACATTCTGAATGCTTTTAAAATAGTTTTATATCAGGAAGCTCAACCTCTGATGATTATTCACTGGGTGGGCGAGGGACTGCATTGACCTGCGCCGTCATGAACCGCTGCTGATACTTCCAGCCTTACTGTACACTTCTGGTGCACGTCACCAGGTAGAACGGAGGATATTCCTATTATTTCTGGAACTTGTACTTTCCTGGTTCCAGGCTTTCTTCTTTATACATACATAGAGAAATAAAATATTTGTACAGATTTATACTTAAGAGGAGAAACAATAGTTTTCTAAATCTAGCAAGAAATGCCCATCTATGATCTAAAGAATATATTTACAAGCGTATAAAAAATAAAAAAAAAAATCCATACATAGTAAGCACAGGCTTTTTATGTCACCACATTAAAAGTTCCTAGAATGGGGTGCTTTGGTAGCTTATAATATGCTCCCCAAGATTTTCATTTCTTTTTTATTCCATCAAAACCAGGTTATTCTTTGTCATAGTTTGTTATGATCTGAGAGAAACTGGTTCAGAGTCAGTAAAAGACACATATCTGTCATTAAAGTAAATATATCAGTGTAACAGGTATTTTGACTCAGAACTTGTGGGTTTACTTTTTCATCGAGGTGGTCAGAGCTCTGGACTAGCTGGTAGGGCATACGTATGTAAGACTTGCTCTATTTATACCATAGAAAGTTTCTTCATTTTACGAAAAGGTTTGCTTCCAATTCCATTCAAATAAGGAATGTCATTTTTTTTTTTTTTTTTTACCTATATTCTTAGAGGCAGTCCTAGAATATCAGAGCTGGTAGTAGGTCTCCTTAAAGCAGTTTTTCCAGGTTGTGGTCGTCACCCATGAGTAGGTCACAAAATCAATATAGTCCTTCACATTCTGCATTTCCCTTTTGTAAGTTTTGCTAATGAAATAGAAAGGCTCCTCGCAGGGGTAGGTATTGTTTCATGCCGTTCTTGTCCTTAATTACGTTGTAGGTGTAGTTGTGTGTACTAGACTGCAGCGTCAGGTAGATCGCTTGCAGTAGGCCACGGCCAAAGGGTCTGAAGAAAACTACTGCCCTATACTGTCCAAGCTACAGGGAGGTCCACTAGGAATTGCACCCTGTAGACTAGGACCAAGTGAGAGAGTGTTGGCCATAAATACTGATGCGTAGGCATCCGAAGATTGGGGTTTGAGTCTTTTGTCTCTGTATTTAACTTAGTAAGCTTAAATTGTTACCTCGAATAGTCCTGTATTCTCCTTGCATGTCAGTCAGAGTTCCCTTTTGAGCTCACGAAAGCTTGAGGTGATGAGGGAAATAGATATTCCCAATAAGACTGTCTCACAAGATTGTTAAGTGTATATGGTGTTGAGATGTGAAAAGGCTTTATCAACTGTAAAGCACGGTGCTAATATAAGCTAATATGCTAAATTTTACTGCTGTTGTGATCATGCTAGCGTAGTGCTGAGCATATGGAGAACCTTGGAATGCTCGTTGAATTGAAGACAGGAACAAATGTTTTAATGCAGGATTAGACACTCGGTTATCAAAATAAACAAGGTGAGCCGTGTTTATGACTGTTTGCTCTTAAAAACAAGTTGAACCCTGAGAAATCTTATTTACTTTATGTGTCTATGTGTGTGTATACTTCTTTTAAAAGGAATCGGTCCAGATGGTCATATCGCTTTCAATGAGCCAGGATCCAGTTTAGTATCAAGGACAAGATTAAAGACTCTAGCAATGGACACCATTTTGGCAAATGCTAAATATTTTGATGGAGATTTATCGAAGGTGCCAACCATGGCTCTGACGGTTGGTGTGGGGACAGTGATGGACGCAAGAGAAGTAAGAATTCAGTATTCTTCGATGTCTATAGATTTTGGAGGAATTATGGCACCAAGTAATTTTGGTTACATCCTGTTCACAATGTAAATTGTCTAGCTTTTAATGACCTATGTCAGTCTCACTGCCATGTTTAGAATCCAACCAAATTAAGGCTTTTGGGGCATATGTAAACTAGGAATTGTGCACCACCCCTTTGGGAACACTGCTACCTTTGCCTGTTCCTGCCTCACAATTTGAGTTCCTAAAATCCTACTGATCCGATGGTCTGTTTATAAGTGAAATAGGCTGGTGAAAGGTCTGTTCGAACAAAGATGCCATGCTGGTTAGCACTAAACTCTTTCGGGAGGCTCGGGATAATTTAGTGTAAAGTACATTAAAAGAAAATGTTTTATTAACTTAGAGAGAGAGAAAGAGAGCCCAAGCACGAGCTGGGGAGGAGCAGAGGGAGAGGGAGAAGCAGACCACCCGGTGAGCAGGGAGGGGGGCCTGACAACAGGGCTCGATCCCGGGGCTCTGGGATCATGACCCTTACCGAAAGCCGACTCCCAACCAGCTGAGCCACCCAGCGCCCCAGCACAGTGTACAATACTTCTTGACTGTGAGAGGGTAGCCAGTTTCTAGCAGAAAAAGAACCCATCTAAGTCCGGCTGGATGTGTCCCAAAATGGATGTACCTAAGAAGGCAGGGACTCCGAATAGCAGATCCTACCTAATTTTTAAATTTTTAATTGGGCTTTGATTTCCTTCCCTGAGAATAGCAGAACAAATTGCAGCCAGCTCATGATTCTGTGGTTCAGTTCTACAGAAATTTCCTTCCTGGTAACAAGATGGGGCAGGTTCGGAGGAAAGCAGACCGACAATACGTCTGGGCTGGGACACACAGATACAACTGTCATTCAAAATGTAGTTTTTTTTTCATCTAAAAATCATCCTTATGTGAAGAAAGAGCTTTGAAGGATTGAAATTCCATAGTAATTACATCGAAAAAAAGATTTTAGAGCCTGAAAAACTGAAAGTTCTGCAAATAGATTTGTTACATTTAACAAGATTTAAGTTGTGATAGAACAGGCTAATTGTTAGAATGAACGGTTACTCAGATCTGATTTTTTTTCTTTTGGTCATTTTTTTCCAAAAAGATTTTGCGATGCTACTCACCTTAGGTATTAGCTCCCGGCGTGACTACAGAGAAAACCATTATGGCAGAACTATTCTAGGACTTCATTGTTCTCCCAGGGGCCTTCGTGCTTTGATTTTTTTTTTATAGCGTTGTTTTGACACAGGCATCACCCTCCATGGTCCTCGTTCTTTAACTGCGAGGAGCTTAACGTGTACAGATGTTCATTTGCCAGTGATTTTAACTGTGGCGTGAGCTGTTCTTCAACTTTAGTTTTATTAGGAACAAAGACAATAAAACCTGAAACAACGTGGGGAGATGCTCCTGTTAGGGGGAAGATGCACGTGAGTGGTTCGTGCATCAGGAAGCAGCTTCGTAATTAGGCGGCCCTGCTAGCGACCGGCCGTGAGGCCTTGGGAGTGACGCCTGGGAGTGTCACGGTTCCCCTGGGCTTGGGCATGGTCAGCCCGTAAGGAACCCCTTGGGTGGGCCCGAGGCCTCTGTGCTCCCGGGCCTCCCCCCGCCCCCCGAAACTCCCCTCCTTGATCGCACTCCCCATGGTCAGAGTGACTGTCTTCTGTTCTCTCAGACCACTCTGTTCTTTGCCTTTGTAGCACTTTCCACAGCTCCTGGTTGTTCTTGTAGGTGGACCGGTTTAACCTTACAGTCTACGCTGCCTGCACATAACGGGCTTACGAACTGCGGGGCATAGTGTGAATGGACTATGTTGAGACGTCACGTTGGACACAGTTCTGTCCGCAGTTTGCTCATTTATTTGAACCAGCAAATCCGATTCTTGTCGACCTTTGGCTCTGCCAAAAGCTAAATGTACCTCCAAAGGATTACAGTTTTGTTTTTACTGAGGTATATTTAAAGGTGATATCATATATTTTAAAGGCAATTTTGAAAGAGAAAACAAATTGTTTTCCACTATTGCAACATCTTTAGAATTGCTTTATATAATTAAAATACTTTGGATACTTATTCCTAAGGTGACGTAGGAAAAAACCAATAAAATCTAAAAATCTGCCTTTGATTTTGCTACCTTACTGAAAGTCCCCAAAGTCGGGGGTGACCGCTTCATTTCTGACACGCAGCATCTTTCCAGGCCTGTCCTCCTGGGCCTCTTCATCATCTGCACTACGGACCCCCCCCCCACCCCTCCCATCATAAAACTCTTGCCATTACTCCTCTTGCGGAGCTCAGCGTTCCTTCCCAGTCTACCTCCCAAGCTGTTCTCCCTTCACCAGCCCTTTGAATATGGTTGTTCCCTCGGGTCTCAACCTGGAAGCGCACATGGTCTCAACCTCTGCAGTGCTTCTGGGGATGCCTTTTTTTTTTTTAATAAGTCAATAGCAGTCACTCTTTGGAGCATTCTTTCAGTAATCTTGTCACCATTCCAAAAAGATAAAGTACTCTCAGTACAGTGGTAATACCACGTATCTTGTGCTCTTCCTGAAGCTGCACACTGTGTATTTCCACCTTCCAGCTGAGATCTAGATACCTAAAGGCGTATCCAAAATTTATGGTGTCCAAAATTTAAATTTCTCTTTCCGCCAAATTTGCCTTTCTTCTGAATATTATCTCCCTTGGTGAATAGCGGCACTCACCATGAAAATTCTCTGAGCTTGATACATGTCATCATCAGTTTCTTCTCTACATCTAATCAGTCACCAAATCCCAGCCATTTAACAAATAACTTAGAGGCAAATAAGGATCCCACCCTGCATCACCACTGCCTGTTAGTCTATTATCAGTTTTTTCAAACATTATTGCAAACCCCTTCTAAATCATAAAAATGGTGAAGATTCATTCTGACACATACATTTATATTTGCAACATGTTCTTTGAATCATAGGCTATTAGGAACTTGGGACCAAGAGCTTGGATTTTCTATAGTTTGTAAGACTTGTGTGCTAAAAAAAAAAAAAAAAAAAAAAAAAAAAAAAAAAAAGACTTGTGTGCTTTTTATTTTTTTATTTTTATTTGTTTATTTTCTATTTTATTTTATTTCTTTTTTGACTTGTGTGCTTTTTAAAGGGCGGTTCTTGCATTTAAGTAGATCCCTAATGCTTCTTTAAATCTAGTTTTTGTTTCAACTTTAGATTAAACAATCTGTTCAACAAAATAGTCTTTAGGCTTCTTTCTTTTACTTTCACTGTACTATCTGTTGTATCGATTGTCTGGATTAGAGCAATTTGGTTTATCATTCCTGGTTATATATTCTTTTTTGACCTGCAGTTCTGCTTTTGCAAAACAGCCTTTTCTTTTTCTTCATTTTCCCGGGTCACTTCTGCACATCAGTATCTCATGTATTTTTTTTTTTTTTTTGTCTCATGTATTAATAAGTACACACGTTATGGAATATTCAGTAATACTCCATAACAAGATACTATTTTACTTTAAACCAGAGAGAGTTTCAATATATGCTTGCCTTTTACCTTGAAGAACAAAAATAAATACCTTGATCTGTGAAGAAATATGTAGCTATTCATTTTTATTTTACCTTCAGAGGAATATTGGTGCTAATAACATATTTTTTCTTAAAAAAAATGAAGCTTGTTAGTCATTTGAAACATGTTTTAAGAATTAACTAACATGTAATGGTCATGACTTTTCAGGTAATGATCCTCATAACAGGTGCACACAAGGCATTCGCTCTCTACAAAGCAATAGAAGAAGGAGTAAATCACATGTGGACCGTTTCTGCTTTCCAGCAGCATCCCCGAACTATCTTTGTGTGTGACGAAGATGCTACATTAGAATTAAGAGTTAAAACTGTGAAATACTTTAAAGGTGAGCATTGAAATTGCAGAAGCAGACGGTGAGAATGTCCCATTGTAGAGGATCGGTAAGACCTCATGAGACTATGGAGTGACATCCTGCCCTGCACCTGTTGAAACCGGCATCTTGCCAACACAGTAGCCAGTTCTTTTTAAGGAATAGAAGCCTCCACCTCAGATAATGGTAGCTTTCAGAATAGTTTCCTATTATTTTCATGAAGAGAAAGTCTTCCGTTTTCAGTAAACAAGATTTTTCTTGAAATCCAAAATTTAATAAAATATTTTACTTTCATACTGTATATTCAAGATTAAATAGCCCAAAAGGAAACGTATATTTGTTCTTTCTGATTTTCTTGTCATGGTTCCCCTGTCCCACCTTCCTCACCAAGTTGGGTTAAAATCTCATCAGCAGATACATTGGGTTGCCCACTATATCATTGAATCTTCACGACTTCACATTATCTCCATATATCAGTTACAAGGGTTTGGTGTCAGCAGTTTGGAGTCTGCAGGTAAGCAGGGGTTTGGCTGACCAGCCTTCTGCACGTAGCTTTTCCTTGTGGCTCTTCGTGCAGTCTAGTTCAGTAATTCTTAAACCTTACCATACCAGGTTGTAAATAAAAAAAAACCCACATGGTCTTGATGTAATGGGTGATTTAAGAGATTTTTCAAGGAAAATTTGACAATACCATTTGGAACCCATTCCCTGCTTAAGAGTGAATTCCACAGCTTTATAAATAGGTGCTTTATAAAGTACTTGTATTTTATATAGCAGATATGAAAATATTACATAACTGGTCTTTTATATATATTTATATATATATATATATATATATATATATAGGTAATTCACAGGGTGGTATGTATACTGTTGATCTTACATGAATGATTTTGTATTTTTAATTTTTTTACTCTAGTTACTAGCTATTAATTTATATTAGAAAAAAATATACTGAACCAATCAAACCTGTATTCCAGGAATATTATTGTTTTAACAGGGTTAAAGAAGTTACCATATTTTATTGCTTCTAAGACACATCTTTTTTCACATCTATCTTGTCTGAAATTGGAATGTGTTTACATTATCTGTTATCTAGTAGCATTGTTTCTTAATGGTCCATAAAATACTGTGTGTTTTATATAGTTTTCAGTGTCTCATTCATGAAATAATTATATAAATTTAAGTTATAAGTCATTTTAAAGGAAATCTTTAACTCCTGTAAATGTGTGAATGTAGCAAAAATCTTGAAGATGATACACAAATGGTTGAGGTTTGATTAACAGTGAACGAGTTTGATGTATGTAGTTTTATATTTGCACTTAGTTGTGAGCATTTTCCTGTTTCACTATTCTTCAAGAGCATTTTTAATGGCTATATAAGTCAAGTAGATGTATCATAATTTACTTAAACCTTTCCCTTACTGTTAAATGCTTCGATTATGTCCAGTCATATTTTTATCAAAAATATTTTTTTTTCTTACCAAGCCATAAAAGTATCAAATTAAACTGAAATATTGGCAAGTTTTAAATAAGTTAACAGGTAAAAGAGAAATGTCTGTGATGAGTTGTGAATAAGACCCTTCCTATGGAGTTTTACCCATATATTCCCAAGGAGTCTTTCAGGTACATTACAAATACTAGACTCCTTGAACAAACTAATAGAAGGAATCCCCATTATCCACATATTTTATTTTATTTTTTAAAGATTGTATTTATTTACTCTTGAGAGACCCAGAGAGAGAGGCAGAGACCCAGGCAGAGGGAGACGCGGGTGCCCTGTGGGGAGCCCGATGCAGGACTCGATCCCAGGACCCCGGGGCACGCCCTGGGCCCGAGGCAGACGCTCCACCGCTGAGCCTCCCCGGCGCCCCATCCACATAGTTTAATGCCAGACATTCATTTAACTTTCCCATATTCTGGTACCAGCAATCCTCAGGTAAACCCCTGGTGCTCATCAGGATGTCCCTTTGGTTCCTGTCATAACATGTCTGCATTTCAGGGAAGTGACCGCTTCAGCTACACGGTAACAGCCGGTCCGCCGATGACCAGGCTCAGTTCTCCACGGCTTGTTCTTGGGGTGCGCAGGTCTCACTGCCCAGGGAGGCGGATGTTCTCGTAGTCCCATTTCCAGAGGCGTTCACAGGCCCAGTAGGGCCCAGTCGCCAGGGCCGCAGGCTCCGCGCGGGCGGAGCTGGGGAGGGAGCCCGGGGGAGGGGAGGCCGCCTCTGGCCTCCCGGTGCTCGCTCAGGAGGAGGAAGGGACTCTGGCTAATGGTGGTTGAGCTTGTGTGGGTCGTTCTCACGCCGGGTAATTGCTGCCCGGGAGGCCCTAGGCAAAGGTTAAGGACAGCGTGAGACAGGAGGAGGGCAGGTGATTACATGTGCTTTGTTCTTTTTAATTCATCTGCCCAGATCTAAGCGGTTCTGAACTCTGTTGAGGTGTAGACCCTCCATGAGAGGAGCGCTGCTCTGCGGAGGCCGTTGTGTGTCCACTGTGGAGCTGCATGTATTCTGAAGAGGTTGGGGTGTCCGCCCCAGTCAGGGTGCCTCCCTTCAGGACGGAGGAAAGTGGAGCGGAGACGCTGTTCTGGGCCACGTGCAGCCCCCACGGACGGCAGGTGCTTCGCTTCAGGGTAGAGTCCTGACTGTTCTAAACCCGCTCGGCGACCGGCGCAGGGTCGTACCCACGGACTTACCTACCACTTCAGGATGCACTGGAGGCCGTGACCCCTGTAGTCCCCCAGGGTCTACTCACGTTCCTACCCTTTCTTCGGTCGTCCCTAAAAAGTGCATGAAAGGGCTGTAATTCTGTAGGTCCTGAACTGCACCTCAAACAGTAGAAGTCATTGGAAGTTCATTTCAGGATATACCTTTTGGAAGCTAGAAGTAAATCACAGGAAAGCAGCCTAATATTTCATGTTTTATTCGGATTTGTTTGATTTTGCTGATTTTATATAAAGCCTGTGTTTCACGTCCTTGAGAATATATTTTCAGGACCTCATCATCATGGTGAACATTTTTTTTGTTTGTTTATTCCTTTGTAAGCCCTACTCCAGTAGCTTGAGACGGAGACCGAATGAGTTCAGATTGAGCCAAAACCTTAAAAGTGACGTTTAGGATCTATGACATTTAACATCTTCCAGCAACATGACAGGAAGTCTCCACATTTGAGTACTCAGAATTTTTTTTTTTTTTCTGTTAATGATTTAAGTAGCAATGTTTTGCTTCAATCGAATTCTTGTGTAAAAAATGTCAGTTTTACCTTAAGTCAATATAAATTCTTTATGTATCATCCAAAATGTAAGTAATAAAATTTTCAAAATAATTTCTAGTTTGGAAACAGCTTACATGTAAAAGTGACAGCCAATGTGTAAACTTGATAGAGTTGAATTTTTAATTATTCTGATGTTTTGTGTTTTCAAGCTCTAATGTATTATTTCCATGATCAGAGCTGTCAGCAAATGAGAGAGGAATTGTTTCAGGTAGAACGATCCTAATTCTAGAAGACGCAGGTCTTCTAAACCGAGTATCTAACATGACCATTGTGTGTGTCGTCCCCTCTCCTCCTGGGTGTCTCCAGTCCCCATTTTACTGCCCTACATACTGGTTGTTGAAATGGACCAGGCTTTTCAGTTAAATTCTGTTTTAAATAGTATTGGTTCTGTTCAGATGGATCATCTGGTAAATCATTTCCATTAGCAAGTATTTTTTTCTTTGCTATAAAAATTACCCTTAAATGTTTATTTTTGGTAAATATAAATTGTATTTTCCAGTTAGTGTCATTAGCCGAGAAAACAGGCTGAAGTGCCTTCAAGTACATAGTCTAACGTGGTGTCAGTTAAAGAAGTGTAAGAAGTATCTCTGTCTGAAAGTAGTTGACTCAGCATCATAAAAAGTGGACTGATTAAGTGATTTGAGAAACTTTCATGAAAATAAAAGCTTCACAAAGGGACTTAAGTTTTGCTCACTGCATTATTTCAGCATCTAGAAGTTTGCCTGGCACATTAGAGGCATTTGATAAATTGTGGGTAGTTGGACAGGTACGTGGATGAGAGAACAAAGGACTATGAAACCACCTGAGTCCACGCGCTGAATTATATACAGTCACCCTGTGGAGCCCAAAGGCTATTAAATAGTAGTTGAAGAAAACTTTTTGAGTTGAAAGGATGGAAAGCCCTAGAAAACAGATAGTAGCACTCAGGTTGGAAGGAAATAGCACAGGCAACATCACGGATGTAAGGAAGAGCGAACACAGGAGCAACAAAGTTCCTGTTAATAGACTAGAGAACAGTTAAAGTATATTGATAAAGTGGGGTTATGTTGTATTTTTTTAAGTTTATTTTTTTTTTTAAGTAATCTCTACACTCAACATGGGGCTTGAATTTACCAACCTTCAGGAGTGGCATGCTCTTCTGAGCCAGCAGGGCGACCCTGGGCTGCATTATACTTTTAAAAAGGGAACGTAGAAGTTAAGGTCAAAAAGGAAGACCAGGGGATCCCTGGGTGGCGCAGCAGTTTAGCGCCTGCCTTTGGCCCAGGGCGCGATCCTGGAGACCCGGGATCGAATCCCACATCGGGCTCCCAGTGCATGGAGCCTGCTTCTCCCTCTGCCTATGTCTCTGCCTCTCTCTCTGTGTGACTATTATAAATAAATAAAAATTAAAAAAAAAAAAAAAAGGAAGACCAGGAAAAAAAATAAAAGTAAGTAAGTAAATAAATAAATAAATAGGAAAACCAGGGCTCCAATGTTGTGACTCTTCCCTTCTTTTGAGTCATGGACCATTATGAAAACCTGGTGAAGAGATGGTCCTCCGAACAAAACCCACACATGCACTCACACTTGCATACAGAACTTTGTATATTAATGCAGGAAATTCAAAGACTCCTTGAACCATCTCAAGTTCTATTCTATCCTAAGAGTTGAGGCTATATTTGATTTCTGCTTCCAGTTGTCATCACTTTGGGAGTCAGAAATGATCCAGTATTAACTTATTTGCATACTAAGTTTAACTCTTTTGTTATGTTTAAATATGGAGTGTTCAACTTTTTTAATGACACCTTGGTTTTTTTTTGTTTTTGCTTTTTTTGTTGTTGTTGTTGGTTGTTTTTAGCTTCCTTCAGTATAGTTTATTACCACCCCTGTTGTAAATACACGTCATTAGTAGTAAAAATAATTGCCAGATGAATGGATAGGGTAATACTTTGGAGAACTAAAGCTACCTTAGTTTAACAACAGTTCTGAGACCCTGGGCTGGAGGCTGGAAGAGAAGTGCCAGAGGATCAAACTTAACCAACTCATAGATGTAATTAAAATATATTAACCAAGTCAGTATTCAAATTTATTATTTCGTTGAAGCTTTGAAGGGAAGAACTGCTTCTACTCTTTAGGGATCTCTACTCATTCTAGATCTACAGCTTCATAAATAATTACAAATTGCTATTTGCTAGGTAGTTACAGCTAAACATTATGAAACGTGTATCTGCATTTTTCAATAAAATTTATTTTCTATCAGATGGGAACCAATGTATTTATTGTATCTTATAAACTCTTCTATTTTCTAAGGTAAATGAGGTATAATTCAAAATTAAAAATAAAACTAGCATTGTGTTTTTCTTCTTTAAGGTTTAATGCATGTGCACAATAAACTTGTGGATCCACTATACAGTATGAAAGAAGGAAATTGAAGGAGATTGGAGCAAAACTCTGCTTGAATGAACAGAACACTTTTATAAGTAGTAGATGAATTTTCAGCTATGCAATATGCTAAAACATGGGAATTTTTTGAAGATCGTCATTTTTGAAGTCCAATATCTGTTAAACATTCCATATTTAGAATGTGTCCATTTTATACTAAGATTTAGGAGAAATAGTTGGCTCTCACAAACAGCTGTTTATTATAAAGTACAGAAGCCACAGAGCCACTCTGTAAAACATCACAGAAATGAAATGTTTAAAAGATTTCAAGTCATTTTACATACGAAGAATCTACACATCAAATATCGTTCGTATGAATCCGGTGGCTTTCTCAGAGTTTTATTTTTTAATTACATTAAGACACTCCAAGCCTTTCAGATATCTTAACAAGCATTGCAGACCTTTACTTTTGGAATGTAATCTTTGTATTTTCTGTACATTACACACAAGCTTTTCTGCACGTGGTTGCCTTAGTCATCTTTCTGCAGTAGCATCTGGACATCAAAAGTCCTGCTAGATATTGTTGGAACAGAAAATCTGAAGAGAGGACAGTGCCTAAAAGTACAGTTTACGTCCTTTGGGAAAGTCTGTATAAGTGCATGATTTTTGTGCACCACCTTCTTCTATAGCACTTTTTTACAAATGTGCTTTTATTTTTATTTAATGACTTGGGTTCATGCTTTTAATATAAGTATTTTGGCAATTATGAACTTTATACCTAGCAACACACTTAAATTCTTTTGAAGACAATTTTCTGATTGTTAAACTTCATAAATGATTAGCTTTATTCCTTATGTCTAAAAGGATTACATGAAGTATATATAAAAGGAATTACTGTAAACTTTGCCATTAACAACTTGCATCATTAAATTGCAAGTAAGAGTATATTGTTTTCTATCTTTAACTCAAATAAAGCTTATAATAAACAAATGTTACCTAAATTTTATTTCCAGAAGTAAAAACGAATACATGTATCTGATATATTCCAACATTATTAGTAGTATTGATTCTGCATTTACTTTGTTTGTTGCCATCATGCATTTAGGAGATATAAGTTAAAAAGACAATAATTTTACCTATGATTTCTTAGACACTCCTTGGGCAGTAAAAAAATTCTCCCTTCAGCATATTTTGCATCTTACAAGCCCATCCAGAAGGATTACTTTAACTGAAATGTGATTGAAATGTATTTACAATTAAGTTCCTTGACATATTTAAATAACAAATAAAAATTAAAAATGAAACTGTTGGTATAAAATGTTCCTTTAATTCCAAATAATGTAGTTCTAATTGCCTGGTTATAAATGGTCTTTAAATGACTATTAAGTCATATCGTCTTCCAGTCACACAGCTGGTAATAAAGAACTGGCTACCGGGCAATGCCCTATTTATCTTAGGAAGTCACAGTGTGATCCTAAAAATGCTAAACATAACTTTTGGTGCATGATTCACTGTATTTCTGTGCTTTAAATGTGCTAGCTCAAACACAGTTGAGCAGATTTCCCATCACTACCCTTCATGTCAGGGGGCTAGTTGTAGGTCCAAGTGCCCGAGCTCCTCGGCAAACTGATCTCCGGTCACGCTAGTCCCTAACTCAGAGGCTTCTGGATTTCCACACGGCAATGAAGCCTGGTAGCTAAGAACAGGTATGGTTTGGATTAAAAACAGCGAATCCCAGCTTTGTCAGTAACTGGCACTGGCCACGTGTTAAGTCTGCGCTGCCCGCCCAGGTGACAGATGGTGGTGGTACCTTGACGCCTGGGAGCTCAGGACGGCGGCTGTCACGTGGTATACACCCCAGAAGTGGTGGCTACTCGGGTCCTCGTGTAAATTACTGTAGTGTTGGCAAAAGTGTTAGTATTGGTCCTCGGGGAATATACTTAGCACACAACTCTAAATCATGAAAATCATCTGTCTGGGAGCGTGGTTCAGGGGGAGAACTTAAACTCCTACTACAAAGTCTGAAAACTACATTTATCACTACAAGTAAAACTGCTTCCTACAAAGTCAGGATAAAGGAAAGAGAACTAAATCTGTCCCAATTCTACACACGCTAATAGAGCACAAAGCTTTAACAGCAGAAACGTGGTCCATACTTAGTGCCAGGTACCAACTTACAACCCTCTCCTGACAGTCACAGAACAGAACATCCTGTCTTAGACGTGATCTGTAAATGCTCTTCTGGTTTCAAATATACCACACAAAATACAAATATTGTTATGAAATCTATTTTAACTATTACAGCTAGGGGGGGATAGGGAAGGTACCCGAGATCAGAGGTAGGATGAAATCACGGGTTAACACAATTTTTTTCAAAGATTTTATTTATTTATTTGACACAGCACACGCACAAGCAGGGGGAGCGGCAGGGAGAGGGCGAAGCAGGCTCAGGGAGCCTGATGTGGAGCTCGATCCCGGGGTCCTGGGATCATGACCTGAGCTGAAGGCAGACACTTCACCACTTAACCACCACTCAGGAGCCCCTTCTGTACACAATTTTAAGTAAATCCCACTATCTTATAGTTACAATATTCACAATGTAATTACCTTTGTATAAAATGCATTGTAGGGAAGCCTGGGCGGCTCAGGGATTGAGCATCTGCTTTTGGCTCAGGGTGTGGTCCCAGGGACCTGGGATCGAGTCCCACATCCGGCTCCCTGTACAGAGCCTGCTTCTCCCTCTGCCTGTGTCTCTCACAAATATTTTTTTAAAAATGCATTGATAATCTTATCTCTAAAAGACATTTACTTAATTCATTCAAGGTAGAGGACAAAATTCAATGGCTAAATTACGTATCTTCTGGTAATACAACCTGCCATCTGGTTTGTTCACTAACCGGGTGAATGGAGTGAAGAGTACATACATGCTTTGAAACATGACAGCCATTTACGGGTTGTGTGATATCAAGTATCTTAATACTTAAAGCTCAGTCTCAATTACAACATCTGGAAATAATTATTAAACTGCCATTAATAACAGCTGCTGCTAATACCAGACACCTATCACTTTGCACCAAATGTACCTTAATTATCAAAATTAAGACAGCCCCTATCCTTAATTTAGATGTGAATATAATAAACTCTTTCAGACATTTATAAAAATTTAAACAAAAACTAGACAGCACATGTCCAGCTAGTATGGTATTTGACTTTAATAACTGACTCGTGAGGCACCTGGGGGGCTCAGTGGTTGAGCATCTGCCTTCAGCCCAGCGCGTGATCAGCCCGGGCGTGCCTCTCTGTGTCTCTCTGGAATAAAATCTTTAAAAAAAAATCACTGACTCCCTATAAATCTGATTTTATCCAGCTAACAACAAACTGATACTTAAGATGATTTTGAAAATACTTTATCTTAGGCTTGAACTAGATAGAATCTTAAGTATGCTGAGCCTCTTAGTGTAAGAAAAAAAATGTGTGAAAACAAAATAGTTAAAATTCACTCAGCACTTACTATTGTGTCATACTCTTCAGAGTATTTATTTTTTTAAAGATTTTATTTATCCATGAGAGACACAGAGAGAGACAAAGAGGGGGGGGAGGGGGGCAGAGACACAGGCAGAGGGAGAAACAAGCTCCACGCAGGGATCCTGACGTGGGACTCGATCCCGGGTCTCCAAGATCAGGCCCTGGGCTGAAGGTGGCGCTAAACCACTGAGCCACCTGGGCTGCCCTCTTCTGAGTATTTTAAACATACTACCTGATACAATCTTCACAGCAGCCTTGGGAGGTAAATTACAGTATAATCCTGATTTCACTAAGGAGTAAAGTAATAATTTACCTTGGGGAGTGATTGGAATAGAAATTTAAAAGCAGGCAATATGGTTTCAGAATCCAAGCTCATATCCTGCCACCTCTTCCTTTTCAAAGAGCTAATTGATTATTTAAACCTAAAAATACTGAAACCAACAAATTTTATACTTTTCATTCTGTTGTCAACATATAGATTACTAAGTAAAATGAAAAGATACACAAGTTTTAATTTATGAAAATTCATTTTTTTCCCCACAATTATTTATCAGATTGTGTTCTCAGGACTTTTATAAAAGCATCTTTTGGAACTTCAATGTTGCCAATTTTCCTCAGTTTTTTCTTTCCTTCTGCTTGTCTCTTCAAAAGTTTCATTTTTCGGGTAATATCACCACCATACTGAAAAATATTTTTAAAAATTGGAAGTCCAAATCACTCCACAGAAAATTAATCATGTAAGAGACATAATACGATTATAATGACCTTACAATTATTACCCACGAGGCAGACGTCTGCAAAGTCACCTTTCTAACCTCCTCCAGAGCAGATCATAATTTAACAGCTTCTCAAAGAATGATAAAGACTTTTATTTTTTGGGTGGAGAGGTAGATCACGAGGAAACCCCATGACATGTTATCATGTCAAAAAGAATTATCAATCTTCTTACTGATTCCAGTCTTAAGATTCTGGATTATGTAGCTATAGACTAATAAACTCACACAGCCCTAAGTGTGCCAGTCCCTACAATAAAGATTTAGAAAAAGCATCTACCATTTATTTCTCATAAGTGAGTTAAGAACTATGAGACCACAAATTCAACAAAGCAACGTAGGAGAGGTGGATTTCAAACTGCCATACTCTTCACACTTAAGACACAGTCATTGTCTTCAAAATGTCTCCTCATAAATTACATCAATGACACATGTTATCCTGGTCGTAACCATTATACTTCACTGGGTAGTACTTCATATAAGGACATTTTTATAAAGATGGAAAAACAAGAATTTATCAAAATGAGTATGTTATCAGCCAAGCTGAGATTTACCTATTCAAAAGAAAACTAGAGATGAAATGGTTATTTAAAAAAAAAAACATGAAAACCGATTTATTTATGCGCCCTTTGATTTTAAACTCTTGAAATAAATATATTATTACAAAGTAGAATACATACACATTTTGCCAAAACGTTTTTCCTATAGGCTTTCACACTGTAAAAAAAAAAAAAAAAAAAAAAAAAGGAGATTTACATAAAAATTACATAATTTCAACACTCTTTAAAAGAATTTTATTTTCAAAAACAATTTCCACTTTACTAAAGATTTAAATGATCATGCCATACTGAGTAAAACGGATATAAACAAATAATTAGGTAGCTCAAATGCTCTTGTATCTATTTTCATGTATTTGACATAAAAGAGAAAATGAATTCAACATGAATATCAACATAAATTTAAGAATAAAAAAAGGTCAAGGCTTGTGGGTAGTCTTGATTAGGCCAAATTCAATAGTATGATCTTAATTTTAAGAATTATACAAGGTCATGTCTGGCTCAGCCTAAAACTGTTCCTACCACTCACTACTACTTCCAAAAAGTTTAAACACGGTTATCATCACATTACCAGCTCTACCAAATATGCATTAAGACTGACTGGGAAATAATGTATTACTTTTGTAAAACCCTTTTCAGGGCAAATGAAATAATTCTAACAAATCCACCCAAGCAAATGCAAGCTAATCTATTTCTATGGGTGTTTCTAAGAAATTTGGAAGAAATTTGAAAAAAGTTCCTTTTATATGTATTCCATAAGAAAAGATAAAAATCTATTTTTTTTCTGTAAGGATTCTTCTACCTCCACACGCTGAGGTTAGAGTCATTTGCTACTTTCAACTGCACCTTCCAGGATGTTCCCTGGTGATCCGTTCTAGTCTGCCTAAGCTCTGGATATTCATGCAACTCAAAACCATTAACTAAAGCAAAATCGTGCTAAGAAATGAAAGTCACTGCAAACATAGGCATAAAATTTATTCCAAAACTATGTAAAAACGGTGGTTGTAATTTCACCATTACTGATACGTGTAGGTTTGGGTTTAAACTACACTAAATGGCAGTTTCCAGCAAAGGAACACTTCCGACTTCCCAGAAATCAAGGAAACATGATACAAGGTATTTCCTGCACTTAACTGTTACCGGTAGAGCAGCTTGTGTTCTGATTTATACATATCACATCTCTCATAAAAAAGACCAGGGTCCTACTTGAATCAGCCTATCTTCTATTTCTACTATATGTCACACAATCAATGTACAATGCAAAGCTCAACATATTAGCATTCCTCTGCCCGTCATCTTTCCGATTTCTAATTTGGCTACTTCTGAGAAGTGATATTAAGTGCTTTAAGTAAAAATCGTAATTTAGGGGCCCTTGGATGGCTCAGCTGATCAAAAGTTAGGCTCAGGTCATGACCCTGGGGTCCTGCTCAGCGGGGAGCCTTTTCCTCTGCCTGAAGCTCTTCCAGCTTGTGCTCCCTCTCTGATAAACAAATAAAATCTTTAAAAAAAATAACTAATTTAGTTTTGTCTTTTGGAAGAGTAGCTCCAAAAGTTTTTTCTAAAGCTTAAAAAGTTTCAGTTGCTATTAGCTATACTTACCTAGGAAATTCAGTGGTCATGCAATAAAATGAGTGGAAATAAAGCAATTCTTCAAACCCATGTCCATTATATCAATAATTCTAAAAAATACCACTCAGTGTAATTTAAGTAAATAACAATTATTAAAATAATTTATATTTTAATATAAAATATTTTATATTTTAATATATTATTAAAATAACCGTGCAGTTTAAGTAAATAACAATTATCACTTAAGTGGAATTAAAATCAGATTAGTGTTTCTACAAGTAGGAATAAGGCTTAAACCAATGTGAAGTTAAATTTTTTAATATCACACTTCATAATATAGTTCTACTCCTATCATTTCCAACCATTTATTCTAAAACAGAAAACAAAAATAAATTTCAACTCACGTTTCTCTTGCAATGATTTTACTTCCAATAGCAGCTTGAATTGCTATCTCAAACAGCTGCCTAGGAAGAGAATCCTTAAGACGTTCACATATGACTTTGCCAACAGAGTGTGCTTTGTCCCTGAGAGAGAAAATGTAACTATTTACACATATCCTAAATACAAATATTTACAGTATTTTTCTAGTACATACACATAATAGATGTAAAGGTGATTTCTTAAAGAGGTTCAAATGGGAACTCAACTGCCATAAATATCCCTTACTTTGAATCATGACTTTTCTGATTGTAAAAATATACCTATTACAGGAAATGTAGGAAAACCATTCTTGCTACCTTTCCCCTCACCATAGAAAGCCAATGTTAAACATTTTAGAATGTGTGTTAAACATATATATGTCCTTCCAGTTACTTTCCTGCATAAGTTTGTTATTTACAGTTTGAATCATAGCATATGTCTATTTTTTATTGAATAGGCATTTTAATGTCATTAATATTACTGTACAATATAATTTTAATACCTTAAGATTATTAAATAGGTGCTCCATTATTTATTTTTATCAATCTATTTGTTGAATATGTAGGATATTATATTTTTCATTATCAATTTATGAATATAAAATTTTTTTTTGTTTTCAATTTTAAATCTAACACAAAGTTTAAAACCATTTCTTCTACTTTGCCTTACCCTGATGTGGGAAACATTTCTTTCCATGACATTATTCTTTTTGGCTATTGTAATTCTATTCTTTCATATTTAACAGTTTGGAAAGAGAAGCATGGGAAAAGAATGGAAGGAAAAACTAGTACAAGGAAATTTAATTACTTTTAAGTGTTTAAACTGTAGCTCTCAAATAAAAATAAGCAAGCAATGATTAAATAGAAACATGTCAAAACTGGTTCCTTTCACATTCCATGATTAGTTTCTATTCAACTTACTTGTGTACAATAGTCACTAGCTCCTCTACAATATTTCCATTCAGTAGAATATCCATTTTTACAAGCTCTGCAGTCTGGTAGCCTGCATCTTCATAATCAAAACTAACAAGGAAAAACATCCAAGTGATAGATAAACATACTTCCCAAGAGACTATTATTTTTCTTGGCAAAGTAGATTTTTTCTACCCATTCCCATACCCCCCCACCCAAAGATATAACTTTCTATCAAAATATTAAATATACATTTCACATGAACAGATCTAGATGACCACAGTGAGGAAGTCCCTCAACGTTTTACATTTATGAAATGAAAGGCAAAAGCAAGAGGAAAATAAAATGGTAAGCAAGTCTAGGAAAATGGGACACTGAAGACAAATGTCACCTTCTTCCCAATGTTTCCTCCCAAGAGCTGGCGGGCTGTAGACAACAGCATATATTCATAGCTCATTCGCAGAGATTACGTGTGGGCTTCTGTTTAGCTTTCTATTACCAGTTAAATAAATACTATGCCCTGTTAAAGGGTCACTATAAATAAGACTTTCGGATTTCACCTACTACTCTTCAGTTTGAATCTTCACAGAGCTTTTTTGGGGATGAAATGAGTGAATACATGTAAAGCACTGAAACAGTACCTGATACAAAAAAAGTGTTCAGAACACAGCCTCGCAAGCAAATAGCACTTCATTAGCATCAGCTATTAAACAATATAGTCAAAGCTTAGAATGCTAATCAAAACAGGTTTAACTTACAAAACTGAAGTCTAGTGAGAAGGAAAACTTCATGCTTACATGTTTTTTCAATTATGGATTAGACATGTATGGCCTAAATTGTCTTAAATTTTAAAACAAACTGATGCCAGAGCACCTGGGTGGCTCCATGGTTGAGCAGCTGCCTTCAGCCCAGGTCGTGACCCCAGGGTCCTGGGATCGAGTCCCACATTGGAGCCTGTGTCTCCGTCTGACTCTGTCTCTGCCTCTCTGTTTCTCTCATGAATAAATAAAATATTTTTTTAAAAAAAGAACAACAACAAAAAAAAAACCCTGATGCCTAGAGCTGGAAATGTTTGGTTTCTAAGCTTTTATAGCAGGAAGGTCACAAGTTGATACTAATACTCTTTAAAGCCAGCCTACCTAAAGTTTTGCTAAAATCCTTTCTTTCTTCCAACAAACATTAGGATTTACTATATGAAAGATATCTTAAGTACTACACAGAACACGAAGATAAAATCTACACATAGGACCTAGATTTCACCTGTTGACAATGTTAAAATCTTGTGTGCTCCAAAATTTTAGAATTTCTTCACTCATTTTTTTCAAAAGAAACCATTATACAAATGTTGTCTGTGTTTCCAAGCTGGCTAAATGGAAACCTAAGCTCGTTCAAAAGTTATTCATTCCAGTGTACAACACATTGAGGAATGCAGGAAACACATTTAGGAGTCTGAAAGGCTACCTGGGGGTTTAAGGACAAACAGCTCCATCAAACTTCTGACCCAGCAGCACAAGAGTCTTGAAACTTGGTCTAAGAGAAAATGTTCCTTATCTCAGTCCAGGAGGGCTGACTATGGTCACAGACTATGATGCATTTTTATTAAGTTAGGAACTGACTACTTAACAGAAAGATCCATCCTGAACATAAGAATCACATTAATCCTGGAAGCTGGCATTCTTTTATTGTTACAGAGTTCAAACTTAAGCATGCTCTCTCATTTACTCTGAAGTACTCTTAAGTTTCTAAGCTAAAAGATTTTAGGACCACTTAATTCATAAAGTGGTATCTAAATGCGAATATGACTGACAGACTTGGTTACAAATGTTTGTAAACATTTAGCTTAGTCATTGTTCTTTCAACTACAACTGCTTTTTTTTAAAATTTTTTTTTAATTTTTATTTATTTATGATAGTCACAGAGAGAGAGAGAGAGAGAGAGGCAGAGACACAGGCAGAGGGAGAAGCAGGCTCCATGCACCGGGAGCCCGACGTGGGATTCGATCCCTTGTCTCCAGGATCGCGCCCTGGGCCAAAGGCAGGTGCCAAACCGCTGCACCACCCAGGGATCCCCTACAACTGCTTTTTAACAACAATTCATCTTCCTCTAAATCCCACTGCCACTTATTTGCTTACGTTATCGGAAAGAAGACATGGGAGGAAAAAAAAAAGGGGTGACAAAGTAGAAAAACTAATTCCTCAACACAAACACAAAGGATACTCCTTTGTAAACAGTTAGGATGACTCTTTCATTATAAAGCTCATTTTATAAAGCTGAATTTCCAGGTCACTGTAGCCCAGTCTCTGAACACCGGAATTTTTCTTTGAATATTAATATTAAATATGCCTGCACATGTGTGCAGATGCACGTGTATTTTATAGATGGGAATGGTCATTTTCCCATCTACTTCCCCAGCATATTTCATATTTTCTTTATATTCTAATATATGCTATCCATTAACATAAGATTTTAGGACACTGTGGGCAGCTAGAGTTATTTATCCCAACATAAAATACTCCCCAAATGCTATGTTTTGAGTTGTTACTTAGTATTACACCTTCCTCCACTTCTATCAGGCAGTTCCCCCCATGTACTCCTGGTTTTCATAATGTGGACCACTTATTCTGGAGAAGATCAAGGTATTAAAGTGCTCACAGATCCAGGGGCACACCTCACATTTTTTACAGACTAAATATGTACATCTGTTTTCCAAATATATTCTGGTGCTCCTAGGAATACAGAAGCACAAATACATTTCAAATGTGCCACTGAGACCACAGCAGCTTTCTGAAATCACATATAATTTTTAACAGGGGAGTATACTCTTTCATGAAGAAGACACTATAACTTTTTTATTAAAAGAAGGGTTAAGGGGCAGCCAGGTGGCTCAGCAGTTTAGCGCCACCTTCAGCCCAGGGCGTGATCCTGGAGACCCGGGATCGAGTCCCACGTCAGGCTCCCTGCATGGAGCCTGTTCTCCCTCTGCCTGTGTCTCTGCCTCTCTGTGTGTGTCTCTCATGAAGAAGTAAATAAATTCTTAAAAAAAAAAAAAAAAAAAAGAAGGGTAATGGTTTGATGAGTTGAAGAAGCTTGTTCTTCCAAAGCAAATTATGAACACTCTAACACTTACAAGGTTGTTCCAAGCCTTTCTATCCTTAGAGTTGTTTCTCCACTATTTTTAAGAGAACAGAGATTATTAAATGAGCTGAGAATTAGTATACTCATGTTGGTCAATATTTCAAAAGAATTGTCCAAGTATCTGAACTTCTTGTTAAATTTTACCTAGCATATCCAGAAGACAGGGATTTCAAGGAATCATAAAAATCCACCACAATTTCATTCAAAGGGAAGAGGTATTTAAGCATAACTCTATTTTGATCAATATACATCATATTCTTCTGAACTGCTCTTCGAGCCTAAAAAAGAAAAAAAAGTGTACTTAATGATGAACCTATTTAAATGATTTATAATGAACATAGAAAGCTGTCAATTACCAACTTAAAAATTCCCTTACAGATCCTAATAAAGAGTGGGCAAAATGAAGGAATATTTACTGGTCTACTAAGAACTTGCAGACAATACTTGTAATACAGAGAGAACTATTTCATACTTCAATTGTAACATATTTAATAACAAAGCTTTAAATCTTTTATCTTTAACAATTTTATCTTTTTTAAATTATATAGTATTTAATGATAAACCAAATACAATTACAGATAATGTCAAAGTTCTAATTTCTTGTTTTACAAATACTTAGGTCCGAAGATATTAAGTAAATGGCCAAAGTTTTCTAGTTTGTGATTACAGAATTAAAATGCAAATCCACTAATACTCACTTAACAGTTCTTTCCTATATGCATCGGAATATTTCAAATAGTTTTGAGGATGATTTGTGGATTAAGTCATTTATTACATCATGGCAAAACTAAGACAAAAGGGAGAATATCCACCCTTTATTACAGTTATCTTTAAAACTATCTTCAATTCCAAAAAAATCATTCTTTTAGCTAGTCAGTACAAATAAGCATCAAACTTTTCTTTGGGCTAACATGTCAACTCAGTAAATTAACACAGATGATAAAAATTCTGGTTCTATTTTTCTTATTAAACTCAAACTGATTTTAAAAGTATCTATTTCATATAATAAATATACACGCGTGTAGACGTAGATCTTTATGGAAACTTCTTACAAATTTAATGTGCTTTACAGAGAGAAAACTTTCAAAACCTCAGTGGGAAACCACTGTTGGAACTAAAATTTACTTTTATATTAAATTGTATTACACTTATACCTGGCAAAGCATCATTACTTTTCCAATATATTCATCTGGTGTGATGATGGTACCCAAAACAACCGGCTCCAAATATTCTGTAACTTTTGATTTATCAGGGAATTGTGCAGGATTGATGATCGTAATTTCCTTTTCTCTGTATTCCTAAAAATAAGAAAAATCATCAAAAGCTTAAAAAAAAAACTTAATTACCCTGTTTTAAAATTGGCTTTTAATTTATAGTAAATATTAGAATTTATAATAATTGCATCTGTTGAATAAAAACAAAAGAATTCCTAAAGGTTAGACTATTATCTTAACAAGCTTATATTTTAAAAACCATACAACTATAACCACTTAATAGCCATTTTATTAAATAACATCTGCTGGACATTTACTAAACACATCTCATGTACCACTCAGAAAAAAATATGTAAAAGGACATTTTAATCTGCCTTTTATAGGGCATTAGCATAGTTTCCTAAGTTAACTTTGATAGAAAATATTTAGATGTTAAAGTTAAAATTTGTTTAAACTGAATTCACTGCAATTCAGATGCAATACAATACTGTCTCTGTCATTAGCTTGAAATTTGAAATTTCCTATATCCAGGTAGCAATGACTGCTTCACTTTTCGTAAGATAAATTATTTACGACCAAAATTATATTCTTCATTTTTTGTACTGGGTTTAGAACAGCATTTTAATTACTAATTCTGTTTTTTTATTCTCAGTAACAGGTTAGTTTTGACAATATACAGGTTTCTATCAGGTTAAGAAAAATACTGCATTAATTAGTTCTCAAGTGGCTTCTCCATTATTAGTCATAAAGTAATTCAATTCAATGCTACTAATCAAGAAATATTTCATGTAATAACTAAGTTAATGGTGTATAAACGTTTCTCTTGCATTTTGCATACATACACACACACACACACACACACACACACTTTTTGGTTTTCCCTTGTATGTTGGTTGACAACAATACCTTTATCAATTTTGCTGATGAAAGAACAGCTTTATATGGAACAGTAGGGGTTGTCAAAATTACAGAAGCATTATATTCTTGCTCCAGTCGCTGGTTGAAAACTTCCATATGCAAAAGTCCAAGAAATCCCAACCTGGGGGGAGAAAACGTCAAACTCCAAAATGTGTATTTCATGGGCTCTGGTTTCTTTGATGAACGTAGTGTTACTTTGTGGGGAGGGGTGGGATTAAGTCATTCCAAATAAAAAAAGTCTGGGCACCTCGGTGGCGTAGTCGGTTAAGCGTTTGCCTCATTCAGCTCAGGTCATGATGGTGCCCCCCTGGGACCAAATGGGGCTCCTGGCTCAGCGAGGAGTCTATTTCTACCCCCTCCCTGACTGCTGCTCATGCTCTCTCGCTGTCTCTCTCAACTAAATAAAATCTTTTAAAAATCCAAATAAAAACAAAAAGTCATTCAAGCAATTCACGTCATAATTAAATGCTAGGCAGCCCGGGTGGCTCAGCGGTTTAGCACCACCTTCATCCCGGGGTGTGACCCCAGGGTCCCGGGATTGAGTCCCATGCTGGGCTCCCCACAGGGAGCCTGCTTCTCCCTCTGCCTGTGTCCCTGCCTCTCTCTCTGTCTCATGAATAAATAAAATCTTTAAAATAATAATAATTAAATGCTAGCAAAACTTCATTAAATAAGATTCAAAATTAAAAAAAAAAAAAAGAAAAACTTCTTTTGGAGTTCTACTTAAAACTGCTGTAAAGCTTTTCCATAGAACATGAATAGAGTATGAAACAGGCAGACGTTTGTTTTGGTGTGCTTTACACTAACCAAATATTCAGGAACAATGAACCACTTAAATTTCACTTTTCAATAAAAATTTGGTCCTACAGGGAGGGTAAAAGAATCTTACCTCCAGCCAGCACCTAAGGCAAGGCTACTATCGCGATGAACTGTCACACTGGAATCATTTATAGTCAGTTTTTCTACAGCACTCTTCAAGTTATTATATTCAGATTGGTCTATAGGATACATTCCTGAGAACACAATAATTTCTAATTATCACATGTGAAAATCTGCCTAAAAACCGAATATATAATGCTTCCAAGACCAAAATTAAACATTTAGCTTTTAAATTACTTCCCTATATTACAACGACCGCAATAATTGGTTTACTAAGAAAACCTGAAATATTAAGTTACACTGGCTTCAAAGTATATTGCAAGTTTTAAAGCCTTAATGAATTTACAACTGTATTCACACTCCAAGTGATGTTTTTATCCTTTTGCAAAAATATAAGAAAAATAAAAAAGAACCACGGAATTAGGCCTATTAGAAAAATGCATTATTTCAAGAAACAAAAGTTGAAGACATCCCACAACCACAAATGAAATTCCCTGAGATGAAAAGCGGAACTAGAAATGAAAACTACACTGAACCCTTCACTCTGTACGGCAGATAATCTATTAAAATCAAAGATATGTTTTGCTTTTCTCAATTCATTGACAAAAACCATCAAGTTAGTGATTCATCAGATCCTTTTTCATCTGATCCTCAAGTCCTCATCTCTCAAATCCTCCAAAATCCAAATGATTGGCTTTGCCTAATCAAAGACAAACTTCCTAATTCCCAGGGACAGATACAAGGGGAGAAAAGCAGGTGCTGGATACCAGCACGGAGTAACCTGATGACCTCCGATCAGGCCTTCCTTCCTCAAGTATGTATCACACCACACAGAAGCGAAAGGCTGTGAAGTCCTGCACCGGAGGAGACGCACCGTCCTCTGCCGCTTACACTGGTACTATACAATGTTAAAGGAAGTCCAACTAACAGGAAGGCAGCAATAAATGTCTCCTGAGAATTAGTCATGAATGCATGCTAATTCAAGAAATATTCCAAATGCAATGGCCTACACCCCCAGGGAAACAAAAAGGAAATCCATGTCACTATGTTCTTTTACATATCAGAGAGCCCATATTTTCCAAGAAGTCCTAAAAGAAAAAAAAAGTGTAGGAAATGATCTCCCACATAAAGCTTCAATATACATATGAAATTGACACATAAATAGCACTCAAAAAATGAAAACAAAAAGAGTATTCTGGAATTAGCTGTTATTGAAAACGATTATTTCTGGTAATTATTATTTCAATTTACAGAATAAATTGTCCCTCATCCTTGAATTTGTGAGCTCCTCACCTGCAAATACCATTGGTTTCGCGGATTTAAACCCAGGCAAGGGCTCCACTGGTTGTTTATGTAAATATAATGTATCTCCTATTTGTGCTTCAGTGACATCTTTCATCCCAGCAATCAGATAGCCCACCTGTCCTGCATATCTAAATAAAATTATTATATGGAAATATTTACTGCTTTAATGTTTCAAGTGCATACTCACAATTAGCTCTACCTTTCCTGGAAATTATAACATTTTCCAAATAAAACCTCATCTAATTCAGAGTAAGTGCTTCCTATCAATTCTTAACGCTAAACGGTCAGTAAAAGATCATGACCATGCCTTACAATCCATTATCAAAGACCTCTCCCACACAAGCCTATGGCCTTCTTCAGGACTCTGCCTGCCTTTGCAAATTAAATAACAGCTTCTAAAATATAATAGAAACATAGTGAAACTAAGTGCAGAAACATAAGATATTTCTTGTACTGTAAAACACTATTTTATTAATGAATTGTGTCATTGATGCACTTAAAAAAAAAAAAAAGATTTTTAACCAAGCAGAGAAGTGTGAACTCTAAATGAATCTGAAACCAATTTAATTATCCTTAGGAAAAGAGCACATCTGAAAATTTCAGAGTTTTAGCTTAGTTTTTGTTGTTGGTTCTAAAGCAAATTTCCTACATAGTAACAAACAACATTTAGGATATCAGAATCTTAAGTGAAGATACGATAACTGTCAATACATGATCTACATGATGGAACACAGATAAGAAATATTTGAGTAAAATTAAAATAGACTTAATGCCTCAAATAAAAAATGCAATGAGCAAAATAGTGCTAGTTTTAGACATTAAACTATCAAGTGTGACCTACACAGTCGCCTGATTCACTGCCTTGGTTTTCACCTATGAGGAAACAAAGACCTTAGGTTGCCCCACGTACGTGCCAGGTGATTAATCTCCTCAGTACCTGGTGTAATGCTGGAGTAGGCACTCAAATATTCGTTAACAAATTCAGAATTCAGTTTTTCCAACGCACACTACCTTCCTAACCATGGATTCTAGTTAGTCAAAGTCTTACCATACTAAAGGAAAAATTACCGAATTTTTCTTCACTTTTACATCGAATGATCTACTTATAATGTACTTATAAATACATATAAATATACTTATAAAAAATCAAATACCAAACTGATGCCCAGTATAGTACGGATATGGGTGAAGAGAACTCTCTCTTTCATGGTCTCTTCAAATACATCAATATAGGGCCCAGTGTGCACCAGATCATTAAATTTGTTATGACTAGTCAAAAGGAATAAAAATATATCAAATTTATACCGTCCTTCACATGAGATTCCTTTTGCAAGAGCATTTAATATTTAGTCTCATTAAAGAATCCATTTGGGTTTTTTCTGAGTCACCCAACTGGGATCACCCTAAGCACAGCAAGCTGAGAAAGGCAGAGGTAGAAACACACACAAAGGTATTTTAATTACTACTGCAGATTACTTACAGTTTATGTGTTGGCTGCTCATTAGGATTCAGAACTCCTACTTCATTAACTTCATATGTCTTTTTAGTATGTGCAGATACAATTTTATCTCCTTTGGAAACCATTCCATCAAATAATGCTACATTGGCTATCACACCCCTATACTGGTCAAAGGTAGAATCAAATACCAAGGCTTTCAGAGAATTTTTGCGATGCACTTTGGGACTATTTAAAAATAAGTGAGAAGAAAATATATACATGATAAATTAAAATCTTAATAAAATGCTTATTTTTAAATTCAAATGTTATGCTTAATTTATTCTAGTACCTGAAAAAGGCTGATAACTGACAGCCAAAATAAAAAGATCTTCCTATGAAGTATAATGCCTATTTTTATATTAGTTTTAATTCAATCTTGAGTGTTAAATAAATGACTTTTAAGATCTACGAAACTGATGAAATACATTGATTCAGTATTAAAACACAGTAATTGCTAATGTATTCAAGTCTCCATATTCAAGGATTATTAGGAAGAGATCCATCCTTACCACCCTTGTTTGCTTTCTTTTTCTGTACTGTACTTGATTTCTATTTATTACTAAAAGTAAAAAAAGACTGTATTTTCACTCACAAGAATGATCTAATCTAAAATTACAGATCAGACTGATGGCCTTTGTCTGCTAAAGACAAACAGTAGAAAAACAGCAAAGTACTCACGGGGGTATTCTTTCAATGACTGCCTGAAGAACTCTTTCAACATTTGTTCCAAGTTTCGCAGAAATCTAAAAAAGAATACACAAAAAAAATAAGCATTTAAAGACTATTTTTCTATTCAGATGACTGAGCTTTATAATTAGAAAAAAAGAAAGAATTCTAACAGTCATTAATTTGAAGAAAGCAGTAAAAAGAAGCACAAACCATATAATAACACTGACAAAACTCTTCCATTACAGTAGAGGAGTCTATGGTTCTTGGATTAAATTACAAAAGTATTCTGATTACCGTATGAAAAGTGGTCTAAGAGTTAAAAAAAAATCTGAGTAACAGTTACAACTCTGTATGCAATGTATGACTTTATATTTTTCCTAAACCTCAAGATTATTGCATATAAAGAGAATAAACAATATACATGCATGGCACACATATAGTTATAAGGCATATTACTACTTTCGTTCTCCAGAGAGCGAGCGAGCGTGAGCGAGCCTGAAGACTCAAAAAAAAAAAAAAAAAAGGACACAACTCACCTTTGTTGTTATTAGTAACTGGATTGCCTCTGAAATCCTCATTTCAAAGCCCATTCCCTAAAAACTACCTCTTAACCTTTAAGCTGTCTCTAGATCAGTTTCCCAAGTCAGCACTAATGACGGTTTGGGATGATAATTGTTTTAGGGACTGTTCCATGCATTTTAGGATGTTTAACAGAATCTACGGAATGTCATCAACCCACAAGACGACAGTAGCACCCATTCCCCAGAATGACAACGAAAATGTCGGGATCCCTGGGTGGCGCAGCGGTTTAGTGCCTGCCTTTGGCCCAGGGTGCGATCCTGGAGACCCGGGATCAAATCCCACGTCAGGCTCCCGGTGCATGGAGCCTGCTTCTCCCTCTGCCTATGTCTCTGCCTCTCTCTCTCTCTGTGTGTGTGACTATCATAAATAAATTAAAAAAAAGAAAAAAAAAAGAAAGAAAAAAAAAGAAAAAGAAAATGTCTCCAGACGGTGCCAAATGGTTCCTAGGGGGCAAAACTACCCTCTAAGGAGAACCGCTGCTCTAGGCTCTAGTACCTTCTTTGCAAGGATCCTTTTAAGTTCCCGTGTCTACACCATTGAATAGACTACCTTTTCTCATTATCCATTAGCTCCCTGCCCCCTCCTTTCCCAGCTGAGACTCCAAGGTCCACTATTTATAATCACTCTGTTCAACCACTATCTATTCTCTCCCTATCTTAAGGTTGGTAAAACTCAACCGTGACTGCTTCCAACTATGTTTTGTCTTTTTCTTAAGGTTTTATTAATTTGAGAAGGGGGGGGAGCGAGCGAGCGAGCACACGTGAGAACAGAGGGAGAGGGAGAAGCAGACTCCCTGTGGAGCATGGAGCCCAAAGCGGGGCTCAATCCCAGGACCCCGAGATCATGACCTTAGCTGAAGGCAACACCTAACTGAGCTACCCAGGCACCCCAACAATGTGTCTTTTTAGGCCTACAATATAATCAGAGGGTTCAACATTACTGAGAAAAATCAAGTAACTGGTCTGGTTGGTTTCTTGTGAATTTATGACCACGCATCTCAACATGCAGTTAAACTTCCAACTTCCCAGGACGCGTCCTATAGTAAATTCACATTATCATTCAGTAGGGCATTTCACAACACCTTCCTTTCAATCACACATTTCCCCCTTTGGCCAATTCACTCTTGGTTGATGACTCCACCTATTATTTCATTTAAGAAAACAGAAAATATCACAAACTCCCTTACCCAAAAGATATAAATACACTTGTATTTATATTCACAACCTCTTTGCTGTCTCCCATTACATTTGAAAATTATTCCTTCTCTGAATACTCAATCCGTCCACTTCCTATTCTAAATCCTACTGTGATCCTTCTCAAGTTCTTACTCATAAATACCCTCAAACTGATAAGAACATAGTTTGGCTTCTGGACCTTATCTCTACACTCGTCCTTAGGAAATGATATTCATCTGTAAGACCTCAATACCACATATATGGCTAATAACTCCTAAATATCTATCTCTGACCCCACTCTCTACATGAATGTCTGAATTGTAGATTTACGCAGTATCTCTACTTGGACGTCTAATAGATATTTCAAACCCATTACATCCGAAGCAAAGCTTTTGTCTTCTCCTGTATCTTCTCCTCATATCGGTATCAACTACTACTATCAACTACTTGCTTTAAATCCAAAGCTACCTCATTCTTTTATCACTTCCTTACACGTAGCCTACGAGCAAATCTATCCTATCTACGAATATACATCAAATTTGCCCACTTCTGCAACATCACCATCACATACTTAGCCACCTCCCCAGCCCCTGAGCTATTACTGCAAGCTGGCTTCCCCTAGCTCTTCTTATTCTTTCCTAATGAATTCTCTATAAAGCACCTGAACGATCAATTTATTTTCCTCACTTGCTTTAAAATCCTTTATCTTAGAATAGTTTACAAACCTCAGCACAGCAAGTCTCAGCATGACTTGATTCCTGCCTACCTCTACAAAGCCATCTTACCTAACTTGCCTCCTTTCTGTTCCTTAAACGTGCCAAACCTTGCCAAACATGCAAGCCTTTACACTTGCTCTTTCCTCCTCCTGGAATGCGTTTCCCCCAACTCTTCATTTCTTCAGTCTCAGTTCATCAGAGATGCCCTACCTAACATACTCTGCATCTGAGAAAAAAGGATTTTTTTCTATGATACTCCACCTACAATTTCTTTTCTTTTTTTTTAATTTATTTATTCATGATAGACATAGAGAGAGAGAGAGAGAGAGAGAGGGGCAGAGACACAGGCAGAGGGAGAAGCAGGCTCCATGCAGGGAGCCCGACGTGGGACTCAATCCCGGGACTCCAGGATCACGCCCTGGGCCGAAGGCAGGCGCTAAACCGCTGAGCCACCCAGGGATCCCCTAAAACACAATTTCTTGAATGAATTTTCTTAACACCTCTCTTACTCAATAATTACTACACTTACTTCTTTCTTTACTTATGTAATGACTGCCTCCCTGAGGAGAATATAAACACAATGATTCAGGGGCTTCATCTATCCTGTTGATGCTGTGTGCCTAGCTGGCACATACCAGATTAGTATCTGAATGAATTTTATAAAGATACATTAAAATCAGAATGTTAATTATACTTTAATATGACCCAAGTTATGAAACCATAATTCCAGGACTGCCTTATGAGGTTTCTCTTTATAATAAGAACCACTGAATTCTGTATGTATCTATCCCCAAGAAAAAAATACTGCTTTTTCGGTTACTACCATGTTGTATATAATCATCCATCGTGTTAAGGTTAAACAAACAAAAATCACTCCGTCACCTCAAACTTGCTCCTTCAAAAATCAAACGAGATGGAAAGTGGAAGGTGAACATTGTATTGTTGCACTGACATACTTTCTATACAAACATACAGCTACACAAGGCTCAGGCTATTCAACACCTACATCATCATTGAAAGGTACATAAAATCCCAATTTAAAATAGTACCAACTTTGATATAAATAAAAATTTATTGTTTCTTAAGATTATTACTATAACAAGGTCTTTTGCAAAAAAAAAAAAAAGCTTTGTCAATTCAAAAACAAATACATACAAATGCCTTTAAATTATTTTGAACCTGCTATTTAAAGAACAGTATTTCCAGGGGCACCCAAGTGACTTAGTTAGGCATCCAGCTCAGGTCATGATTTCAGGGTCCTGGGATGGAGTCCTGAGTGAGGCTCCTCGCTCAGCAAGGAGTAGGATTCTCTTCCCCTCCTCTCAGCCTCTCCCCTGCTCATGCGCACACTGTGTGTAAAATAAATCTTTGACTGAATGAATGAATGAATGAATGGAGTAATTCCATGGAGGCAAAATAGTAACAAGCAATACTGTCATCAGCTGTAGAAGACCTGTTTCTTTGTCCTGACACATTAGCTAACTAGATCTGTAATCTTAGGCGATAAAATTTGTGAGCCTTAGTTCTTTTAAGTGGATCACAAGAATAATTCCTGTCTATCCTAACAAAGATTTCTGATGAAGATCAAATGAAATATTAGTAAAATATTACAAATATTAGTAAATATTTGTAAAATTATGAAAACTTTATATACCAATGGGCCATCAAATACTATAAAATTTCACTGAGGCCAATCCCCGAGATTTTTTTTTTTAGGATTTTATTTATTTATTCATGAGAGACACAGAGAGAGAGAGGTAGACACAGGCAGAGGAAGAATCATGCTCCATGCAGGAGCCTGATGTGGGGCCCGATCCCAGGATTCCGGGATCACACCCTGATCCAAAGGCAGATGCTCAACCGCTGACCCACCCAGACATCCCAATCCCTGAGATTTTTTAAAAGTGTAAATATGTCTTCAAAAAAAAGAGGATATTTTACCTTAATACATTCATTTCTTGGAATATCAAACACTTTTTCAATTTGCTTTTCCACTCTTTCAGGATCAGCATTCTTCAGATCTATCTTAAAAAAAAAAATTCATTATGTGTTAATACAGTAAAAAAAGATGTATTACATATTAATAGTATTCAGAGATAGTTAAGAGCATACCTACGATAACTGATACCTCTATCTTTCTTTTCAAAAGTGTTAAGATAATCCAGACATAGGCAATATAATTTTAAGAAATACATCCACTGAAAAACAGAGGGAAGACAACAGAGCATGCAATAACTTTACGCAGCTGGCAACTCAAGGTAGTAAAAGAGTTCAATAACAATTTATCAACCAAGATCATATAAACTGATTTTATAAATTAGATATAACTTATGATAGCGAACTGTCCTACCTATAAGCAACTTTGCATCTTTTAATCTTAACTCTAATAATGTAAACAAAATTCAACTGAATGCAATTCAGATTTTTTTTTAAGTAGGCTCCACACCCAACAGATCCCAACTCAGAACTTGAACTCACAACCCCGAGTCCAAGACCTGAGCTGAGATCGAGCTGGACGCTTTACCAACTGAGCCACCTAGCATCCTGCAAAGTAGATTTTTAAATTAAGACTGTTAATTTTAAAATATAAAAGTTAAGGTTTATCAACAGTGCTCAGCTTAGGACTTCACTGTTATGTTCCATGTGTTATACTATTTCCCCCCAATTAAGGGCTTTTTCTTTTCCTATATGTGTTTTAGCGTAATAAACGTACTTTGGCTGCCCTGCATGTTGTTCCTTTCCTCCACAAATAGCCCTCAATTATTCCATGTCAATCCAGGGAGATGATCTTCTCAACTACATGTAAGGATTAGGAGATTGAGTTGCAATTCTATTACGTGCAATTCAAAGAAATAAATCTTACCAATATATTTAATATGCAGTTGAAGATTCCTCACATAAAAAATAGTATACTTAATAGTCAAACACTAAATTCACTTTTAGAAAGTAAAATACTAAAGGGTATTATTGTCTCATTAGAATTACCTTGTTTATAACTGGAATTACCGACAGCTGTGCTTCAAAGGCAAGAAAGAAGTTTGCTACAGTTTGGGCTTGAATACCCTAGAAAAATCAAGACAAAGGTACCGATATGAGCATTCTACCATCTATCACAAAAGCTAGGATTTAAAACCATTCCACACATCTTCACCAAAAGCAGAGTTATAAAAAAAGTATGGTATCTCACTCCCAGAAATCCGGATTGTTCCTTGTGAAAATTCCTTTCATATCAGGAAATGTTACTGGAGACAAAAGACGTGAAACATGAGCCCTCAAGGTCATGAAAGCCTACTGAAGGACACAGTCATGTGATACGGTTCTTAGAGCCCCGTATCCAATGTACCTAAGGCAGACACTGACTGTTCCTCAGTTCCCTGAGGAGCAAGGAAGGTTTAATACAACAAATACCCTGGGTTTTGAATGAAAACTTTGTGAGAAAATGAAACATATCAAAGACTTACTTTAATAGTACATCATAGCTCCTGAATATGTTTTTATGGTTATCTTCACACCACAAAATAACTTGGTAATGTTACTGACATATTTCCTTAACGGTAATATTTCCCAAATCACCTTAAAATCACCCAAAATGACCTGCGATATATTCATTTTCAAGTTCTGCTAAAAATTAATATTAAAACCCCAAATTAAGAACTCCAAAAATTGAGGTTTTGGTGGGATGAATGTAGTATATACTCCAACAATCCTTCATTCTTCTAGAAGATTAAAGTCTTTAAAATATGAACGAGTCAACCTCAGACTGCTTCAGTGCAATAAAATTGAAATCAACAGGACCAAAGCATATGATTTGGTCTAATACAATAAATCTTATTATTTTCAAACATAAAAATTCTATTTCCAAAATATATTTTTAGGAAAACTTCTTGAAACAACCAAATAGCATGTCACACCACATAAAATTGCAAGTACCTACCTCATTTGCATCCACCACAAGTAAAACGCCCTGGCAAGCAGACAGTGACCTGGATACCTCGTAACTAAAATCAACATGGCCCTGAAGAACAGAAAATATCCATACTTCTCAAGTGAGCTGAATTTTTTTTTTAAGATTTTTCTTAGATTTATTCAATCATGAGAGACACAGACAGAGAGGCAGAGAGAGACACAGGCAGAGGGAGAAGCAGGCTTCCTGCAGGGAGCCTGGCGCGGGACTTGATCCCGGGTCTCCAGGATCCTGCCCTGGGCGGAAGGAAGACGCTAAACTGCTGAGCCACCAGGGCTGCCCATGAGCTGTAATTTTTTAGGGAGAGGAATTACGGTCAATCTACTGAATCCCCTTGATAAAAAATTAATACCTTTTTTTTTTTAGACAATACTTGTGAAACAACTGACTCAAACGTAAAAACACTGAGAAAACCAAAAGCAAAATGTTTAATGCTCAGTTCAAAAACTGAACAGGGATTTGTTTGCAGAATCAATCCAAGGCTGACTCAACAATAGAGACAAAATATTACATGTACCGGTGTATCGATGAGATTTAGAAGGTACTGCTTTCCTTCACAATTATAGAAAAGAGACGCTGTCTGTGCTTTAACAGTGATTCCTCTTTCTCGTTCCACTTGCAACTTATCAAGAACCTGTTTATTATTTTTTGTTTTATCAATTGCGCCTACAAGGAGAAAAACACTTACTGAGATTTCTATGGGCTTAAAAAAAAAAAAAAAGACACAACAGTGCATATAAAATCAAAACCAAAATTTTAAAAGGCACAGTAAAGATGATGATTAAGCACTCGTGGCTGTCAATTAACTATAGAACATAAAATGAAAATACCTGTTAGTTCCAGGAGCCGGTCAGCCAAAGTACTTTTGCCATGATCCACATGCGCAATGATGCTGAAATTTCTGGTATTTTCAACAGAGAATCTAGACATGTCGATTTTTTCCTAGAAAAGGAAGAAAAATAAAACATTTATGAGCATACATTTTGCGGGATATGAAACAAGTATACCAATTCCAAGAACATTCCTATAGTCTTCTTGGAATAATTTTATTTATAGGGCAGCCCGGGGGACTCCGCGGTTGAGCATCAGCCTTGGGCCCAGGACGTGACCCCGGGTCCTGGGATAGAGTCCTGCGTCGGGCTCCCTGCAAGGAGCCTGCTTCTCCCTCTGCCTGGGTATCTGCTTCTCTCTCTCTTTCAGGAATAAATAAAATCTTAAAAAAAAAAAAAAAAAAGTAACTCCAGATTTTTAGTTGTAGGCATCCTCTTTAGGGTTTTACGAGGACCCACGCCCACGACTACTCCTGGGCCCAGCGTCACGAACTGCTCACCTCCCTCGCCGGCGCCAGGCCTCGAGATGCCCCGGAACAGCGCGAAGCACACCCGGGCCCAGCCCGCGCTGCCCACGCCCTGGACGCCGTCGGCCGCCTGCAGACGCGGTGCACGGAAGCCACAGGACAGGGGAATCCCGGCAGGCTTCTAGGAGGCGGCGAAGCCTGCCAGGCCCCGCCCCCGAGCGCAGCCCAGCCCCCGGCCCGCCCCCAGCCCCCGCCCCGCACACAGGCCCCGCCCCCGCCCAGCGCAAGCCCCGCCCTGCCCCGCCCCGAGGCAGACCCCGCCCCCCGCCGAGAGACAACCCCCCTCCCGTCGCGCCTGCGCAATGAACGCCGCCCCGCTCCGAGGCGCGGTCGCGCGGGGCTCACCTTGCGGTCGGCCGGGCCGTCGGGGCTGCGCGGAGTCCCGGCCGCGGCAGCAGCCGCCCGGGTGGGCGCGGGGCCGGACTCCGGCGGCCCCCGCCGTGCGGTCGCCGCCTCCCACAGCCTGAGCGCGCGCCCGTGCCACCGGCCGCGCCCCGCGGGCGTCCACATGCTGCGCGCTCCCGGGCCTCAGGGGCGGGTCTCCACGCGGCTCGCCGCCATCGCGCGCCCGTTCGCCCCGGTTGAGGTCCGGCGGGTCCCGGCGCGTCACGCGGACGCCGCGCGGCTCCCGGCGTCGGCACGTCGCACGCGTGGTGACGTCAGCGCGCCCGCCCGCGAGGCCGCTCGAAAGGCGGGGCGGAGCGCTCGGCCCGGCCGCGGCGCGGGGAGTCGGCTTCGCCCGGGGCGGAGAGGGCAGCGCGGCTCCGAGGCCCGAGGCCGGGTCCTGCGTCCGGGAGGGCCCGAGCAGGGGTGCGCCCCGCGGAAGGCGGCCGAGCCTGCCCGCCAGCTCCCGCCCGGCTCCCGGCCCCTCGGCCTCGGCGTCCGGGACGCTGGCCTCCGCCGGGATGGAGAGTGCGAGGCCCCGGGGTCGAGCCCCGCGTCGGGCCCCCTGCAGGGAGCGTGGAGCCTGCTCCTCCCTCTGCCTCGGTCTCTCCTCTCGCTCTGAATAAAAAAAAAAAGTGCTGAGGCCGGCGTAGCGCGTCAGTGCCCGTCCCCCCCGACGTCCCCACGCTGTCCCCCCACGTGTCCCACGCCGGTGGCTGACAGTCCCCTCGACAGCCCCCATGACGTCCCCGCGCCGTCCCCATGACGTCCCCACGCCGGTGGCTGACAGTCCCCTCAACATCCCCATGACGTCCCCACGTCGTCCCTCTCGACATCCCCATGACTTTCTCACGCTGTCCCCCTCGACGTCCCCATGACGTCCCCACGCTGTCCCCATGACGTCCCCACACCGTCCCTCTCGACATCCCCATGACGTCCCCACGACGTCCCCCGCGGTCCTCCGCCGTCCCCCTTGCTCTTCTCTGGACCGCGGAAAGGTGGGTGCAGACCGACGGGGCAGCAGCCGAGCAGAGCCCAGGGTCGCGCCTGGTCCCGGCCGCCGTCGGGCTGCGGTCACCGCGGTCCCGGCCCCGCCGATGCCTGCCGTCGCCTCTGCCCCGGGCCCGCGTCACAGCGGCCTGAAGGGACAACGTCATCCACGGGCTCCAGCAGTGACGGGCAGACCGCAGCGGTCAGTGTCCTCCCCGGTTCACACACGCTCCCGCCACACACTCGGGGGTTCTTTACCCGAAATTACCTTTTATGCGTAATTTATTCTTTTTTTTAAAAAAAAGCTCTTATTTATTCATGAGAGAGGCAGAGACCCAGGCAGAGGGAGGAGCAGGCTGCATGCGGGGAGCCCAACGCAGGACTCGATCCCGGGACCCCGGGGTCATGACCTGGGCTGAAGGCAGGTGCATTTATTTTTTTTAATTAAATTATTAAATTTAATTTAATTTAATTTTACTTTATTTTTTATTTTATTTTTTATTTTATTTTTTATTTTTATTTCTTCTTATCTTTTATTGGAGTTCTATTTGGCAACACACAGCATAACACCAACGTGATTTAAGAGAAAGATTTGCATCATCACCGTAAGTCGAAAAAGCATCACGAGCTGTCATACGTTAAAAGTTAGTGGAATCAATAGATTTTTTAAAAAATGGGATTCAATGCTAAGATTTCACCTGTGAAAGGCTCTGAATCCGTCTTGATGAAAAGCGTGGAGCAGCGGGGCCCCTGAGCAGCTGGGACAGCTGCGCATCTGCCTTGGGCGCAGGCTGGGAGGTGGCCCTGCCATCAGGGTCAGGCTCCCGTCCCCTCCTGCCTGTCCCCCCGTTCATGCTCACACCATGGGCACTCTCCCTCCCTCTCTCTCTCTCTCTCAAAAAAACAAAACAAAAAACATAGATTAACAGGCATCAGACAAAAATTTAAAAACATTGCACCAAAGATTTTTGGCCTTGACCTCATTAGCAGCTTTGAAATAAAATGGAGAGCAGAAATTTCCCTGCAGGACTGAGTGCCCTTGATGCCATGCTTCTCTCCCCTGAAACCACCTCCTTATTTCCATCATTCCCACGCTTCGGTCACCCTGCAGGGTCTTACCTGGCCGACGTTGCATTCACAAACCCACGGATGAGACATGCACTCAGTAGAAAAACATACGTAATTTATTTTATTTTATTTTATTTTTTAAAGATTTTATTTATTTATTCATGAGAGACAGAGAGAGGCAGAGTCACAGGCAGAGGGAGAAGCAGGCTCCATGCAGGGAGCCCGACGTGAGACTCGATCCCGGGTCTCCAGGATCACACCCTGGGCTGAAGGCAACACTAAACCGCTGAGCCACCAGGGCTGCCCCGTAATTTATTTTAAAAGGAAAATTTGCATCGTCCCTGTAAGCTGAAAAAGCATCAGCGAGCGTCCCTTCGTCAGGTACTGTCCTGGATCCGGAAATGCAAAGAAAACGAGCAAATTGTCTGAAATCGCACAAAAAGGTGAATGGAAAAAGGCTGCATCTGAAACCAAAGCTGAACCCTTTGCGATGATCTTCACCAGCCCAGGTTTATTTAGTGTTCAGTCTGGGAAGGAAGGAGAGGTTGAGCCACCAGTTTCTTTCTTTCTTTCTTTTTTTTTTTTTTTTTCTAATTTTTTTTTGCCACCAGAGTTTCAAGGTGCAGGTGTGCCTCCCTAAGGCCCTTGAAGGATGACAAGTTTTGCTCAAGGAGCCAAGCAGGGCCTGACCAAGCAGAGGAACCACAGGTGAGGTGACGGCTCCTGCCTGCCACGCTTGATGCTTCCTGCCACCTGCTGGCACAGGGGTTCCTGTGGCTGTTCCCGCACAGACCTCGGAGGAGAAGGCGGCTCTGTAAGTAACTGCCCACAGTTAGTGACGCGGTGGCTGGGAGCCCAAGCAGTGCGGCTCCAGCGTCCCCACCTGTAACCCTTCCGTTCAAGTCCGCTGGGCGAGGGCAAAGGGGTACAAACCTAGGACTTCACCAGTTACTTGTCCGTTAATGGTCAGTGGAGGCAAATGGGCAAGATCCGGGACAGGTACATTTCACTCGAGGCAGGGATTCCCGAAGAGCTCATGTGATTGAAAACTCCCAGAAATCGAGAATCGTGTCCCCCCTCCTCCCCGGCCCCATGAATCACCGAGTAGTAGAGAAGTTACCGCCTTACACGCTGCATCAATCCACAGCAGCCCTATTTGCATGTATCATGTGTACGAATATTAGGACATCTGAAGGGCTTGCAGGTGGCTGGGGCTGCTCTAACAGAGGGCCACAGGCTGTGTGGCTTCAGCATTTATCTTCCCACAGCTGTGGAGTCTAGAGGGCCAAGACCAAGGTGTCCGCGGGGCTGGTTTCTCCCAAGGCCTCTCTCCTTGGCTAGTAGGTGATTGTCCTCTCCCTGTGCCTTTATATGATCTTCCCTCTGTGCTCGTGTCCTAGGCCCCTTTTACAAGCATGTGAGTCATTTTAGGTTTGGGGCAGCCCCAGAAACCTCACTCTAACCCAGGCACCTCTTTAGAGACCTCATCTTCAAATACAGCCGTGTTCTGAAGTGTACGGGGGTTAGGAGCACCAATATGAATTTGGAGCGGGGCGAGGGACACAACATAGCCCATAACGAAGTGAATGATAAATAAAAATACATAAAACGATTTTAGCACCTCTAAGTTTGTTTCAAAGTTGGTCACGGAGCATTTTAACACTAGCATACTCTCAATAATGTTTAACGTTACAGTAGTGCTCACAAGCACGTGAACAAATTGATAAGCAGCACATGCGTGGATGTTAACTGAGGGTCTCCAGGACTGCTGTTAGGCAGCTAGACTGCTGCCACCACGTGTCTCCAGTGGAAAATACAGCTTAGAATTCATTTTTTTTTTCTTTTCTTTCTTTCTTTCTTTTTTTTTTTTAGGATTCATTTTCTTTTTTTTCTCTTTTTAAATTTAAATTTTTATTTTTATTTTTAGAATTAATTTTCTAAGTCTGTTTTTAAAATCTGCAATTTGGGACTTAGGGACACCTGGGTGGCTCAGCAGTGGAACATCTGCCTTCGGCCCAGGGCGTGACCCCAGGATCCCGAGATCGAATCCCGTGTCGGGCTCCCTGCATGCAGCCTGCTTCTCCCTCTGCCTGTGTCTCTGCCTCTCTCTGTGTGTCTCTCACGAATAAATAAATACAATCTTTTAAAAAAAATAAAATCTGGGATTATTTTCAGAGTTTCATGTATTTTCAGGTGAGGGCTGCACAGGTATTTTTGTATCACAAAGCAGAAGGTACGTGGAGAAAGAAGGAGAAAAGTGGCAGGAGTTCTATATGAAGGAAGCAGTTTCAGTCAAGTCTGTGAAGAGCCTTGAACAGGGTCTTGCTAGTTGGCGTCGTACTGTACGCAAGGAAATAACACATCTGGTTTTTGTCTTAGGGAGCTTGCTCTAACGATGGTGTGTAAAGAGGTAGAAGAGGAACACAGGAGAAGTGACGAGGCAGAAATGGGGCCAAAAGAGGAGAGGCTCCTATTTTTCTCCCCTAGATGAGACACAGTAAGGGCCTGAATGAGTTGCTGGCAGAGAAGAGGGATGAAAGAGTAATTGGTAGATATTTTGGAGCTACAATTAGGATTAATTGGATGTAAGAGGGAGGGAGGAGTCCAGGAGAACTTTCTATTTTCTAGCTTTGATATATTGGAGAATCTGATTGATGTTTACTAGAATGTGAAACTTCAATACTCCGTAATCCAGCGGGGTTTTATAAATGGAGCCCAGGGGAAAAAAGCTCAGGGCTAAAATTTTGGAAACCACATATAAAAAAGACAATGACAAAAACCGTGGGAGATTTTGAGGTCAGAGAATAGGAAATAAAACAGTTGAGAAGAGAACCCGACACACTAAGTAGGATGCCCTTTCATGGAACGACACAGTTCACAGACTGGCATGTATGATGCGTGTCTACATTTTTTTTTTTTTTTTAGAAATTCCAGTGATTATCCAAGAGCACAGTACGAAGCAAGGGATGCAAAAATGAAATAGATAACGGATGTGGTACTGAAAGGATTCGCAAAAAAGGGAAGAGCGCCATCAAGTATTACAGTGTCGTATTTGATAGGATAGAATACGGGCCAGTTGTTATAGGAGAAGAGAAAGAAGGCACCCTCCACACTCGGGGTGGAGGTATACGAAAAATCTTCATGTGGCAAGTGAATTTATACACACTTATAAGGACTTAGTACGTGCCACATACTCATCTAAGCCCTTTATGAATCTTACCTCAATTTTTGAAGCAACCGTGTAATTAGTATTATACCCCCTATGTTAAAGATGGGGAAACCGAGGCTTCGGCAGGTTAGTTTGTTTGCATTCACATACATGGCACGTGGCGAAGGGACATTCAGACACTCCTATGCTAGATTTCAAAACCATTCCACTGGACGTAAAGTCATGCCCCCTAAGTTGGGTGTAGTTTTAACCAGGCTGATAATCGGAAGTGGTGGGTGGCATTCCAGGTCCTATGTGAGCAAAGGCATGACACATATGGGGAACTTCTAGCAGCTTCTAGCTTGCAGGAATTTCGAGTTCAGGAGGAGAGGAAGCTGGAAATCAGAAGTCAGACTTGGAAGGAAGAGCCTGGAGTTTATGTTGTAGGTAATTTCAGCCCCACTGCAACATTAGGAGGTATCAGGCAAGGGGGGGAATGTGGCAAGTCAGTGCTCGTGTAGGTCTCTCTGACAGCTGCTTGAAGGCAGGGGATAAGTTAGGTTTAGGAGATAAATGATGATAGCTTATTAGGGCAGTGGTAGTGTGGATGGAGAAGAAATACGCTTGACTGGAAAGTAAAATTGGCCTGCCTTGTAAAGGGAACTGAATGTGGAAAAGGCAACTTTTACAAAACCAAAGTAAAAAAAAAAAAAAAAAAAAGAAGAAGAAGAAAAAAAATTTCTATTTAATCCTTGAAATGTGTCAACTGGTCTGTGATTTTCATTCATCTGAAATAACATCCCTTGGTTTAAAAGATTAAGAATACAGAAGAGGCAGCATTTTGCTTTGTTTTGCCCCAGTGAGACTCTTGTGACAACCTTTCCAGGTGAAGACCAAGTCAACTACTTTCTAACTTCATGGGATATTAGTCTTTATTATGAAAGAAAAAAGAAAAGAAAAGAAAAGAAAAGAAAAGAAGAAAAGAAAAGAAAAGAAAAAGAAAAGAGAAAGAAAGAAAGAAGAAAAGAAGGAAGGAAGGAAGGAAGGAAGGAAGGAAGGAAGGAAGGAAGGAAGGAGAGAGAAAAGAAAACAAAGAAAAGAAAAAAGAGAAAAAGAAAAAAACCTTTAAAGCAAAGCCTCTGCTTCACAAATTCCTCCATGAAACTTCTTGATTCAGGGATTTAGAAATGACTGAAATGACTTGCCTTTGGCATCCTCACTATTTTATTTTATTTATTTTATTTTATTTTATTTTATTTTATTTTATTTTATTTTATTTTATTTTATTTTATTTTTATTTTATTTTTTATAAATTTATTTTTTTTTGGTGTTCAATTTGCCAACATATAGAATAACACTCAGTACTCATCCCGTCAAGTGCCCCCCTCAGTTCCCGTCACCCAGTCACCCCCACCCCCCGCCCTCCTCCCCTTCCCCCACCCCTAGTTCGTTTCCCAGAGTTAGGACTCTCTCATGTTCTGTCTCCCTCTCTGATATTTCCTACCCATTTTTTCTCCTTTCCCCTTCATTCCCTTTCACTATTTTTTATATTCCCCAAATGAATGAGACCATATAATGTTTGTCCTTCTCCGATTGACTTACTTCACTCAGCATCATACCCTCCAGGCATTCTCACGTTTGTTGTTTGGGTATACAGAAGCCTGTTTGATGACCTCAGAGCTTAGAGTCTCTGACCTGCTGAAACGACAGGCTCCTCACACACCAGATTATGTCACACGTGAACGGCCCAGCCGCTGCGTTCAGCAGTCAGGTAAAGTAACTTCCAGAACCACAAGGGAATGCCCAGCACGGGCTGTGCCCCTTGAAATGTGTGTTTGAAGGCACAAATCTTCCCTAGGAAAACCATGAAAGTGGTGTCTTCTTCCAAATGCAATGTCAACGAGCGTTTGTATTTCATTTAAGAATCCACAACTTAAAGGTTTTAAGCGGTTCGTTATAAAAAACTAAATTTCCAAATAAGTAATCCAATATGAATGTCAACGTGTAGTCTTTATCGTCTTAAAATATGGGGAAGCATAAGATTGGAAGTGGGTTTTTGTTTTTGTGGTTCTGTTGTCCCATTTTGTTTTTAAGTAGGCCGCACACCCAACATGCGGCTTGAACTCACAACCCTGACATAGAAGGCTGTGTGCTCCCGGGGCTGAGCCAGCAGGCACCGCAAGCCTGGAAGCATCTAAACTGAGAGCATATCTGAGCCCAACGTGTACAACAATAGCCACGGAAGGAGCAGCAGTAAGATTCTTGGTGATTGCAGTGTTTCTACCAGAAGACGAGCTGTCGTTCTGCTCCGAACCACACGGCTCGCTCGCCTCGGCAGGTGTTCTCCACAGGAAAAACTAGGTCCTGACAACCGGTGGAAGCCTGTGGCAGGAAATGTCCACTATAGAGATTGAAGGATTCATAAACAATCCAGAAGAGTGGGTTTCTAAGAGCAAAAATGCCAAGGAAAATAGATCTTTATTCCTTAAGGGAATTCATGTTTTGTTGACTCCATCTGTCTTTGGAAAATCACTTTGGCATCTACTTCTTACTTATTTACTTATTTATCTTTATCTTCTCTGTTTTTTTTTTATTTTTTATTATTTTTATTTTTATTTTTTTTTTTTAGAATCACTATTTGTACAGTTGCTGATCATTTTTTTTTCCTCTTCCAATTGCTCTGCTTTTTGTCATTAGTTTTAGATTCATGAAGCCCCTCACTAGTATTAATTTATTGGAAAGGGCGTTACCTTACGGCGTGTCATTCCATTTTGTGCTTATTTCTCTCTGGTGGTTGTGGGACTTACTTCTTTATTGCTCTGAAGGAAAGAAATCGCCACACCCAGGGTAAAGGACATGAGGAATGAATACTTTTGAAATTGCGCTAAGAATATGAAAAAAGTAAACAGCTGTCAAAAACAAAGAAAGGCCTAGAGCCTCTACTGAAAAGATCTCTGCGGATTGCAGTGGATTTAAGTTTGCAGTAAAGATGCGTGAGCAGAAATTGTTGGCACGTTCAGGCTGCCCGCCAAGCAGCTTTGCATCACAAATTAGCGTCTATCAGAAGCTTCTGCTGTGGCCACATCAAGAGGGCAGCTTTTTTCCTCAATGTGCTTATCCTCAGTGTTTCAGTAGGGATAGGAGGTGTTTTTATACTTTATAGTCCCAAAAATTCATTTTTAAAAAGATCGTATGTACGTATGTATTTGAGGGAATGAGAGAGAAGCCCATTCCCTGCGGAGCAGAGAGCCCAGCTCAACCCGGGGCTTGATCCTAGGGCCCTAAGATCAGGACCCGGGCAGAAGGCGGAAGCTTAACCCACTGAACTGTCCAGGCACCCCTCCACACACTTCATTTTATCGATGAGAGAATGGAGATCCAGAAAAGCTAAGTAAGTTGCCTGATGTCCAATGGGGAAGAAGACCTCTTTCCTTATTCGACGTAAGCCTCCTTATTTGTAGGAAATAATGCCTAGGGAAACCTCTGAGACAACACTCAGTGGCTGTCTAAGTGGGGAAAGTTGAGACCATTCTTCCCTCTGGAAAAGGGTGAGCTGTAGATCCTCTGGTATCGTGTAAGTGTTGTTGAATGAATCTAATGTCTCCCATTTCCTTTCTTTGTCATAAATGATTGAGGGAGAAATCATGTACGTGTCTCACATCTACAGGAGATGTTATAATGGCTATTGGTTTGGTTTACTGGATAAATTATCTGACTTTCTCAGGACAAGAGAGTTGCATAATATTGGCATGACATTTTTGAAGATGAGTTTTTGTTCATTTAATTATTATTATTTTTTATTTTTATTTTTTTTAATTTTTATTTATTTATGAGAGTCACACAGAGAGAGAAAGAGGCAGAGACATAGGCAGAGGGAGAAGCAGGCTCCATGCACCGGGAGCCCGACGTGGGATTCGATCCCAGGTCTCCAGGATCGCGCCCTGGGCCAAAGGCAGGCGCTAAACCGCTGCGCCACCCAGGGATCCCTATTTTTTTTTTTTTAAGAACTTACACAAAGGCAGTTTTACTGACAAGGCTCTTTTATGAGATCTGTTGTCACAAAGCAACATACATTCATCATCTCTGGTCAAGAAACTTCCCATGCTTCACTGGGCCCTGTGTATCACAGCCTATCACAAGGCTGGAATTAAGGTGTTGAACTTGGAAGGTCATGTGACCCAGAGTCTCCTCTGAACTTGCAGCCAGACAAGGGTCCATGACTAAAGTCACTCGGTGATTATTGGCAGCATTCAGATCGTGTTGACTCGGGATCCCATTTCCTCCCTGTCTGCTGGAGCCCTCCCGATTCTGTGCCACCCGGGCCTCTGCCACCCTGCAGCCTGCATCATTGGAGTGTGCAAGCCACGAGGACAATAGAGACAAGTCACGATCACTTGTAACTTGCTCGTGGTCATAGCACCCCACCACTTTTGCCGTGTTTTACTGATTAGAACCAAGGTAGTTGGGGCACCCGGGTGGCTCAGTGGTTGAGCGTCTGCCCTTGGCTCAGGGCATGATCCCGGGGTCCTGGGATCGAGTCCTCCATCAGTCTTGACTTTGAAGCTATGTGTGCATATTGTGCAGGAAACTTAAGTCTAAAAAAAAAAAATCCATTGCATCACTATGTTTAGTGGGCATGTGTAAGGCACAATACGTTGTGGGCCTACATAAGAGAAGGGATGAAAACGGACACTACCGGAAACCACTTCAAGGTGTGGGCGCCCATGTTTCCCTCAGGAGCTCACCAACACTACAGATAAACCCTGGAAAACGGCGAGGGCACTATATAAATCTGTACACTAAGTGCTGGAAAAGCTTCATTTTTTTCCTCATTATTAGATAAGAATAAACACATATAGTAATTCTTCTGTTGGTTTCTGTCATCAGACAGATGTTTTACTTGATCAGGTCATCAAGTGAAAGTATCATAGGACACGGAAAGCTCTATTCTCTCAATACACGTTGTCCCTGAATACCTCCTGCCTTTACCCTACCCACAGCGGCAGAGATGGGAGGCAGTAGCTCCAGGACGCATCAGGCCATGAATAGCAAGAACTTCCACCCCAGTCGCACTGTGGAAACTCCCCTTCCTATTTCCTGACACCAGTGCTCCTTCTCGGTAGAAGTATCTTCTCTAAATACCTATGGGCCCTGGAGCAGATGGCAGGGTTTTTCCACTGGCACTTTGAAAAGCAGAATCCTTGGGTGTCTGGGTGGCTCAGCCCCTTAAGAGTCCACCTTCAGCTCAGGTCCTGATCTCCAATCCTGGGATCCAGCCTGCACCGGGCTCCCTCGGAATCGCCCCCTCTCCCTCTGTCTTTCCTCCCTGCTTGTGCTCTTTGCCCTTCCCCTCCACTCTCTCTCTCTGTCTCAAATAAATAAATTCTTTGAAAAAAACCAGAATCCTTACAGTAGTGGCATGGCTGCTTTTTCTTCTATTTTGTCTAGAATCTAAGACTCCAGGGACCTCAGGAATCTATCTGCTTCTTTTCATGTGAATGACTGTTCTGCATGACAGAAAGAATGCAGCAATAGTCAAAAGTCATTTTTCTCACTGTAGACTCATCAACTTTATCATAGAAATTCTTCCCAGATTCTGGCAGTAGGATGATTCCAAGCATCAGTATTTTGAGATTGTGGAGTATTTATCTCTTTCTAAATCCCCATGAGTATTTTTCCTGGGGATGGTGAGGCAACTTTCTAACCCAATGCCATTTTATTTTTTTTTTAATTCTTTATTTATTTACGATAGTCACAGAGAAAGAGAGAGGCAGAGACACAGGCAGAGGGAGAAGCAGGCTCCATGCACCGGGAGCTCGACGTGGGATTCGATCCCGGGTCTCCAGAATCGCGCCCTGGGCCAAAGGCAGGCGCCAAACCGCTGCGCCACCCAGGGATCCCCCGAATGCCATTTTAAACCAGAGATCCAGAACATTTTTTAAAAATAAATGAAAAAAAAATGAAATTTTATTCAAAATATTGATTTGCTACTCTGTACACTACTTTCCCTACTTCTTGTTTGTGAATGAAAATATAAACACTTCAAAGTACAGAGTCGTTTGTAAAGGGATGCGTCTGTATCAAGACAATGTTTGAGTAAATGTCCATTAAATTAAAATTTTGAAGCATAAGTAATTAGTGAGGTCCTAGTGCCAAAGCTGGAGATACTGTTTTCTGAAATAAAATATTTTTTTTAAAGATTTATTTATTTATTCATGAGAGACACACAGAGAGAGAAGCAGAGACACAGGCAGAGGGAGAAGCAGGCTCCCTGCAGAGATCCCAATGTGGGACTCGATCCCAGGACCCCGGGGTCATGACCTGGGCCAAAGGCAGGCGCCCAACCTCTGAGCCACCCAGGTGTCCCTGAAATAAAATTTCTATGTTAGCAATTGTATTTAAATACATATAATATTTGGTCATTTTTTTTCAAACTACTGTAACTACTTTCACCCACTTGATATAATAAAATGCTCAAGCTTAGAATACCTTGGAAAAAATCTAATGGCACAATTGCAAAGGTATAATTATGGCAGAACATGGGAAAGCTTTTGCCTTTCATTACTGAAGGAAATATAGACAATGTATGCTTGCAACATTACTGATTAGTATCTAAGAGAGCTTAACCAAAATAATAAGTGGTACATTTATAAGAAAATCCATTCTTAGTGTTTATGTTATTAAAAATTGTATTTCTTTCAATTAGCAATCGCGCCTTGGGTAAACCTCATTGGCTATGATGCTGCCACTGTGCAAAGCTAAAATTTTATTTCTTTATAAAAAATAAGAGATTAATGTTGAAGTTATGTTTTATGTCTAATCGTTATGTCTACATAACAGATACCCATCACCTTCTTTTGCTGCAGTGGATTTTTTCATGTGGATCTATGTCATAGCAAAATAGAATTCATAAGAAATATTTCTGTGGTGAGTGCCTGTAGATTGAGGGAATGGAAATACCTGCTCTTTTCCAACTTTATTTCTACTTAGAAGCATAATCATAACAGATAACATTTACTGAGCATTTACTATTTGCCCCACACTGTATTAATTATTCCTGTTATAAAAGCCTGTATAATCCTGTTTTATACACAAATCTATTTATGCTTATCTATTTATCTACATTGCTTATTGATTAATAATTTAGGCATATTATGAAACATGGAAAAATAAAATTAAGTAGATGAGAGAAGTATAAAATAGTCCCCAAGAGGTAGGTATAAATTTTATTCTTGTTTTACAGGTGAGAGAACTGAGGATCCATGTAGTTACAGAAGTTGTGGAGGAATTTATGTAATTCCCAGGAAAGAATTCCTATAAAAATTCTCTTGGTGTACTAAATGTATATAAATTGGATTCTGAGGGATGCCTGGTGGCTCAGTGGTTGAACGACTGCCTTCGGCCCAGGGCGTGACTCCAGGGTCCTGGGATCGAGTCCTGCATTGGGCTCCCTGCATGGAGCCTGCTGCTCTCTCTGCCTGTGTCTCTGCCTCTCCCTCTGTGTCTCTCATGAATAAATAAATAAAATCTGAAAGAAAGAGGAAAGAAAGGAAAGAAAGAAAGAAAGAAAGAAAGAAAGAAAGAAAGAAAGAAAGAAAGAGAAAGAAGAAAGAAAAAGAAAGAAAGAAAGAAAGAAAGAAAGAAAAAGAAAAAAGAAAGAAAGAAAGAAAGAAAGAAAGAAAGAAAGAAAGAAAGAAAGAAAGAATTAGATTTTGTTACTACATTTTAAAATGATTTTTATAGTAGTATGTTTACTAAGAATGGATAACTCACCTACTACTCATATCAACTTTCATAATTTCAGATGCAATTTATATTTTTGCTAATTAAGTCATTACCAAACTAAAAACTTCATGTGTTCAGTAATAATTCTGCTAGATTCCTTTTTTTTCCCTCAGATAAAAGTGCAAGCTAACAAGAAATAGCTAAATTGGAATTCAGTGATAAATTATGACAACATTAATGAGGGACAACCCTGTAATTCATTTTCTTACCATAGAACACATTGAGCTCTTTAAAATTCATGCATTGAAACAATTTTATGCCCATTTTCATGTTACTATGTAATATTCAGGGCTGCAGTTTCAGGCTTATAAAATGGAAGCAGCATGGTCTTTAAAGGCGGATGATCAGGAGCAGATCTTACATGGTATTAACAAAGGAACATGTAGAGAATACTGACCAAAAAATATATATATATATTTTTTAAAGTAATGGAACACGGATTGTCTTGTATTCTTTCTGCCTTACCAAGAGTAGTAATTGATAGTCACAATGGAATCATTGTACATTAAACTTCAATACAGACAGCCCCAATAAAATAATTACTGATAAACACTGGTAACAATCCATTTCTCTGTCGGCAGAGATAGAAAGTCATGACACATTTTTTCTCAAGGATCATTGGCAACTGCTCGGCAGAAAAATATTTTTTGCAGGTTGCGCATAAATATTTAGTGTTTCCAAACAGGTACATCCCCAACAGCAGTATTTTTGACAGCGACAGACAGTCTTTTGGGAGAAACAGTTTGAGTAATGAAAGAAAACAGGGCTGGATGTGGGAATTGATATTCCAAGTTAAGTCGGGCCCCATACTAGGGGGGTGGCTTTGCACAAGTCACTTAGCTTTCTGAGCCTCCATTTCTATATCAAAGGATTACAGTAGAGATGTCATAATGTTATGGGATTCCTAGATCAATACACAGCAATTAGATCAATTAGAAATACTGGGCTTTAAATATGCAATATTAAAAGTAGTGATCATCCATCTAAGCATTCATCTTTTTTTTTTAAGCATTCATTTTTTAATTTAACATGTGTATGTTTGCCTAATTGTCAGATAAAGGGCGAATTGTTTCAGATAAAGCTGTTGATCAACTCACAATCTCTTCAACACCCGACAGATCACCGGAGAGAATAAGAAATTATGTGGATGGAAATTCTTCTCATGACCACTGCTAATTATAGTCAGCAACAACAGATTTTTTCTTTTCCTGATTTCGGTAAGTCACTATGCCATTAAAGGTACAGTTTTTATAGTCTTCCTTGTGTAAACTTTGTTATCATCTACCAATCTGCTACTTTGAAAGGGACATCTTACTTTCTTGAGTAATTAGAAACAGAAGTCTAAGAAGAACATGGTAGCTTAACCCAGGGTGACAGCAGTGGAGATGGAGAGACTTGGTTAGTGAAAGATGCATTTTTTTTAAAGATTTTATTTATTTACTCATGAGAGACACACAGAGAGAGGCAGAGACACAGGCAGAGGGAGAAGCAAGCTCCCTGCAGGGAGCCCGATGTGGGACTTGATCCCAGGTCTCCAAGATCACACCCTGGGCCCAAGGCAGGCACTAGACCACTGAGTCATCCAGGGGTCCCAGAAGATGCATTTTAGAGGTAGAGTCTGTAGTATTCATTGAAGAATTAGATGATTTCTTATAGGAGTGAGTGAGTGGTTTGCAACACCCTTTCTTGGAACAGACAAGAGAGCGTTAGGTTGGATAGCATAGAGATTTTTAGAAACCACTTTGGGTAAAATCAGTTACGATAAGCTCAAAATGTCTATGAAATACCGAATAGTCTGGAGCTGTGGGGAAAGGTGAGGGCTATGTGTGTGACTTCAGGACCTGTCTATACATGGACAGCGTATGGAGCCAGGAGAATGGATGACATCACCGTAGGAGAGAATTTATTTATTTATTTATATATTTTTTAAATATTTTTATTTATTCATTTATGATAGAGAGAGAGAGAGGCAGAGACACAGGCAGAGGGAGAATCAGGCTCCATGCCGGGAGCCCGACGCGGGACTCGATCCCGGGACTCCAGGATTGCGCCCTGGGCCAAAGGCTGGCGCCAAACCACTGAGCCACCCAGGGATCCCCCATAGGAGAGAATTTAGAGAGGGAACAGAAGGATGGGAGGAAGGACAGGAGGTAGGGAGAAAGGGAAAAGAGGAAAGGAAAGAAGGATTGTGAACAGAACATAGTGAGTGCACTTTGTATCAGATGAGAATCCTTACTCATATTATCCAGTCTTTGATCATTCAGAACCCAGAAATATTTATTTGTGTAGTTGATCCAAAATAATTGATGAAACTGACTGTTTATAATATTGGTTTAAACTTTCTTTATTGGAGACATATATATCTCCACTATATACAAACATTATGTATATAAGAGGCTATTCGTTCATGGAAAAGAAATTTAAATGCATATTTTATTCACATACAATGTTACATGTATAAGATTAGCTCAAAGTATTCGGATGCATATATTAATGTTCATTAATGCACTTATCAGCAGAATGAAGTCCTTTTGTTTTTCAGTGTTTCATGGCTTATAGTTCACTTGAGGTTTAGATTAATTTCATTCTTATATGCCATTTTTGGACCATGTATTTCTGCAATTCATTTGGTCAAGCTTGTTTTTCATAAAGGAAAACTAAGTTGAAAAGCACGAAATCACAAAATGAGTTTAAAATTTAAATAGGAAAAAATAAAAAATACTAAAATTTAAATGGAAAAAAATAAATTTTAAATGGAGTAAAATTGAACATATTATCTGTGGTAAACTTTTCAGTGAATTTGTAGGTCAGAAAAAAAGAATGCACTCTGCGTCCTTGCTGTTACAGGAACGAACTTAACATTCTCACACAAAGAACTTTGAAAGAAAGAATGGAAAGTATGATGATCCAAATATGGCTACTATATAACAATTTGGCCTTTTCTTATGACATTAATATATGAGGACAAGGAAGTTGTCAGAATTCTAGAGATCATCCTCAACAGTTGCCCCTCTCTTTTTTTTTTTTTTTTTTATTTTTTATTTTTTTATTTTTTTTATTTTATTTTTTTTTTTTTTTATTTTTTTTATTTTTTTTTTTATGCCCCTCTCTTTTTCCCTCCTATTCAGTAGAAGTTGAATCCTACCCTATCTTCTTTCCACGTATCTTTTTTTACCTGTTCAATACTAGCTCCATCGTTCCTCATCCACTTAAAACAACTTACCATCATTTGCCCAGAATGAACCTCTTACTTTTACACCTGCCCCGGGCTTGACCCTTCCAAGGCATCCTTTCCTCAGCTGCCCAGATTCTTCCACCAGTTCTCCTGCTTCCATTGCTGTCCTAGTCTAAGCCACCTGTGTCTCATCCTCCTAACCAATTTCTGCAAAAACTGAGCATGTCATCCCATTGCTTAAAATCCTGCAATGACATCTCGTTCAATTATAATAGAATGTAGACCCCTTACCATGTCCTTTACTCTGGCCTCCGTCTATGCCACCAACCTCCATCTCCTTCAGCTTTTCCCTGATTCAGAACCACTACTGCATGATTTCTCTCTAAGCCACAAACTGCAAAATTCATGAGAATTTGCTTTAAATCCTCTTTACATAGCCTTTCAAGTGGCTTCTTTCTCAACAGTCAAGTCTCAGTCCAAGTGACCTTCTTACGAGGCCTTCACTGAATGCCTCCCCCCCTTTGTATTCTACCTCTTAATAGCATATGCCAACTACTTGATAGATTTCAGTTGATTCCTGAAATTATCTAGAATAATAATGTGGGCCCTGGACTTAGCTTACAGGTTTCAAACACTGGCTCTTTCACCTACTAGCTTCCACCTCTGAAAGTTATTTAATCTCTATTTCTTTTCCTCTAAAATGAGATAATCGTACTTCATAAGGTCGTTGCAAAACTTAAAATGATTTAAACCTAAAGTTCATAGAACAATGCCTTGCAAGTCATTATTATTTGCTGTAGATATAGTTGAATCGATAATAAAATATCTCTCTTTATAATTTTGTCCACACTTCTGTAAGTATGACATCTAGAACACAGTCTGGCACTCAATAGTAGATCCTCAGTACACACATAAGCCACTATTATCTGACTGACAGCTCTGATCAGAGAAATTCAAATTCCAAATGTTTTAAAATAATGTGGGAAAAACTGTAATTTATCGTTCTTGCCTTTGGCTCTAGTTGAAAATTTCTAACTGCCAAATATATTCACCCTTGAACAGCAGATTTCAGTTACTGAGATCTGGATACATGGGAAATCTCAGTCCTATAGAGGGGAATTTACATGAAGGAGATCACAGAGGAAATGGGCTTTCAGCCATGAGGTGGATATTGGCAGGTCCTGGTAGGATTGGGGAGTATTAGCCAGGATACCTGGGTCAGAACTAGGGAGATGACTCCTGGAAATGACCCACAGATACAAGAGGGAACCAACTCAGGTAGCTTCTAGGGGTGGAAATTGGTCAAGATTGGCTTGAAAACAGAACAGAACATGCCCTACCAATAAGCTCTACTAGATCAGATCACAGAAGTATACCCGTCTTGGGCTCTGCTGGAGAAGAAAGAAAGGAAAAAAAAAAATCAGAGGTAGATTATAGGTACCTTTCCTAAATGTTGCTTATGTAAGTTGGTTCAGATTTGGATAAAATTGGCAGTACCCCATTATCAGATTGTTGATAAAATCATTATGTTAAGGTCATGTACTATATATTGATTTTGGCTGCATGTTATTAGGAAATCTTGTCTAGGTTAAATATATTCTTATAGATTATGAAGCAAAAGGAAGATTAAGGCCTCTTGCTCTCCATTGCTTGCCTCAAATGAGTGATCTTAAATCAGAGTTTAATGGGAGATGCACACAGAGAAACTCAATCTACCATTTCACTTTATCAAATTATATATCTCTATACCATTTACTGTGTTTGTAAACTTTAACAAGTCCTGTACAATATTGGATATCCCAGCTTTTAGCAGGGTTGGTTTGTTGTTGTTGTTCGCCTTGGCCTTTTTTTTTTTTTTTTTTTTTGGCTGTAGCATCTGTTCAGGGTGTCAGAGTACAAATTTAGAAACTTATGTGGAGAGCCAGCAGGTCATCATTTCACGAACTGATTTGTTATATATTTCTCAAGTAAAGCTACAAAGCTACATTGCTTGGAACATCTTTTGACATAAAAACTATAAAGGTATGTGTCTCATCCTTCTAAAAAACTTGGCATTTAAACAAAACATGAAACTGAATTATGTAAGGACTCCATTACCGATAGTCATGTTACATAAAGTGTTGCATATTACTGTATTCTCCCTTGAAATTACTCACTATGCTTTATAACAACATGTTTTCATGGACTGAGAAAGTTATGCTATTAAATTTTAAATTCTTTAAACTATAAATTGTTAAAAAAACTTACATTCTCCTAGTCCAGATTTTAATTTGCATAATTCATCATAATTCATAGCTACTTTCATACACATTACTAATGAAAAGTCTTGATTTACTAAGTCAGATATATGAATTGCTGCATCTAATTTTAGAAAAACTTCCTATATTTCTACTGAACTGAAAAAACTTGATATATTTGGCAATTACTCGAATATTTCTGATTAATGAAGATCTTAGAGCTAAGGCTGTTTATGCAATTTCATTTGAAACTTATTATTAGCAGTATTCCATAAATTATTGTATTATGTGGATTGATCCTCATGATTTTTAAATTCATTCCTTTGAAATAAAATTTTTTCAAAGAAAAATAAAGATTAAAATGTTGAGTTGAATAACCATATCTGTCCACTTGAAAAAAATTCTCCATTCTGTAATTTTCATCCAAAGAGCCACTATCACCTTTTATTTTCTTCCCCAACTTCTTCTCTCAAAACTTTCTTCCTCCTTTTAGTATTTCTAGCCAAGTAGATCTAAGTCAAGATCACACTCTTCTTCGCTCCTAGTTAGTAGAACTTATGTAGAGTTTGTATAGAAAGAGTCCTCCCTTAGCTGAACTGAGCCTTTCTCCCTCTGACTTAGCCAGAAGCCTAGGAGCAGCAGGCAAGGAATGAGAAAAAGGAAAATGTTCCAAATACATTTTAGGAATTGGAGAGTAAAACTAGGAGATTGGTATGTAGGATTTGGGGATTTTGTGTGTGGGTGGGGGGCGGGGGGCAGGGGAGGCTGTTAGCATATTTTAAAGCTCTAGGAAAAATGAAACTCAAATAAGATTATCATCAGCCATTTGCTTTCTGGCTTCTCAACATGTGTCCACACATTCAAAGTGAGGAGCTAATATTTTTCAAGGGAAAATAATCTACATGTATACTAATTTTAAACTTTTTCTCTTAAACTGCTGAGAATAAGGAATTTGGTGGAAAATGTTAGTTCTTTCTCATCAGTTAAAGCCAATTTAGTTAAAGTCACAGTCCTCGTGAGTGAAAACTTCAGAAAAGTTAATTTTGAAGATATACATTTTATAGATGACTTTCTAGATACATTTCTATACCCTTTCTTAATACTTAGTTTAACCCATCCAAAGAATACTTTGTTCTCTAATAGGAATCCACCCATAATCACATCACCAATTAATCCTTGGAAATACCTCAAAAGAGGTTTTATTGACTCATAAAGTTCTCAGTAAAAAACATTCTTATTTTTCAGGATGTCAAACTTGGGACAATTTGACTCTGATTTTTACCAATCTAATTATACTATTGATAATCAGGAGCTGAGTTCTGAAGATTCTAATGCCTATGGACATCTTTATGTATCTGGAAAGTAAGTACTTTGAAAAAATGTGCTTTTATTTTAAGAAGTCATAATATTTTAGCAAGGGTTTCCACATAGGGAAGGCTTCCCTGGGGGAAAGCAAAAGCTCTCCCCAGCATATCTTGGTAAAGTACCCAAGAAGAAATATCAGGAAAGGTGAGAGAAGTTAATTCAGTTCACCTCAGGCCCATCTCTAGGTGGGTAGCTCGTCTCCTCTTCAAAATATCACTTAACAGGAAGCCTGAATACAGGCGCTGGATAGAACAGAACGTGTTTTCATTTTACATGATATTTTCTGGGACACTGCTCAAGAGATAGATTTTATTTAACTAGTAAACATTTCTTGAATGCCTGCTGTGTGTTGGGTATTAGAAGGGAGCTACAAACCCAAAGATAAAAAAGAAGTCTATCATCTTTTCCCTCATAAAATTTAAGAATTTATGTTAGTGGGTAATTAAATATGCAATTGTAATACAGTGTGAAAACTTTTTTTAAAAAAAAGATTTTATTTATTTATGAGAGACACAGGCAGAGGGAGAAGCAGGCTCCATACAGGGAGCCTGATGTAAGACTCCATCCCGGGACCCTGGGGTCATGCCCTGGGCCAAAGGCAGCGCTAAACCACTGAGCACCCCCCCCCCCCGCCCCCAGGCGTCCCAATGTGAAAACTCTTAAATGGAATTGAAATAAACATATTTCAGAATGTGTTGGTTATTTTGAGTTGACAATTCAACTTGAGTTGAAAGTGAAAACGACTAAGAATTTAATATTTACCCTTTACTACAGGAAACGGGGCATTTAGGGTAAGAAGAATTGGTTCAAGTTCTGGCTCTAGCTTTTGTGATATTGGGAAAGACTTTCAGGCAGCCCGGGTGGCTCAGTGGTTTAGCGCTGCCTTCAGTCCAGGGCCTAATCCTGGAGTCCTGGGATCGAGTCCCATGTCGGGCTCCCTGCATGGAGCCTGCTTCTCCCTCTGCCTGGGTCTCTGCCTCTCTCTCTCTCATGAATAAATGGATAAAATCTGAAAGAAAGAAAGAAAGAAAGAAAGAAAGAAAGAAAGAAAGAAAGAAAGAAAGAAAGAAAGAAAGAAAGAAAGAAAGAAAGAAAGAAGGAAGGAAGGAAGGAAGGAAGGAAGGAAGGAAGGAAGGAAGGAAGGAAAGAAAGAAAGAAAGAAAGAAAGAAAGAAAGAAAGAAAGAAAGAAAGAAAGAAAGAAAGAAAACAGACTTTCAACTTCCCTGAGTGTCTTACACTGATAAATAAGGACATAAATAATACCTACCTTATGGAATTATGAAGAGCAGTTGGTGAAAATGTGTAGGAAACTGTGTTTTAAAGTTAAACTATTATTTAAATGTTATTTTTTCCTATAGCTATACCTTGCCATAGCAATGGACATTTTGTTGTCTAACGTCACTTAAACGGACTATATTTGTTCATACAGTTGCTGCTGCTTTGGATGTTCTTTTGTGGATCCAGATTAGTGAACTGTGGGAAGCGTCAGACCTTTTGACTTCTGAGAGAAATGTTACTGACCTCTTACTGTGTGTTGGGTGCACTTGTAAACTTTATGTCAGTTAACTCATTGGTTCCCCACATAATCCTCAGATGAGGGCCATTATTTTTCCCTGTTTTAGTTATGAGAAGGCAGGGAGTCAGAGAAATTAAGGAACCTCTTCAGGGACACACAGTAATAAGAAATGGGGGTTGGATTTTAATTCAAAATTGTTTTATTAGACTCATTACTAGAGTGGGCATATAATTTATTGTAAACCTGAGACATTTTTAATAGTAAAATGCCTACTAGTAATAATGATGTTGGTATAATAGGAATAAAAAATTGGACCATCCTAGGAAAACTGGGATGTGTGGTTACTGCTTCTCATTCCAAGAAGTTTAAGCCAAAAAAAACACATAACAAATATTTCAAACTTATTAATTCTTGGAGTTTTGGTTTTCTAAGCACAGGTAAGTACCCTGGAAATTCCAGGTAAAGGAGGAAAAATTAGAATAAACACGACAGGTAGTGGGAACCCTTCTGTTCCAGCTATGCAAAGGATAACTAACTGGGAAATGGTTTCCACCAGCTGATCACTCCTGAAGACACGGCCAGATAGGTGCTGTTTCCTAGCTACTCCTGCTGAGCCATTCCTCTATGGTGGTAGGGAAACGTATTGGTATCAACTTTTTTTTTTAAACTATAAAAGTTAAATATCTGGAGTTTAATCCCGTTCATGAACCCAGTCTATGTTGTCCAGCGCCAGCCAGGTTCCTATAAAAATCTCCTAAAATGAAAACCTATATGCTCCTTTCTTCCCTTGCTCTCTCTCTGAGTATTATCATTAGATAAATTAAGATACTTTTAAAAATATTTATTAAAAAATAAGACAAAAGGGTAAGGCTGTAGAGACTTGGCTCAATCCATTGCAGACTCTAACTACCAAAAAAGACCTTAATTTTATTTCATTTATGATTTACCGCTTTGGAAGTTCAAGATAAAGTGTCTGCTGCCAGGAAAGTGTTAATCAAGCAGGAGTAGTTTGAGCATTAAGGTGTTACAGGATGGTAGCTCAAAACAGGCAATCGGCAATGAGAGTGATCTAATAAGATTTTTCTGCTCAGTTCTCCTGTTGTAGTGAAGGAAACTCGTCACCTTCTGTTTCTTTTCTCCAGATGGAATAAACACCTGGGTTGCATCTATAATCTACATTTTCAGAGTAAATTAAACTAACATGTCCAATAAGAGAGAAACAAGGCTCTATCCTCATACAGGGACTCACAGACCACAGCTTCCTCCCCCCGCCAAGCTGCCACCCAATTTTCTTTCTCCGTTTGATTACGCATATCAACATTGTCCAGAAATCAAGATGACGAAGAGATGGAAATTAACATCATCAAGTGGGGAAAATTCAAGATTATATTGTATTAAGGTGGTGGCCCAGCCTGCTTCAGTTGCTTAGCATTTAAATCCAAGTCATGATTTGGACACAGTAACATTTAAATTCCAATCCACACTGCAAGTCTCAGGAATTAGAAAAGGGCATATTAGCTGTGGTAGTTTTATGAGGTACATAAAACACAGAGTCAAGTCAGTGACTTACCCGGGTACATGGAACACCAGAGATTTGATCCTTTATTCATATGGTGAATAGTGAGTGCAATTAAAATACACCTAAAATCAAAATAAGATGTTGACCATCCTGGCAAAAGACACAGGGATCCAGGGGATAGTTATAAGCAATTAGTCTCCTCCTCTCTGTCTCTGTCCACCCCCATCCCTGTAGATAGGAGCTTATTTTAAAGAATGAATGAATGAATGAATTTATTTATTTATTTGTTTATTTATTTATGAGTGTGAGACCACACACACACACACACACACACACACACACACACACACTCATGCATGAGTAGGGGCAAGGGCAGAGGGAGAAAATCTCAAATAGACCCCATGCTGAGCATGGAGCCTGACCTGGGCCTCAATCCCATAACCCTGAGATCATGACCTTGTGCTGAAATCAAGAGTCAGACGCTCAAGCAACTGAGCCACCCAGGTCCCCCTATTGGAGCTTGCTTAAAAATCTTTCTCAGTGGCATACTGATCTGAAAGCTGATTGTGCTTACTAAAACAATAAAAATATTTATTTTTATACAAATATTTAAAAAAATATATATTTTAAAATATATATATATTTTATATATATATAAATATGTTACTTATTTGAGAGAGCAAGAGAGAGAGCACGAGCGGCGTGAAGGTCAGAGAGAGAAGCACACTTGCCGCTGAGCAGAGCCTCGTGCTGGGCTTGATCCCAGGACTCCCGGGATGCTGACCTGAGCCAAAGGCAGACAGGCACTTCAGCGACTGAGCCACCCAGGCGCCCCTAAAAATATTTATATTTATTTATTTTTTAATTTTTAATTATTTATTTATTTATTTATTTATTAAATATTTATATTTAAAAACAAGTTTTCTTGTTTTAGAATAAACAAGAAAGGAGTTTCCTCATTTTAAATAACTATCCAGTCATGCAGACAGGCATTATTTCCAATCACCTGTAGTCAGTTGTCGAGGCTGTATTTTCCAACTATATTTTTCTGCTATTTATTTATTTATGTATTTATTTATTTATAAATTGACTTTGCTATTTTTTTTTAAGATTTTATTTATTTATTCATGAGACACACACACAGAGAGGCAGAGACACAGGCAGAGGGAGATGCAGGCTCCATGCAGGGAGCCTGACGTGGGACTCGATCCCGGGTCTCCTGGATCAGGCCTTGGGCTGAAGGCAGGCACTAAACCTTTAGCTGAGCCACCCGGGCTGCCCTTTTTCTGTTTTTTTAAAATGGGAAATCTATTCAAATGATTTGGAGAAAGACATAGATATTTTTGCAGAAAAGGGGACAACTGTAAAACTCCCTTTGAATGTTTTAGTAGGACCTGGACAGACCGATACCGGATCCCCAGCTTTTCTGAATCCCCCAGACCTGATCTTCCTCTAGTGTTCCACACATAGTACATGGCATGTAGTCACCCAGAATCTGGAAACGTAGAAGTCAACTCCCCTGCCACTGTTCCCTAAAACACACCACCGTTCAACTGAGCCTGTACATTTTTTTTTTTTCTTACTGAAGATATTTAAAATGTCTGATTTTACTGACTCACCTGGAGACGTCTATAAATAAAATGTTTCTGGGAGTACAGACTAAATTTTTTTAAGTCCACAGGGTATTTTGGTTGTAGATCAGTCATATTGCTGTGTCAGGCCGTTGGAGGTAATGGTGTTGCAAATTCGGAAACCCTTCCTAGTTTGAGTTTCGGGAGCCACGCTCCTGTCACCTGGCCACGTGAAATATACCCACACTTTAATATTAGTTAAGATGTGCAGGTAAACTTTCAATGAACTGTACATATCTGTACGTATCTTTCAGTGAACTGTACGTACATTTCTTACCGCCGATTTACACCCTAGCTGTCCATGTGACCCTGGGAGTCAGCTCATCACCTACATGCCTCCTGGATCAGATTGACGGTGGAAAGGAGCATCAGGGGACCGTCAGGATGGAAGTCCAAACCTACAGTTTTGGAAGAAGAAAACTTTCAATAAAGTGTGCAGCTAGTGACTCTATGATAGGACACAGAAAACATATTTCCGTAATCATAAAAACTATTACCGAGTCTTTTAAAAATGATCTTCTATATTTGCCTTAAGATGAATGTGAGGTCCTGTTGCCTCAGAGCCAGGCAAAAAAAGTGTCCCCAGCTGGAGACTATGCCTTACCTTAACATCATCCGTCTGGAGACTTGCTGGAACTTTATAAACCCAGGTATGGGTGGTGAAGAGGGAAATGCTGAAGAATTGGTGAACATACAGAGTGTTTTCTTTACAGACCAGGCATATGGCTATTGCCTTTATTGCTCAGAGACCGACGTCCTGAATGAGTGTAGTGGAGATTCTCCTGGTAGGAAAACGCAAGACTGGTGGGATGTGGTCAGAGTCTGTTTGGGTGTTGCAAGGAAACCAAAATGATAAAAAGCTAAAGATGAACAGCACAGAAGGCATATAAACTCCTGGCCTCCTATTAATGTCGTTTTCTTTGAGGAAGAGACAATTCCATTAACAAATATAGAAGATGCCGTTCCAGGGCGTGTGGAGGGGTCTAGAATGCTTTAGTGTAAGTCTCAGGAAGAGAAGGCCATACAAATACATAGCTAATGCTCATTGATCATTTTTTGAATGCCCAACACCAGTCTAGGTGCTTTTTACTTAAGCTAATTTAATTTACAATAATCTTATGAGTTCCATTATTATTATTAATTATTATGTAAGAGATTTTTTTAATGGCTTGGGCATATTGGTAGAAGAACCTCAAGCCCTTATTCTACTTTGCTACTGATAGTACATTTTTTATTTGGTTTATTTTTTATTTGGTTCTTATTGGTTCATATCTTTTGAGGTATAGTTGACGAATAAAATTATATAAGTTTCAGGGTAATGATCAGACAATTCTCGACATTAACCTATGCTCCTCACCATCTGTCACTGTGCATTATTATTATGGTGTGATCGGCTATATTCCCTATGCTGTACTTGTCATCCCCGCAATTTGTCTTATAACTAGAAGCTTGTACTTTTTAATCTCCATCACCTATTTTGCCCATCCCCCCCCAAACTTGTAAACCTCAAGTTGCCTCTAGTAACCACAAGTTGTTGTTCTGTGAATTCTATTATGATCCTCCTTCTACAGATGAGAAAATCGAGGCACAGATGTGAGGTGATTAGCCTGAGATTATAACACTGGGATTGGAACACAGGCAGTCTAACTCCAGAGGCATGTTTGCTAACCACTGTGCTTGGTTTAAGATAAATTCTATCACTGGGCTGTTTTTACAAGCAGAAGTATAACCCCCGCAGAGCCAGGAAGCAGATGAAGAGCCGTATGACCACAATGTTGCCACTTGTCCTAAAGGAATCTTTTGCAGTCCTCTCACAGTTGTTTTGAGTAATGCTTACAGGGAGAGGAGATGCCTACTAACAAAATTAACGTTTCAACTCTACCAGCCAGAGTCGTTTCTTTTGGTCTAATTCGGTTGACACTTGTTTCACATGGAATAATGTGCGGAGTTTGAAATCGTCAAAATATCAAAAAGCGCCTTCTCCTAGAGCTAATTAAGATGCTCTGTAATCAAGGAAAAGAGGAATATTTCATTGATAAAACTCTGCAAAATTCCCGTTGCTATACAAAATACTGATATGATATAACCTTACCGTCTAAAGTACTGGGGACACCAATCTAACTCATGCAATTGCCTTTAATAGGTTAATAAGTCAGGGCTATGTGCTTGACAAAGCAATTAGTAAAGTATCCAAGATACAAGGTTAAGAGAGCACTTAGCACAGCGAGTACTGAGTAATGCATAGAATTGTTGAGTCACTATATGGTACACCTGAAATTATTATAATGCTGTATGTTAAGTATATTGGAATTAAAAAAATTTAAAAGATACATAGTTAAGTAAAACTATAGTTATTCATCGCAATTTTCAGAAAAAGGCCTAAAACCTGAGAACTGGGTTATTTTACAGAGTTTGTTGGGTAGAACTGTGTACTAACCATGTGACTATATCAGTTTTGCTTAGATTTCATTTATTGACACGTAGTGCAAGATGTTAGCGTCAACATGTACAAAATTATAAGATACAAAGAGAGAATTTTAATTCAGACACTGATAGCAGGGGACCGTGGTAATTTTCGTAGATAAAACCTTTGGGGGTTTCCTTTGTTAGACAAATTTTGAAATTATACTTTCTTAAATACATGGTGGGGGAATTTTAATATTACATCTCCATTATGATAAGGACCACCAGAGGCCGAGCTCCTGATATAGAAGTTTTGCTGGATGAAGGAGCACAGAGAGAGGAAAGAAAGGGAAAGGGATGGGATCTAGCTGGAAATGTGCACAATTTGTTTTTCCATTGTGTTTTTCTGTTCTCAGAGGTTGGCTCAAGGCAGCCAACTATGCTAAATTCCCCCATACGTGGAAACTGCTTGGCAGGGAGTAATCGTGAAAGTTCCCTCTCCGCAAGCCTGATTAGCCACACCAGGGCCTGAGTTATGGCGAGGCCAGGACAGTTGTCAGTGAAGTAGCTTTCGTTAGATGCTGGCCCATTGAGTCAACTTTATTTCCCCCCTTTAAGCTTCTAGAAATGCTTATATTTTAAAAAAAAATGTATATATAGATCAAGAGGGGGCTTTTATCAGCCAACAGGCCATTCAGGTTCTTAGTTATAATTCATTTTTCATTTCTACCGGTACTTTTGATAGTGGTTCTATTTCGCTGGGAAAAGAAAAAGAAAAAAAAAGGCTATGTCCCATGGCTAAGTGAGCAATCACAATAATCAACACTTGCTGTGGGGGAATCCAAGAAGTATCACCAGGTCCCTGAGCCTAATGAGCTTACGGTTGAGTTAGTGAATGATTAAATGCATATCTCTATCTCGGTAGCTTTATTTTGCAGAAAAGATGATTTTCTCTGTCAGGCTTACTCATATAAGGGAAGTTGAGTGTGTTACCCTTAGACTTCATATTAAGATTAATGTTGGAGGGAAAGTATGAAAAGCCATTTTGTAAATATTTTAACACAGATCACAGGGAGCTGCAAAGTTCAGAATCCTGGGCTGAATTTTTAGCTCAGCCTAAGGGGCTCTGATGAAAGAAACTTAAACGTGTTAATAAGGACAAGGCCTTAGGTGTCTCCCCCTTCCTTCAAGTAAAAATAATTTAAAATGACAAAAGAGTCTCATATACTTTCCTTCTTCCTTCCTTTTCTCTAGCTCTAGTAAGAAATTACGTACTCAGTGTTGTTTTCCAACTTGATCACGCAAATGGTGGAATAAAAAAAAAAACAAATTAAAAAGCACAGTCAAGGAAGTATGGAAACATCATGTTTCAACACCACTAAATTGCATGTTTCCAAAGAAGGACGTTAGGCCAGCCAGAGAATCATCTTAGGTCTCAGAGATCACTCACTGGGCAGGAACTGTCTGGGAATGGCCAGAGCCAGAAAGGCAGTTGATGTATTTGGTTTGTTTCCTGTGAATTGACTCTACTATTAAAATTGTGATTTTTACTTGTTGCTTCCATAGGTTTATAAGGGTTGTCATGTCTGGTGATGCCCCTGAAAATCAGTTAAAAGAAAAACAACATTGTATAGTCTGAGCACTGCTCAGACAGCTTCTCTCAGGACTCCAACCCCTGAAATATTACTCTGTGACACCGGGCAAGTCCTTACAGTCTCCATGAACCTTCATTTCTTTATCTGTCAAATGGGATTAAAACCACAGTTTTAACCTTCCAGAGTATTCATCATATGACAAAACATGAGGGAAAGTGTCCAGCACATTGCACGTAATCAAATAAATGTTAGTTGGTATGGATCTTTCTTCTAAAACCTTCTCACGACCAGTGACTTCATTTTTTTAATTAAAGGTAAATTTTAAGCAAGTTCTTTCTTCCACGGGTACATCCTCATAAACACTAAGAGAACTCATAGAAACTCATAGAAACTCATAGAAGTTTCCTTCCGTGATTTGTCACGCTGTCCCTTTCTGAGATGAATAAAAATTGGTATTTTCCTTTCTTCAGACAGCCAGCCGGTGACCAGCGTCAGCCTGCCTTCATCCCCCCGGAGATGCTCCTGCCCTCAGGTGGCGAGGCCCAACTTTTCCAGCCAGCGTCCAGCCCAGATTATTATTCACAGTCTTCCTACGTGGACAGTTTTGAGGAAGAGCCTCCTTTGCTAGAAGGTACACTAAGGAAGTGCTGTTCGTGTGTGCACAGCTGGGAGGCTGAGAGCAAGAGTCAGCACGTGGCCTGCACGTGCGTCTGGGCCGCATGCATCACACCTCGGTGCAGAGCCGGGTGTGCCAGGCTGAGGGGCTTCAGCGTTGGGGTTTGTCTCCTGTGAGTGGGGAGACAACGGGCGGCAGCGGGGGGCCCGGCAGTTACTGAGGGTGTCTTCAAGTGCTCATCTTTCAGCAGAGTGGCTATACCAAGGGAACGACCCTTCCCACCCCAGGGAGCGGAGCCACTTCCCAATAGCAGGTCGTATCTTCTGCTATGATGCCTGGGAGCCCAGGGGGTCGTTTCTCAATATTTCTTTATCATGGAGACAAGCCAGTTTTTGTTTTTGTTTTTGTTTTTTTCTTCCCTGGCTCTTCCCTGAGGCCCCCTCGTCTCAGCTACATGTGGCCAAATGGGAAGGAATATAGGATTGCAGTAAATGGGAAGGAATATAGGATTGCAGTAAATGGGAAGGGATGTAGGATTGCAGTAAATAGCACTGCTGGTGGCAAGGAAACCACTGGACCCGTGCAGCTGAAGGTCCTTCAGGGATTTCAGGGGTCTTCTAACCATTGACTTTTATTTTTATTTTATTTTTTTAAATCCAGCCCCCCTCATCTGCTGTGTTTGCTGTTACAGAAAATCAGCACTGATGCTAGAAGCAGAGGGACCGGGAAACTAAAATTCAAGTAGACGTAAATTTAAGAGCCACGGAGAAATAGTAATAGGTTAACTATTATGTTCTAACCCCTTTATAGGTGTTCAAGTGAGAAGGGATACATTAGGACTCCCAATATTCTACATCAGAAGACCAGTGTTTGCCTCATATGAACACAGCCAACCGCTTGGCATTAAAACATTCTCTTTTTTTTTGTGAAAGATGTAAACCACTTAGAGAAGCACAGAAAATTATGTAATAGATTTGTTGGCTTTTTAGAAGCCAGTTAGATTTTGGGATCAGTTATGTTTAACCAATTCATTCTAGTTTGCCTCTGCAGTGATAATCAATACCTGAAAATTATAAGCTGTCCTCATTAAACATTCTCCTTGATTCCACCAACATCTCTATTTAAAAAAAAAAAAAAAAACATACACACACACACACCAGCTGGGGCTCCTGGGCGGCTCAGTCAGTCCAGCGTCCACCTTGGGCTCAGGTCACGACCGCAGGGTCCTGGGATCGAGTCCCACTGGGGGCTCCCTGCTCAGCGGGGAGCCTGCTATTCCCTCTCTCACTCGCTCATAGTAGAATAGGAGAGGTCTTGGTGAATCGGGTGGGCATAAAGCAATACTCTGTAGTTCTTGGCTACTAGGAAAGTCACATTTTTTTCATGTTGATTGACTATTCTTCCTGCTTTTCTTTTTTTTTTTTTCAGATTTTCTTCTTGGAATCTTAAGATTTTTCCTTTCCTTGTTTATTTTTAGAGATATTTTATGGTAATGATATTTAATGATGGCCTGGAATATGTATGGCAAGCATTTTTTTCCTAGATGGTGTTTGCCATCTAATTTTTTAATAGGGCGTTAAAGCGTATAGAAATTTTAATATTTATGTTTTCAACTCTACAATATTTTTCTTAGTAAATTTCCTTCCTGATTGCTCTTTTGTTTAGAATGTACTTCTCTAGTTCTAGGTACTCTTTATATCCTCTTGTGTATTCTTAAATTTTTGAATTATCTTTCTGTTTTGCACTTAAATTTTTGATTCATTAAAAAATTATTTTACGTTAGTATGTGAGGTAGGATTTATTTTTTTTCTTTAATGATTAACAAACTTGTCCTATAACATTTATTGAAAACAATCTTTTTGGCTTGTCTAAATGTCTCTACTGTGATATTCTAAACTTTAAAGCATCTTCCTCTAATATCTTATTAAATTCAAATAAGAAATATACTGGATTTCCCCTCCCATTTTATATAGCTTAGAGAAAATTCTCAGACTTTTTTTTTTTTTTCTGTGATTGTCCCCAGCAAATTGCTAGTGTATTAGGGATACAAGAGATTGCACCTAATATAATTTTGCATTTTGAATCTATGAAACTCTTGGGTGCTGATTCAATATGCTCTTCAGAGTGGGTGGCTTTGTGGAAGCCTCAAGCATCATCTGTTTCAAAGATATGAAAAAGCCATAGGCAGGGTGTCTAGGATAAGGTGATAAATGGCATTTGCTAGTTTTTATTGAGCACACGCCAAACAGGCTATCACATTATGAAGCTGTAATAATTAACATCCCTCACACCAAAATATGTTATTTGAAAATGTGCTTGTTTATTCCTTAAACACCTTGTTGTCTAAAAGACTCGTATGGTAGTTTTATAGAAGCATGATAACTTTTGCTATTTGATAATGTACAATCAATATGTTAACAAATATATATCTTGAAGAATAATAGTCAATTCAAGTCTGTCAAACCAGCAAAATTACTCTGATACTCAGTACTTATATTTGTAGCACAGCCTGATGTTTATATTTAAAAGGCCAGTGCCACAATTTGCATAGAAAACAAAGATATTAATTCATTTTTATAGCATATATATCATATACTTTACTACCACTAGATGACAGCAAAACAATAAATTTTACATTCACATTTCACAGCAGTTTCCTCTTTTATCTCACACAATAAGGTGTTATATTAGGATATCTGCAATTAACAAATACTTTAATCTTATTTGCATATCGTAATGAATTCGAAAACAAAATATTGTGAAGGTGTATTTTGGTAGAAAACACATAAAATCTTTTTTGGGGTGATGATGGTTAGTAGGTCTTAACGTTCACTCAACGGTTTCACGACTCGATGTTGAAACATGTGCAGAAGTTAATTATGCCGTCAAATAAATGTTTGAAATCAGTAATAATGTCTCATAAGGCATTTTTCATCTGAATTTCTTCAGGAAATCATTATTATGTTTTTTTGAGGGGAAAAAAGGTATTTTGAATGAAAGGCCACTTTCTCGTGGTAAATACTGAAAACACATTGCTAGCCTAAATGTCTTAATTGAAAATAAAGTTTGAAAACGACATAAGGCTTAGGCGAAATTAATTTAAACCACAATATTTCTCATTTTTAAAGATCTCCGGCTTTTTAAAAATCACATTGACATTCTAACTTCATTTTAAGTGTGATGAACCGCTCATCTTCTCTAAAGTGTATATTCATTAAGAAATATATGAATATGCTGATAATAAAAAGGACGCAGCGTGGAAATTGACATAGGCATGATTTCCTCGCTATTAACTAGTCGCATTCTTTCTTTTCAAGCTAGGGATAGCGGTTGTCGGCCTGGATATGAACCGAGTGAAAAAATACCTTTATCAATGTCTGGCAAAAGCTTTTGGAAATGTCTAGGTCCCTGACAGAGGAGGGCCCCTCTAGGTCACGGCAGTCCCAAGCATCCGTCTGGTATTCTGTGTCGGATATGCAGGATGTCAGGTGTCGGGGTCTCCTGTAGAAGCAGACCCCATACCAGACCCCATACCCGACCAAAGACCATTCCTAAGTCCTGGGAAGGGAAGCGGAATGCCTTGTATGAATGATTGAGGGGGAGAATTGGGCTCAATCAACAAAAAAAAAATACAACCATTATGAGATTAGATATACACTGGCATCCGTAGCTACGTGATTGAAAGCAGGGTTTTTGTTCCTGTTGTTGGCGTTATTTTGTTCTGCGTAGACGGTGTGTGTGCACCTTCATGTCAACCTCTTCCTGCTTCTCCCACCCTCAGCTAACCACTCTTCCTCTCTGTTTCTATGAATTTGACTTTTCTTTTTTTCCTCCATGATTTTAGGTCCCACATACGACACTACACAGTATTTGTCATTCTCTGTTTTATTTCGATTAACATAATGCTCTCAAGGTCGATCCATGTTGCTGCAAATGGGAGAATTTCCTTCTGTCTCATGCATGAATATCCCATTGTGTGTAAACACCGTGTCTTCTTGATCTGTTCATGCACTGACACACATGGAAGCTGTTTCCATGTCTTGGCTGTTGTGAAAGATGCTGCGTTGAACGTGGGAGCGCACATATCTCTTCAGCATCCTGTTTCTGCTGCCTTTGGGTATTTATATACAGAAGTGGGATCATGTAGTAGTACTATGTTTTTTTTCTTTTTTTAAACAGGCCAGGTTCAGGGCTCAGGTCATAGTCCCCGGGGACTGACCCGCAGGGCTCCGAGCCGAAGCCACCACCTCCAGGAGCCCACGTCCTCAGCTGCAGGTGGACATGTTGCCAGCCTGGCCTGGTGACAGACCACAGTGGGCATGCTGGGAATGTGAGAGCCCTTTTATTTATTTATTTTTCAATTTTTGAGGAACCTCCATACAGTTTTCCACAGTGGCTGCATGAATTTACATTCCCATCAACAGTGCACAAGGGTTGCCCTTTCTCCACATCCTAACCAATGTGTGTTGTTTCTCGTCTCTTGGATAATAGCATTCTAATGGAGGTGAGGTGGTGTCTCATTGTGGTTTGGTTTGGTTTTGTTTTAGATTTTATTTATTTATTTGACAGCACAAGCAGGGGAAATGGCAGAGAAAGAGAAAAGCAGGCTGATCCCAGGACCCTCTGTTCACCACCTGAGCCCCAGGCAGATGCTCAACCCAACTGACTGAGCCACCCAGGCGCCCCTGATTGTGGTTTTGATTTGCATTTCCCTGAGGATTAGTGATGTTGAGCACCTTCTCACGTACCTGTTGGCCATTTGCAGGTCTTCTTTGGAAAAAATGTCTATTCATGTCCTCTGCCCAGTTCGTAATTGGATTGCTTGTCTTAGAAGGGAAAGCTTGGGTTCTTGAGTCAGATCCTCTAGCGTTGAAACCTAGACTTTCTGTTACTAGTTCTGTGACTTTGGACAAATCCTTTTTTTTTTTTTTTAAAGATTTTATTTATGTATTTATGAGAGACACAGAGAGAGAGACGGGCTCCCCACAGGGAGCCTGATGTGGGACTCAATCCCTGGACCTGGGATCATGCCCTGAGCCAAAGGCAGACACTCAACCACTGAGCCACCCAGGTGTCCCTGGACAAATTCTTAGTATGTCAAAACCTCAGCCATCTGATGCATAAAATAAGAATAAAATAACAGTCCTAGCCTTATTACAGGTCTGTGAAATGAATTCATACAAATCTTGTAGAGCTCACAGCAAAATTCAGGGGAAACAGCAAAGAAAAAAAAAAAGCCTATTCGATTCTTTTTTGTTGAAATGTATGTTCTTTATAGTAGTATATCTCTAATTATTCTGGGCCTCTGCGTTACTCTTATTCAAATTTAAAATAATAGAGGGAGGGTAGCCAGCTTGATTATTGATTCCTAAATAGTAAACCCATGTTCTCTCTTTTGAGTGTTCCTTTCTCTACTCAAGATACATCTTAACATTTATCTTTATAGAAGTGGTGGGAAAAGAAACTGATGTGTTAATACTTATTTCTGTATTCAGTGGGTGTCAGATGGCTGGTTTTTTAATGTTTTAAATAAAAAAGATGTAAGGGGGCAGGATCTAGCAGAAGGATCTTTGAGGTGGCAGTCAGAATTACTTAAAAGCAAGGTATTGGGAGATTTTATTTAAGATTTTATTTATTTTAAGATTTTATTTATTTGACAGAAAGAGAACGCACAAGAGAGAGTGCACACACTCATGAGCAGAGAGAGAGCATGAGCAGAGGGAGAGGGAGAAGCACACTCCCCACTGAGCCGGGAGCCTAGTGCTGGCTCCATCCCAAGGTTCTGGGATCATGACCTGAGCTGAAGGCAGATGTTTAACCGACTGAGCCCACCCGGGCGCCCTCTCAAATTAGGTATTTTTAAATGAGTTTGGATTCATGGACACTGAGCCCCACTGATTTTGGATATTTTATTCTACTCACAAAAGGGAAAAGTTAAATTGTCTCAAGAATTTAATCTTTGAGCACACAGACTCAACTACAGTAGCACTGACCTTCTTCAAACATGGGTGCAAGAAAGGGCCATCCTCTTTTCTCCTCTGCAGAGTTTCAGGCAGTTAGCATAGAACTGCTTTTCTCATCAGGCAGAGTAGAAATAATATCCCTGATCTGGGCTAAATATGTTTGGTTTAAATAATACTGCTAATTGAACAAATTATACCATGTTTCATATAAGTATAATATGATTTCAAAAGTGTTATTAAGGAAAAGTGGGGGAGAAGGAAATATCTAAATAAACAATAGGATGGGATTTTTGGTCTGTTAGCTACCATTTTACATTTTACTGTTTGAATGTAGAGTGTCTATATCTCAATTTTCAACTCGATTTTAAGCTTATATTTGATGCCCTAAGGGAGGGAAATTTTTCCTCGATGTAATTATTTCTCTAAAGTATTTGTTTGGAAACAAACAAAAAATTTGTTTTTGATTTTTTTTTTCAAATTACTATATGTTACATAGAACTTTAGATTTTGAAGGAGTGACAATCAATCAAGTGCTAAGTAAATTAACTAGATATGTTAATTGTAAGTAAACATTATTCGTGTTGATTTTTTTATATATATTTATATTATTCCCTCCCCTTCTTTTTCCTTTTTGCAGAACTTGGGATTAATTTTAATCACATATGGCAAAAAACCTTGACCGTGTTAAACCCACTGAAGCCAGCAGACGGCAGTATCATGAACGAAACGGACCTCACTGGGCCCATCCTGTTTTGTGTGACTCTAGGAGCCACCTTGCTTCTGGTAATATCAGCAAGCACCTGATTTTAACCTGTGTCCTTTCAAGCGTCATTTTTTGAAGAAGTCTTTGTTAGTACAGAAGAAACTGTGTTACTTTATAAAGTGTCACTTGTTTAACTGATAACTACTTTTTTTTTTTTTTTTTTTTTTTTGGTGAGTGAGACATAGTTGACCATAGTGACAAAGAGATGCAGCCCTCAAATATTACAACAGATAAAATATAAATGTGAACAGAATTTTAAAAATCAAATCACCAAGCAAGTTTTCCACAAAACAGGATCCTTTATGTCTTTCTTGTTATTTAGAAAAGATCCTCCATCTGAAAGAGTTGAAAAACACATGAATTTGGGAAACATAGGCCCAAATTTTATTTCTTGTTTTCTGTGACATTTCTCATCACACCAGAGAGATCCCTTCTCTTTGCTCATCATTTTCTTTGCTGGAGTGCACCTATAAAATATTTCAAATACCCTGTGAGGTATGAGTATGAGATGAGTTTCCTTGTTTCTATTTAGGTTATTATAAACACATTAATTTGCAATGATAACCAATGGCTTGATGTATTCAACCTATATATTTCTCTATTATTTTAGTTTTCTGCTTTTTATGAAGGCATTTTCCCCCTGACTTTACCATTTGTCTTGTGTATGGGCCTCTTTCATTTTTTAAACCTGGGAGTAATGAGATTGAGTACCAAAGAAGTAAAGAAAAACATTTCCGTGTAAGTTAAGTTTTGAAGAAATTCTAGCTCATACTTTACAAAATATTTCATTTAAAAAAAGGAAGAAAAAGAGAAAATGAAGAAAGGTCTATGGTTTTAAACCAAATGCAGAAAACAGAGGATGAAAAAGATGGTCAGGCCAGTCTGAAAAGTATAGTTTGATTAAGGTGCAAAGAGATAAACTTGACGGGAGAAAGAATACAGGAAATTAAACATTCTAGGAAAATCCCTTAAAATAATTATTAGTCCAATTCTCCATCTCAACAGCTCTTCACTTTCCATAAGTCTGTTTTCCCCAGTGTAGCTACAGTTTTCAAAAGCAGATGTAAAATGTATTTGCAACTAAATATTCACTTTTTACTTTTTTATTCACTTTATACCAATCAAAATACTGAGAGTAATCTAGTTTCTGCATGGTAATATGGTTAAAAATCACATCACATTTATCCAATACAATAGTATTTAGTGATAACATCTTATTTTTTCCTTTGAACTAGAGCAAATGCAAATACTCTGTAAATCAAACACTATATCAACTAGAGTTTTAATTTAATCTCTAATATCCCTTCTGTCTTTGTCACAGTAATTTGATTATCTTAGCTATATACTAAGTAAAATCATGTCAATTAATCAAATATAAACAATTTAATATTTTAACCCATATTTCTTTTTCAAGTGACTTCTAATATAACAGCTGTTTGTTTTCCTATACAAAACATTACTATTACCGTCCCTAAAAGGAAAACATTAATCCAAGTAAAATCTTTTTTGGGTATATACTGTTAGTTGGAATTATTTAAATATCTTCTTTTTTGTTTTAAGTATAAAGCAATATAGGCAAAGAACCCAACTGGAAGTGAGAAAATTGGATGCACCCCTAACTTTGCCTCTAGGTATGATCTTGACATTTTTGTTTTCTATTTCTTCATTTCGAAGACAAATAAAGGTTTATGTAAGTGGTATTAAGTGGTATTCTTGAATTTCCTTCAGTTCTAAAATTTAGGGAAAGATGTGAAAATGCATATTTTCTGAAATATTTTAGGCAGACATTCTTCAGGTTGATTTTACCATCAGATGTGATTACTTCAGAACTGACTCCAATAAACATTGAGCAAGAAGGACCAAAAACAACAAAAAGTCACCCAAATATATACTAATGAAGTCAGATTTCACTCAGAGTCCATTTGAAGTTAAGCTGACCATGCCCTGGACATCTGGAATTAAAATGTAACAGAAAAGTTTATAGGCTGCTATATGCATTGTACTAGAGAAAGCAAAACTAAATCCAAAACAATATTCAGTTTGTTCATTTTCTCCAGACCTATAAGACTCATAGTCACATACTTATTTTTCTGATTTCTGAAGACATAAGGCGTGACACCATATCTTTTAGTGGCCCTTCTTCATAGTGAAGGAGGCAGACCAAAAAGGACAGCTCCAAACAGCATAAACTGAGTTTTATTCTTGCTCTCAAAATTATTCTCACCCCCAAAACGAGGAGGATAAGTGGTTTAAAAGTGTGACTCCATTTAATTTTTCTGGTAGATCTAAGAATACAATCTGGAAAAGGATCATGCATGACTATGTGAAAACATAGTCAGAAGAATAATAAGTATTTCAAATCCAGATACAGTAATGAGGTTTGTACAAGGAAGGCCCGTAAAGTTTTGAGGTTAAAAAGAAATGGAACATTTGCTTTCCATTTCAGTTACAAGCCCTTTTTAGAATTTAACAGATTAAAAATGGTGGTGGCCCCTTCCAAATGGAATTACAGCTTAAGTTGGATAGACTAACAAGGAAGGAGATGAAGAGAGAGGTCACCGATTGATATTGAAAGGAACAGTTTTCCTATTAAATTAGTTTTGTCTAGCCTCTGTATACCCCAGTCTGTTCAAAAAACTACTTGGGATTGGGAAAGTCTAACTCTGTGTCCTTTGGTTGTGGGGAAGTTGCCTTTCACCATTACAACTTTTGCTTCCTCACAATTCTCCCGTCCAATTAAAATATCAAGTAGACTGTTTCTCTAATACATATAAGTGATTTGAAATGGTCACTATTTTCCAAGTGGAGCAAACTCACCCAATAGAACAATAGCTGATGGGCTTCTTAAGGATGTCCGTTAGCATTATTAATATTATTTCACAAACTAGCCATGAGACTACGGAAGTTAGTTGCTGAGAACATTTATGGCTAATGCCAGAGAGAATTCTGCAAGCATAGCCCAGGGACATTTTGTGAAAGGACTTGATAGTGACCAACCTCCCCCTCTGTACAGAGGAAGAAGAACCCAAAATGGCTAGGCAATTTGGAACATCAAAATGATCATAATATTCTCCATTAATTAACTGCAAAGTAAATCTCTCTTTATTCTGTAAGACATAAAAACTATAGATAACAGCCATGGAGAAGAAAACATGACGGCTAAAAAGCTCACTCTCTGAGTTTACCAGATCCTTCATTGTCTTGCATAATTTCTGTGAAAAACAGTCAGCCTGTTCAATATTTATCTAGAATTCCTAATCAGCTTATGCAAATAGAAACACCAAAAGCGTTCTTTACCGGAGCTTTGGCATCCTCAGGTAACAGACGTGAGAATATCCTCAGTTGAATCAATAGTAGATTGTGACTTTCCCTGGGTGGGTTTAATGGGACTATGTCAGCTCCCATCCCGAGGGCCTTGTGGGGGATGGTTCTGATTATGAGTCCTCAGAAAGTCAGTGTTGTCTCCTGAGCACCAGTGATTTCCCTTTAGCAGTACTTTTTTAAATTTTTTGATTCATTACCATTTGGCTTATATAAACCAGCTTTTCATAAGGTATGTTCAGTTAAATTGGTAATATGTGTTATGAAAACAGAGGATTGTTTGGGATATGCCAGGTTAGATAAGGTCGAGTAAGTTTGGGATATGCCAGGTTAGATAAGGCTAAGTAAATCCCATTATTTTAAGACCTGTGAGAGACCCTGTAGACATCCACGATCTAATTTTAGAGCCAGACTGACTAGGTTCAAAGCCAAGTTCCACCACTTAACATTATTTTACTTTGGACAAGTTACATATTCTCTGCACCTTCATTTGCTCATGGGCAGAATGAGTATCATAATGGTACCTATCTCATCAGGCTGTTGTGTGGATTAAATAATTTAATACACGTGAAGTGCTCAGAATAGGACCTAACAGTACATCCTATAGATATTTGCTAACATTACTAATCTGCCTTATAAAGTCTTCAAAGCTAAAGTGGAGATTTCATTCATTCATTCATTCATTCATTCATTCATTCAATTATTAACAAATAGGGGGAGAACAAGCATATTCCTACTTATGTCTTGTACATCTAATAGATGATCTCTGCTAAAAACAAACAAAAAACAAACAAAACAAAACAAAAAAAAACGACCTAGAAAATTTTCATCTTTTTTGTGGCATGCACATGCCACCCCAAATACAATAAGGAGGGTTTATTTTCAGGACCTGAATTCATAGGACAGCCAGTGTTTTTTCTCCCCAGAACTCCCAGCCTTCTGATGACCATCCTGGAAACACATGACACAGTGTTGAGCTGATTGGTTCTCAAATGCTCTCTGCCTTGTTGACATTTCAGTGTCCTCTTGATGTTGGCTACGTGTCCAGCTGTTTTCTTCCCGTTGTTGCAGGCAGGAAAGGTTCAGTTTGGTTACGTGTACGGCCTGAGCGCCGTGGGCTGCCTGGGGATTCACACTTTGCTGAGCTTGATGAGCTCCCCGGGGCTGTCCTGTGGCTGCGTGGCGAGCGTGCTGGGCTACTGCCTGCTACCCATGGTCATCCTGTCCGGCTGCGGCCTCGTCTTCTCACTGCAGTGAGTGTCTGCGACACCAGGTGCCCCTCGTGCAGTCTTCCCTTCCCTCAGGCTTGCCACACCAGGGCCGCAGTTAAAGCCTTCCTGATCTTTTGGGTCGTGGGATTGGGGGAACGTTGGCTATTAAAAGCCACACACAGATTCAGGGAAGTAGGTCCATTTTGGCTCAGGTACTGTTCCCATTTGGAGGATTTCAATGATAAAATAAACCAAGCACATTGGAAGTCGTTGCATTCTTCAGTAAGGACTATTGTCCAGGGTGACATAATGACTGTAGAAAATTCATTTGTTTGATTTTGGAAGAGTAAGCACCTGGTGAAGGCTGACAGATTGGTTCAGTTCCCAGGCCCTCTCCCTTCCAGGCAGCAAGCACATGTCCTCCTCAGCTGGGCTCCTTGCAGTGAATTCCCAGGACCCCTGATGAGGACGTTAATGTCAGAGAACTCTATAGCCTATATGCTCAGCCAATAGATTTTTTTGTTTTTCTTTTTTACTTCCCGGGCAGTTAGCATTTGCGATTCATGACTATTAGTGAGGATCCAGTAGATCTGTTGCTGTTGGACAGTTTCCCAGGGCACATCCCCCACTGTTTGGGGAGAGCAAAGACTGACACAGTCCTTCATCCCCTACATTCTCTGAACCCAGTAGACATTTGCCATCAGTGCTCATCCTTCCACATCCAAAGGAGGCACAATTTGTATTTTTTTCTTGGATGATCCATATTTTAAGTTATTAGCATTAATAATTGATCCATATTTTAAGTCATTAGCACTAATAATTGCTAATCGGACAATATATTATATAAAGAACTTACCAATGCCAAAGGTAGACATTTAAGGAGAGCCTTTAAAGATTTTGTTTAGATACCTCCTATAGTTTTTTTTTCATGACGTTATTGAGATGTCTTAGTTGGAAATGTTTCTTTGTCTTAACATGGTCTCATATTTATTTAGTTATTTATTTAGCTCGAGTGGGAGGGGCAGAGGGAGAGGTGGAAAGAGAATCCCAAGCAAGCTCCATATCCAGTGCAGAGCCTGCCATAAGATCATGACCGGAGCCAAAATCAAGAGTCGGCTGCGTACCTGAGCCACCCAGATGCCCCAGTATGGTTTCATTTTAAAGGTGACATTCTTGAGAATAACTTAGAGCAAACCCTTACTTTATCAGCAAGTACTCAACATTTTAAAAAGAGAAATAAAACAGAAAATGGATGCCTTGAATATGGAATACAATGTCAGTTATATTTCTTGAGTCTTATCCATGGAAAAATACTACTTTTTGTATATCATGTTCTTCAGCAAGCTTTTCTATTTACTAAGTTGTTTGGTACAGACATTTGACATGTTAATACAGAGTTTAGTTCTACAAATTCTATTTTGTTAAATGCTTTTGCCAAAGGATGCTATCATGACTTACCATTTAAAAACTTTAAAAGATTATTTCCAGCAGAGTTAAGGTTTGGGGCACCTCAAGTGACTCCAGATTATTAGGGGAAGAAAATAAAAAACTAAAATGAGATGTTGAGAATCATTAGAAGTCTGGACCTTTTTTCATTAGATTTTCATTCTTTTTATTTTAAGATGTTATTTGTTTATTCACGAGAGACATACAGAGAGAGGCAGAGGCATAGGGAGAAGCAGGCTCCCTGCAGGGAGTGGGACTGATGTGGGACCCGGTCCCGGACCCTGGGGTCATGACCTGAGCTGAAGGCAGATGCTCAACCACTGAGCCCCCCATGCATCCCTAGATTTTCATTCTCAAATGATAAAGGATGACTTTGAAATCTCTTAAATTATGTTAAAGGAGAGTAAATTATCCAACCCTGAAAAATATTACACTGAAATTTCCTTTTGGGGCATATTACTATATCATTCAAATAAATTAGACATAATTTTACATTTTTGTTCATAAAAACCTGTGTATTAAACAAAACAAAAAAAAACCTTGTGTATTAGATCAACCTACAAATTATTTCTAATAGATATTGAACCAATGAATATAATCCTTATTAGAATGCATTTTAGATATTTTTGGTTTATTTATAATCCAAAGCATTATAAGCTATACTATATAGTTTTCCACTTGTTTTTCTTTGGTTCAGTTATTAAAAGTAAATATTTTTGTCATTACCACAAATAATAAACATAATTCTCAACTTCAGATTATACCAGGATCAAGTGAGACAGTGTCGCTTGATGGTGAAAGGAGTAGTGTGCCTTTGTAAAAAATACAAATTGTGCCTCCTTTAGAATTAGCTCTTGACCTAATAATGCCCGTTTTACTATGCAATTTTCCATGTGTCACCTCACTGATCCAAAGCTGTGGAGTAGATATCTTGTGATCTTTCCTAAATCTTACAGCTTATTTTTCCAAATAAAGCATTCTGTTTTGCACATAAGGAGAGAAATTCACTCTTTGCTATGCGCATCTCCTCTTTTTGTCCTCATGGTAGCTAGACTTCACTACCGTATTTGCCCATTTCTTCTTAGAGAGCCAGGTGCCTCCACAGTTGTCTTTGAAGATATCAATTTGAACAAATCCATTCCAGTATTCTGAAAAATCCACAATACACTTATAAAAGGAATCTTCAGCAATGAGATGGGAAGCCACACACATGTCTGTGTTCCCTCCTTGAGCTGTGTCAGGCTTTGCCATCTCAGAAACCTGAAAAGTGGACCTGGGAGCAGTAGGGACGAGGCCCCTACTGGAATGCGAGGCCATTTATCTTTCTGCTCATACCATGCATACATTTGAGAAGACCGTGTGGGGAAACGAATCTGTAACTATAAAAGAAGACCCTAGTTTCTATAAAAGTTTTTCTGGAGTTGGGATTTGAGTGTTGACAGATGGGGGTAACTGCAAAAATTTGCATTTCTACTAGTTCACATTTTTACTGAAGTATAAAACGTTTACCTCTGATGAGGGGAATTTGGCTCACAGATTTTCAAGATGGCCAAGGCCTTTGAGTTTGTAGGGTTCCCCACCCTCATTTTACAAACGGAGGAAGTATTTAAAAATATTGTACCAAGGATGTTTCAGAGGCAGCTCTGACTCAATAATGTCTTTTTCCCTTGACAGAAGGTAATCATCTCTTTTGTCTTTGCCGTAGGGGCACCTTTGGAACTGTGTTGGCACTGGTCATCATTGGCTGGTGTAGTCTCTCCGCTTCCAAAATCTTCATTTCGGCCTTGGACATGAAAGGACAACAGCTTCTCGTCGCCTACCCTTGTGCCTTATTTTATGGACTTTTTGCCCTCCTAACAGTTTTCTGAAGAGTATTTGAAATGCTGTTTCAAGATTCTATTTGTTTCCTGTTCACATTACCCTGAAAATGCGTTAGCATTCAAATTTGGTAATATGATTTCTGCTTTATGGCTGTTGGGAGAATAATAAGCAAAGAGACAAAACAGCACTTAAGGATGGTACTCTAATAACTTGTTTGGTTTGAATGATGTTTTGCTTTTTGGTTTGGTGCATTAAAACATTTTAAAATATTTTAAAATAAAAGGGAATACAGTTGTTGTACTGATGGACCCTGCTTCTCTCAATGGATCTATTTTTAAGAAATTGTAGGTAAATAAAATCATATGATGACTGTGTAAAGTAAAGCAATGGTGAGTCTTTTGAGAAAAGTCCGTGACAATTTAAGCTGTGTTCACATGGTTAAGGTCACACCATCCAGCACCTTTGGAGAATTGAAGAGGAGGGTCATATGGGTTTTACTTACCTAAGAATTCAAAGAATCTCCTGTTTTTTAGTTCATTTACTGTAACAGCTGCACCTTTGTCCCAACAATGCATTGACTCACCACTTTTCAAGCCTTTTTCTTGGTTTAGATGCCATGGTTCATTATTATAATTTCTTTCTCTCATTTGTCCTCAGTAACCTTAACCATTTGCTCTCTAAATAGACAAATGTGATGAGAGGATATTCTACTTGTTTCACTTTGATTATATTACTATATCTTAAATGGCTCCACAATTCTGTCTTGTGAATCCTAGGACATTACCCTACTGAATTTGCTTTCCCACCTTCCAAGAGGATCATATCACACCACTCCTTCACTGCTCAGATCTCCCAGCACACCTACCACATTTCTCACTGTTGGTTGATGACCTTTCTTTGCATTTTATTGAAAAATTAAAACAGCCAGAAGAAAAGTGCTACGTTTTCCCACCAACAAATCTACCGGACTATATGCAGCTTTCCACGTACCTGTATGTATATGTGTATGTGTGTATGGACACACACAAGAATGTTCTGCATTCCCTCCTGACACTGTCTCTTCACAGCCAGCCCTTCCACCTATACAACTAACGTTTTCCTCTTGATCTGCATAAATTCTAATTCTGGTTCCAACGTGTAGGGGTTTTTCCCACACCACCAAGCAATGCTCCAACACTAGCTGGATGCCTTCCAGTTTGACTTAGTTCCGATACTATCTACCTGGAGATAGTTCAGATTCCACAAGTTAAGGGCTCAGTCCACAAGTCTGCTCTCCATCCCCATTTCAGATGATAATTGCAAGTCCAGGTTGTCACCTGTCCATCTGACCAACCGGTTATAGATTGAAGGTTCCAATGACCTCTTCTTTGGGTTTAATTCATTTGCTAGGGCAGCTCATAGAACTCAGAGAAACATTTTACATACTAGATTGCAAGTTTATTATAAAAAGATATAACTGAGGAACAGCCAGAGGGAAGAGGTGCGAGGTATGGGGAAAGGGTACTGAGCTCCTGTGCCCTCCTTAGGTGCATCATTCTTCCAAGGACTCCCCATGTTCCCCTGGCCGGGCCAGAAGCTCCCTGGTCCTTTAGAGTTGTTATGGAGGGTTCATCAGATAAGCACAATTGTTTAAATCACTGGCTATTGCTGATTGAATTCAATCTCCAGCCTCTCTCTCCTTCCAGGAGGTTGGGGACTGAAAGTTCAACAGTTGGTTCCCTAAGCACCCAGCCCCCAGCCTTGGGGCTTTCTAGAGGTCACCTCATCAACATAACAAAAGACATTTTTAAAAAGTTTCAAGGGTTTTAGGAGTTTTGTGCCAGGAAGGGTGAAGGCCAAATGTATATTTCATACTATAAATCCCAATATCACACCTGTCACTCATCAGAACATAAATATGGTTCATTATTTCCTATCTTAAAATAAAAATCCTTTGATTCACTACCACTTCCCAGTTAGGCCTATTTCTATAACACAAATCTTTGAAACAGATGTCTGTTGTCTCTGCCTCCACTTTATCACCACCCATTCTCTCTTTCTTACAATCCAGCCAAGATTCATTACCCTGTTTATCAAGGCCACCTTTGTCATATCAGCAAATCCTCCGCATCTGGCTAAGTCCAATGGTCAATTCTCAGTCATTCATTTTAGTTGAACTCCTAGAAATTTGATTACCCTCTTCACCAACTCCTTTGCTGAACCACTTCACTAGACTTGTGGGGCACCACACTTTTTTTTTTTTTTTTCCTATCTCACTGATGGCTTTTTCTCAATTCTTTGGGTTTTCTTCCCCTTCTCAATCTCAAATCTCTTCTGTATATACTCACTTGCTAGATGAGCTCATGTAATTGCATAGCTTTAAAATCTAATGACTTCCAAATTTCCATCTCCATTCCAGCAATCTCCCCTAAACTCTGGACAGGAACCACAAATCACCCAACTGCTCGGTCTAAAAACTAGTAGTTTGTCTTTATCACTCTTATTTTCACTTCCGACATCTAATCCATCAGAACATCCTGTTGACTCTGTAATCAAAATGTACTCCAAATTTGAGTATGTCTTATGAGCTCCTTCACTGCCAATGCTACATTAAGTCAGTATCATCTGTCATCTGATGAAAACAATCTTTTTACTGGTTTCCAGCTTACATGCTTTCTCCCCAGTAGGTTTTTCTACACACACAACCTTCATGATCTTTTAAAAATGTAAATCACTTGTATTATCCCAAGTCCAGGGCCCTTTAATGACTTTCATTCATATTTACAATAAAATTCAACCACCTTTTCATAGCTCAAAAGCTTCTTATTCAGAGTGCTCCTCAGAACAATAGCAATAGCATCCTCATTAGAAATTCAGAATCCCAACCCTCGCCCCAGACCAACTAAACCAGAGTCTGTGTTTTAACAAGATCCTAGATGATTTGTATACACAACAAAGCTTGAAAAGCACTACTGGAGAGAAGAAGGCTTAGCTTGCCTGATCTGACCATGTTTTGCCTTCCTGACCTCATCTTTCATTTTTGCCCCCATTCCCTGGTTTTATTGCTACGGCTTAGACCACCACGTTTAGCCACCTCAAGATCTTTATGACCGTTCAGTACCTGCAATATTCTCAATCTAAATCTTTCATATTAGTCAGGTCTCTGTTCACATTTTACCTCCTTAGATAGACCTTGACTGGCTATTCTTTCTGAAACAGAACCTCTCCTTGCTTTGCTCAGTCGGTTGAATTGCCTTACACTCCCAGAGTTCTTACGATACCTGAAATTATGTTATTGTTTCTTTCTTTTCTATCTCTAAATACGTGGAACCCAGAGACTTTGTCTAAATACAATATAGTTCATGACAAAAATAGCAGATTAAGACCTATTGAATGAATGAATGAATAAGACTGTGGTTTGGTATTGATTGTTGTAGCAAACAAGACAACCAAGGCTACAGCCATAAGAGAAATTACAGTGGCAATGGTGGGGGTGGGGTGGGAGGTGGAGGATAGACAATAAACAATAAACAGTAAATAAACAAGACAATTAGAAAAGTATGAGAAAAATACTAAGGTAAGAATGTGTAGAAAAGAAGGCAGGACTTCAGTAAATGTTGGACTTCTGTAGCTAAAACCCATTAATGGACCTGTTAGTAGTCATGGAGTTTTCTTAAGTTCTTGCTTTTTCTACTTGGACTGAGATAGTCCTATGGACTCTTTATCTAAGAGACCTGAAGTACGAATGCTATTTGTTTAAGTGATTTATTTATATAATCATCCTATTGCTTAGTGGTGCATCTGCATGATAGACTTAAAATTTTTACCTTGCAAAAGTGCTTTTATTAAAATAAGTAATAGGTAAAAATTGCTCTAAATTCAGGATGTAAGCTGACATTTTTCTATGCATAGAAATAGGTCATACACAGAAAAGGTTTGATGTTTTTACTATGAAAAATTATAACCACCACATAAATATCCAGATAAACAAAGTACTAAATATTTCATAACAGCAAGAAGTAAGAATAAATTCTATTTAATAGTTCCTAATGGCAAAATTATGAAATACATAAGAATCAATGTAAAAATAGATAATCTCTATGAAAATAATTACAAAATACTAGATTCACTTGTTAGGAAGACTAGAACATGCAGATGGATATACTGTACCCCAGGACAAGAAACTGAACTTTGTAAAAGAATATCCCCAAAACAAATATATAGGTTTCATATAATTCCAATTAAAACTCCAGGGGTATTTTTCTTGGACGTTGCCAAAATGATTTTAAGGTTAATCTGAAAAAATAAGCAAATATATAGCCCTGAGAAATCAGAAATAACCTAAAAATTTATTACAATAGGCAGTGAGTTAAGTCAATTCTTACTCATCTCTATAGGTGAATGCTAGGTAATGATAGAAAAATCATCTTGAAGAATGATAACATGAGAAAATACATGTATTAAATTCTCATAATTTTGATATTTACTGAGGACTTACTGTGGGTTGACATAGATGCTCTACAGTAATAACTCAATCTTCACAGTAACGTTATGAAGTGTTTGTATCATCACCTCCATTTTACAGATGAGGCTACTGAGTTATGAGAAGGCTAAATTACTTGCTCAATGCTATTTAACCAACAACCAGGATTTGAATCGGTGAAGTGTGTCTCTGGGATCCATAACCACCACATAACACTGCCTATTACTGAGCAAAAACCCTCATTACATCTTCATGGCCCCCAACATGTCTACCATTTATTGTGCTCACATGTATCCTTTCCTCTCGACTTTGGCCCACACTAGACACCAAGAAGCTTTACGTGATGGAGAATAACAGTATAGAAGAAGAATCCAGAATGTCTAAAAGGACTAAAATGTTGCCTGCATGACTCCCGGGCACATTTCTGAACTCTGGTTGGAATAAGCTATGCATATTCAGATCTAGTTAGCATTTAGATAGGAAAATCTCACAAAATACGGGCCTCTTCTCCATTCCAAGTAATGATGAATGTGTCATAGATTTGTACGGAATGGAGATATTTTTCTTTTCTCATAAAGGTGAACTGTATTTATTTCAGTAGAGCATATTCCAGAAGAAATGATAAAGTGAAAGGAAGCATAATTAGGGTACACAACTAGAAATACATGTTTTTGGTTTAATGGACTCTGACTACTCTTTTCACTCTCCCTTTCCTCAAATGTTTTCAGATTCTTTTATCTGAGAATGTAACATCTTTCCACTTTTCTGTCTTTACTCGTTGGATAAAAGTTACAGATTGTGTGCTAAGGGTAAATGGCACATTTGGAGTCAAGAAATGGCCTTCATTTCTACAGGAATGATTGGGGACATGTGCTGAAAATAAAAGTCCTGAATTACTTAGACTCAAGTGCCCCAGTTCACAACAGTTTAACTAGAGCAGTGGCCTTTGCAACATTTGAGGACAGATGTTTTCCTACTCTGCTCTGGTTCCCAGTGAAGAATGCCAACTGCGAAACCACACTGACGGTCTCCTGCTCCGCTTTTTCTTAGAGCACAGTAGGTTCTATACTGTTTCTTGGTGCCACAGTCAACGATCCATAACTTTTCAAATCTGTTTTCATTTCTAAGTGGAAGTTTGGAATGATTTTTTTTTTTTAAGTTTAAAAACCAACCAGGCTGTATCACAGAGAATCCATGATGATGGTGACCAAATACATATTTTCAGAAAAAAACAATAGATTTTTTTTCATGAAGGTAGGATTCATGGGCTTTTACGCTGCTAATTAGCCATACAAAGTGGTGAAAACACTATGTATAAGGACTTTGATGTCTAAGAAAGAAGAAGGAAGGAAAGCAGATAGACAGAAGGTAGGAAGGGGAGGAAAGTAGGGAAGGAAGGGAATGGGGGACAAAGAAGAGGAGAAGGAGAATCCTAGATTCTGGGCTTGGGTTCTGCACAGAGACAGCTTTGTGGCTTTTTCACACAGAAAATGAAGTCAATGGTGCAGAGTTTGTATGGTCTTTATGAGGTCTAAACAAGCTGCTGCATAGACAGGACGTAGCCTAGTGCCAGCCAGGAACACAGTAATTACTCAGTAAATGGAAACTTGCCCTGGCTCTAATAGATCCTCTAGGACGAGCTTTTAAGAAAGACTCTTTGCTTTTCCATTATATCATGAATAAAATTATGAGTAAAGGATAATGGCTCTAATTGATATCCATGTTTAGTGGAAAACAACTGTTTTGACATAGTAATGCAATCGGTGAGGGGACTATGTCAAGGCTAGCTAAACTTTTTTAGTGTTATTAGAAATATTAACACAGTTCTATGAATTTGAAATAAAGATCTCCACTGAAGTCTAACTATTTGTCCACCAGGCATCGACGCCTCTTATAGTCAAGGTATTACCCTCCATTGACCAGAGCAGACACCAAAGCAGGCACTTAATTTTTTTTTTAATTGAAAGAAAATAAATGTATTTATTTATTTGACAAAGAGGGAGAACACAAGGGTGGTGGGTGGTGGGTGGTGGGTGGGAGGCAGAGGGAGAAGCAGGCTCCCCTCTGAGCAAAGGAACCCAATAGACTGAGCCCCCAGGACCCCAGGATCATGGCCTGAGCCAAAAGCAGACACTTAACCGCCAGAGCCCCACAGGTGCCCCTAAAGCAGACAGTCCCAGCCTCCCTGGTCCCTGGCGGCCCGGGGCCAGTGAACCAGGGTCAGCCAGTCAGGGCCTGCTGGTTGGCTCCTGGAATCCTGGTGAACTGATACAAAGGCCCAGGGACAATTAAACCTGCTCATGGAAGCAGAAGATCAGATGCAAGCTGGGGCAGCAGGAGGGAGGCCTGGGTGGCTCAGTTGGTGAAGCAACTGCCATCGGCTCAGGACTTGATCCCACCCCTCCACCCATGATGTTGGGCTCCCTGCACTGGAGGGAGCCTGCTTCTCCCTCTCCCTCTGCTTCGGCTCGGTTGTGTTCTCTCTCTCTCTCTCTCTCAAATAAATAAATAAATACACAAATACATAAATACATAAATAAATAAAATCTTTAAAAAGAAGGAAGAAAGCAAAGCAAGAAAGAGCAGAGGCAGCCGAGGCCCTTCCCGCGGCCTAGTGACCCCGTGGGCTGGGGCCGTGAGCTCACTGCTGAGCCCGGGCACCCTGGTCTGTCTTGCTTCTTAAAATGCAGAAAGAATGGAATTTATGCCTATTGAATAAGAAGTATGAGCTCCCCTGGGCCTGGGGCTCTGAGGCCCTGGCCGTGATGGTTGTGCACGGGCCCAAGGTACTGTTCCGGATTTGTATGTTTACTGTCCTTCATTTTCCCAGAGAGACCACTGGAGAGAGCCCACAACAATGCATAGAGTATGCAAGGGTATTTTTATTCCTCGCGTTACTTCTGGAAACAGTGCACAAAAGCATTTCTCTTGTCTCTGTTGGGGCTTGGCCCTAGGTATGTCTCTGCAGGGCACCACAGGACCTGGTGAGACACTTAGCACACTTCTGACTTACACCCACCTTATTCATCTGCCTTGAGTCACGAGTGCCATTAAGAAACGATTCTTTAAAAAAAAAAAAGATTCTTAATTAAAATGATAAATCAGAAATATAAATAACTCCTCCCTGATATGCGTTAACGCTTTACTTATCCTATCAGAAATACCACCTCCAGGAAGATTTCCCCATGGTAAATTCCCTTCGGCACAAACTATTTCATAAACCTTTGACCATGTATAAGCTTTGATAAAATACCTTCCTTCAATAGCCATTAGTATTTACTTAAACGTATTTTCATAGATTACTATTTTATAATAATGAAAGATTCTATTTACTGATGTTTGCTCTCAATCATAGTTTAATCTTGAGAAGATTCTTCTTGAGGAGAATAAACTCATCCAAAAATTTTTTTTTTTAATCCAGAATATTTTTAAATTGTCACCAGAGACACCCTGGATCATGCGCAAAGACCAACAGAACCATGGGCCCAGCAGTCATTCTCTCCTGCGTGACCTGCCAATGCTGGTCCTCCACCGCAGCTCAGAGCTCGGTGCGTGCAGCCTATAGGAGTTGACCACCAGAGTCATTTGCGGTTTTGGTTGAAGTTGTTTCAGATTCTTCCACTCTGGTTTTCTACTTTTTTCCCCCTTTGATGGGTAGAAAAAGGAAAAAAAAATATGTGTGTGTACAATATGCTGGAAGGAAGTATCTATAAGGAATGAACACCTGGTGAGCACCTACCCTAGTTCAGTGTTTTATATAAAGATCTCACTTTATCATCAGAAAAAGCAATGAGTAGGTGCCTGTGTGGCTCAGTTGGTTAAGCATCTGCCTTGGGCTCAGGTCATGACCTCAGGGTCCTGGGATTGAGCCCCATGTCGGGCTCCCCACTCAGCAGGGAGTCTGCTTGTCCCCCTCCCTCTGCTCTCCCCCCAACTGGCCTGCTTTCTCTCTCAAGTAAGTAAATAAATAAGATCTTTTAAAAAAATAAAGAAAGAAAAAGTGATGAGAATGTATGCTAACGGAAAACATAAAGGAAGAGAATATGGTGCCTTCTCTACGCATCCCCACGGCGTTGCGTGTCTCCTTCTGTTGTGGGTGTTAGAAGGGCCTGAGTTTGTCTACATCTTCAGTGGAGCTAAGCGTCTGGAGGACACTGATCGTTCTGCTGTGCTAGGGTTGCTGTCACAAAGTTCCACAGACTGGGTGTCTTAAGGCCAAGATCCAGGTGTTAACAAGTCTGGTTTCTTCTAAGGCCTCCCCAGTGAGCTCCTGGGGGCCACCTTCACCTATGCCCCCATGATTCTTTCCTTGGTCAGGTTTCTTTGTCCTAATAGCCACTTCTCATGAGGACATCCATCCATCCTACTGGATTACGGCCCACCCTAGGGCCTCATTTTACCCTAATTATCCCTTTAAAGGCCCTCTCCAGGCAGCCCCTGCCCCAGGACCAGGCAGCAGTGGCCCAGGGCCCCGTGTCTACTTTCAGAGCTCCCCTGGGGCTGGTGAGGGCCCAGGTGGGGCAGACGACGAGGGCTCAGTGAGGTGCCAAGGGAAAGTCACAGTCAAGTACGACCGCAAGTACGACTCCTGGAGGAGTGGATCCTGGAGCAGCTCACTCGCCTCTATGACTGCCAGGAAGAAGAGATCCCGGAATTGGAGATTGATGTGGATGAACTCCTGGACCTGGAAAGTGATGATACCCAGGCCGCCAGGGTCAAGGAGCTGCTGGTTGACTGTTACAAACCCACTGAGGCCTTCATCTCTGGCCTGCTGGACAAGATACAGGGCATGCAGAAGCTGGGCACACCCCAGAAGTAGGGTCCTCGGCCCAGGTGAATGGTGGCTCCCACAGGACAATCGCTGCCCCCTGACCTCGTAGCAACAGCAATACTGGGGGCCCTGCAGCCAGGCCTGGTGCCATGAGCAGGGCTCCCCGTGCCTCTGGCTCAGGGGCCCCATCCCTGCCCTCCTCAGTTTTCCATTTTTGGGGTTTTTTATTGTTATTAAACTGATAGGACTTTTTGTGTTTTTATATTGACTCTGCGGTGCAGCCCTTTAATAAAGTGAGGGTATGCCTTTGGTGCAAAAATAAAAAATAAAAAATAAAAATAAATAAAAAAATAAAAGCCCTCTCCAGCTATGGTCACATCGTGAAGCACTGGAGCTTAGCACTTCAATGTATGAACTGAGGAGAGGGGAGCACAGCTCGGTCTACAGCGCTCTCCAAGGCCCCTCATTTTTATCTCCTTTCACCATCCTCTACAAAGGTTAGCGCCTGTTTCTCTCATACCGTCCATTTATCCAAGTAATTTCCTAATCTCTTCCTCAGGCTGCTAAGAACGATCTTCCATACCCCTCAGGACACCCCCTCCCCGTGTGTAGCATCTCCCAGGGAATACGGCCCCTGCCAGCAACTCCTGTCCCTCTGCACACACTCCTGTCCCTTCCTGACTCTGCTGTTCATGACCTACGGTGGGAATGACTGTCGAGGTTCTGGGCCCAACCCTTAGGAGGAGAGGCTGCTTCTGCCTCCTGGCTCTTGAAGCCTTGAACCCGCTTGTTTGAGAAGTTTCGGCCCCTCTGTTGGAATAAGACACTACACAGAGGAACGCTCAAGGCCAGAAACCTTGGTGACGAAGATGTTGTGGCCATCAGGCTCCTACCCTGAGAATACGTTGATGAGACCTCAAACAGAAGGCATGTCTCTCCCCGATCGCTGTCCTTCGAGACCACAGCCACCTCTGTGCTCACCTTCACTGAAGCCCCTGCCCCCCGTTTACCACCTTTGGAAGGACTGGTACCCTAAGCTTAGAGCAGTATTTGCACTAGCCCAGTACCCAGAGGAGGCAAAGGAGGCGGTCTTGCCTTCTGTCCTTACCCAAGAAGTTGGCTGGCTCTGTCCAAAGGGAACTCCAACCCTCTAAACAATTTGATGAAATTAATGTATTTTTAGGACAAACTCTTGCACTCAACATAAAACCAATTTCACGTAATTTGAAATCTATTCACTGGAGCAACCAGCCACAGAATGGTTCTCAAATATTCTTGAACCTGAAATGCCTGTTAAGGTACAATTGGTACTGTCAACATCCCTTGCACAATTTTAATGAGAAAAAAAATTAAAAGCACACTCTTCTGTATGGCCAGTCATTAATCACTGTAATGATAGCGGGGAAGTAAATTAACTGATACTATAACCTCTTCCCCTTCAGAAGCTAAGTAATCATAAAGGTACCACAGGAAAATTGGTTACATCTGAGCACATTTTTATAAGGAGTGATGATAATTAAAAACGTTAAAAAATCAAAGTGTTGGGTTTTTGTTTTTGTTTTGGAGTTTTCGTTTTGTTTTTTAGCTGAAAACAGAAATCTGAGAACTCCAAATATGGAGGCGGTACAGCAATTCTCATCTTTTCCCCACTGTCACTTCGTGCATGCTTCTCGGGCCAGGCCTTTACCCTCTTTCTTGTGGTGCCTCCTCCAGGGGACCCTTGTGTATCCACTGAGGATTTGGGATCCTTACGGGGCTGCTCTTTTCTCAAGGGACCTGCATATCCATGTAGATGGTGTGTCCTGCGCTCCACCTTCTGAGGGCCTCAATCACTGCCCTCGCCTTTATTTCTCCTCCATCGTCGTACTACTATAGCTGCTTTCTGGACTTTGCTGTTTGCTTGAATTATTCCATCTCAAAAGAAAAATTTCACTAGCATCATCTGTTCTTCAGTCCGTTCCTTTTTTTATTTCAGTATTCTTTTCCCGTCTCAAGACACTTCAGTTTTATTTCTATCCAGGCCAGATACAATGGTGTCTCACACTCAACTCCCATAGCCCAATGCACCTTCTGCCAACGGGCTTTGCTAAGCTGTAAACATCCTCGGATTAACATAAACTTCTGGTTTCCTAATTTTCTCCGTGGTCTTGTGGGAGAGGCTAGCAAACTGGAGAATTGCACAACGACTGATTAGTTTGATTTCAAGTTTATAAACTCAAATACCAAATGGGTTCTCAAAGCAACTCAATTTTTATAAGAGTAAAACATGTTTATTATACAACTCAGAAAAACAGACAAAAAACAAACTGGAGAGTAGAAAGGACCTACAACATCCTACGGAAAAATTGCCATTAAGATTTTGGTGCTGTTCCTCCCAATTTCATTTCTGTGTGTGTAAAACACAAAAGGTGCACATTATTTTCACAAAATGCCCCTTAACATTATAAAATGCACTTAGTCCAGAGTCCATGGGACTTATTTCCAGTATTTAACTTTTAATGAATTTCATAAATCCTCCCTTTTAGACACGTTACAATTTATGGCTAACTTTCCCCTGCTGGTGGATATTTAGGTTGTTAGTGACCAGCAACTCAAACTTTTTTTTTTTCTCTAGAATGAATGTCTAAAAATAGAACCTAGGAGCTAAAGAAAAAAACAATTCTGCGTTTCTCAATGTACTTTGACAAATCATCTTTGAGAAAATTGAGAACAGTAGATTTTGGTAACAGTGGAAGTAACAACTGTTTTGTCCTACATTCTAACTGAGCAGCATCTGAAGGGTTTTGTTAATTTAAGCGACCAGAATTTATATGTATTTGCTTGATTTTGAGTAAGACTCAGATTTTTCATGCTATACATTTCTTGGTACCTGTGAATGAGCTCTTCACATCATCTAAGTAATTCTCTGGACCGTTCCTGACCATCCCACTGTCCCATCCTTTTTAGTCTCTCTCAGTGGTCACAGCTGTCGTCTGGTAGTCACACGCTCCAATTCCACACCTTCCCAATTTGGCTTCCAATATTTCAAATGAAATCGAATCTCTGTGGTAAAGATATTCCTACCCCCTCCCTTCCCATACCCTCTGTCTTGTGTGCTGTGTACTGACAACTCAGGATCATTTCTCCCTTGATGTGCGTGATTTTGAATCACGCGAGTCAGAAACCTTGAGATTGTGTTTACCAAACTTCCACCTTGAGTTGTCCAGGTAAGATTCCAGGAAGACTTTTATGCAGGAGGTGTGGCTGGAAAGAAGCAGAGATGGATCATCATTGATCCTAGGTAGTGGTGGGAACGCAGGGGCCTTGGCAGGAGGCAAATACAGATGGTCCCTGGCTTAGGATGGTTTGACTTACGATTTTTTCGACTTTAGGAGAGTGTGAAAGTGAGCCTCCTTCCACAGAAACCGTCCTTCACATTTTGAATCTTGACCTTCCCGGGCAAGCGATCCGCGTGCATCACGACGACCCACAATGGCATGGCCTGCAGCCTGCAGCTCCCAGTCAGCCACATGGCAGGGGTGAACACTCACAACTGTTCTGCACACATCCAGCCACTCCGGTGTCCACCTGCCCTGTGATGCCCAATGAGTCAGGTGAGGTATTCAGCACTGTTACACGATTTTGCACAACCGCAGGCTACTGCAAGTGTTCTGAGCACATGTCAGGTACGCCAGGCAGAGCTGTGACATCAGACGGGCCAGGGGTAGTAAGTGCATTTTCAACTCATGCTCTTTTCATCTTATGAAGGGTTTCGTGGGGCCCTAAGTCCATCATAAGTGGAGGAAGATCTGTGTGAGGTTTTCCCACCTTTCAGGTATTCTCTCCTCACTCATCCAGTTTGATGCCACAGGCAGTGGAGATTACCACCGGCATTTTCCCACAATTCCCATATAACTTGAATTCTTGACTTCTAGAGGCTTCACTGTTAGGCGCCCAACTCCAGACCCAAATCCTGTGTGATTGTCCAGGCTGCACCAAAGGCAATCACAGGGTGTTACTGAGCAGGTGTCTGAGGGGGAAGCCGCCCTCATCATAGCAGACCTGTGGCATAACCAGGGCATTGAAACCCTCTGAAGGGAATGACAGTCAAGGAGTCAGGCTCCTCTGGGCCAGCCACATTCGTCTGCACATTGGAAACCACTTCATGAGGCAGCCAGGGTGGGGGGCCTCTGCATTTCCCAGACCTTTCCACTGCTAGCCCCCCTGCCCGAGTCCCGACCACCCACTGATGGATCCATAATGAGGTAGAGGCCTCTGTTCAGGACTCCTCCGTAGTGGTAGGACCCCTGCCACCCTTACCACACCTGCCTGAGCCCTGGCCAGGGCCATCCCATGGGGAAAAACAGAACATGGGGAAGCCGGGGTCTCCTTTCGTCCCTTGCTGGCACTTGTGGCAACAAGTGAATAAACGCTTGACTTACTTTTCAGTTTGGCTTGTTGCCCTAATTGATGACATCACACCCGATCACCAGACCCCCTCATCTTTGCTCTTCTGGTCCTCACGCTCTGTGCTAAATCCCGTCCAACATCAAATACCTGGGGTTGTTTCTATTGTTTTGACAGAACCCTTACGGAGACGTGTAACTAGTGTCTCTTCTTTCTCTGCCACTTACCAGGAGGAAATGTCACATTTCCTGCTCAAAGTTAATAATTCATTTTCTCAGTCATTTATTCACCTATTCATGTAAACCTATTTATTAAATATCCGGTACTGTGTTATTATCACTGGCGCTGTGTTAGTTCCTGAGAATATAAAGTGAAGATGGTTTACGCCCTCAAGGAGTCCATTGTCTTGACTCTAAGACACAAGTGGACAGATGATTACGATTCAGACAAGATCGCAGGGTGCCATGGGGAGACAGAGGAAGGTCACTCAATGCAGTCAGTGGTTACGTAGTTACACGGCAGGTGGTATCTCGGCCCAGAAAAATCATATAATAAAATTTGTTGAAGAATGCTGACCGGAAATGAGAGTTTGTCAGAGGGTATGAGGCTGAGGAAAGCAGGAAGGGGAGAAGCAGGGAAAGTTCCCATGGCCGGAGGAGTGGGGGTACTTCAGCCAAGAAATGGAAAGGAGAATCAAAGGAGAAAAGGAGAAGCAAAGGAGGAAAGGAGAAACTCTAGGCAGCCAGCCATGTTGTTCGATCTTGAGGGGGTGAAGGAGGGGGGAGGAGAGATGGCCCTGGACATCAGGAGATGGTCAGCACTATGAGGACTTATACACTGTGGAGGACCTTGTGCTTAATCTTGAAGGTAGTCAGGAGCTATCGAGAAATTCTCTGCAGACAAGCTGCTAACTAAAATATGAGTCCCTCGAGCAATTTTATCTCAATTAAGGTCTTTCTGTAACACGGTGCTGAAGGTTACCAGTTCTTGGAGGTCTCTAGGCAACTTCCTGTGAAGAAGCAGGGGCACATGGAGGCATGTAGACAAGACAGGGGTAGAGCCCACAGCCAAGGATCTTGCTTTCAGATTCATTGGTAACCAAATAAATTAAATTGGATAAATTAAAATTGCAGCTCTATACTACATTCGCCCTTAAAAATGAGCAAAGATAAAGATGAATGTTAATACTTATGAGGGTGTGGTAAAGTGGACACTGAATCGTAGTAGCTAAATTATTATAGATTTTTCTGAAACTCAGCTTAATATTTGCCAAGAGCCTAAAGATGTTTATGTGTCTTGAGCCAGTAATTCCACTTTTGTGGATAATAAATGCAGGTAAGGATTATCATTATGGCTAGGAAACAAAACTGCGACAACTTATGACGCTGTGAAGAATAAGAGATAATGCCTGCAAAACACCTGAAACTCTCCCAGGACATAGAGGAGCTGAGTGTTAGGAGTCATTCTTCTTTTGTATCTTGATTTAAAATATGCTTACACAGTAAATAAATGAGTGAGCAAACCACAATATGTGTTGACTGCTCAGTATGCGCCAGGCCCTATGCTTATTGCTGAACACATAGTTGCAGATACAGGGGCCTTGGTCCTTATCCTTATACTATTATCTATATCATAGACCTGAAAACCGACTCCAAATAAATAAGTAGTATATTTAAATAGATAAGCAGTGCACATTGAAGGAAAAGAACATGGTACAGTGAGAGAAAAACAGAAGAGATTAAATTTGGAGATGTGAGGTCAGGTCAGGACAGCACTTGCTGATCAACTGAGCCTTAACTGGGAACCTTATTATGATCTGAATTGTGCCCCTAGCCTTGCCGTTAAGATGGTGAAGCCCTAACCCCTAGTGTGATTGTATTTGGAGATCGGGCCTTTAAGGAGGTAGTTAAAATTAAATGAGTTCATGAATGTGGGGCCCCAATGCTCTAGGACTTCTGCCCTTATAAGAAGAGGAAGAAACAACAGAGAGGCAACTCTCTGTACACAGAGAAAAGGCCACGTGAGGACACAGAAAGAAGAAGCCAATTTCAAGTTGAGGAGCGTAGTCTCACCAGACATGAACTCGGCTGTTACCTTGATCTTGGGCTTAGAGCCTCTAGAAATGTTGGCAAATCCATCTCCGTTGGTTAAGTCTTCTGGTCTATGGTATTTCGTTTTGGCAGCCTGAGCGTCTTACACAAATCTGAAGGATGGAGGAGGCGTCCCTGTGCACAGTGAGGAGCATCTCCAGGAAGACAGGACAATAGACGCGAAACCCACCCTGAAAAGAGCCTGATGTGCTTGGACAAACCAAGGAAGAGCCGTGTACCTGGGGTCCTTGGAGCCATCGTGAATATTTCTGAGCTATATTTGTGAAATGAGGCCAATAGGACCTGGCGACTAGTTATGGAAATAATAAATGGATTTTGGGTCTGGTGGACCTGAGTTCCAGTTCTGAGGAGTAGAATGTGTTCGACATTGGAGAAGAAACCAAAGTTGTCTCTGCTGGCAGTGACTGAGGCACTGGTTACCACTGGGTAGGTTCAACCCTTGCATCTTGCAGACGTCGGCACCTAAACACAGAGAGGTGACGAGTATTAAGGGGGATGAAACAGGCACACAAGATGCTAGCTGGCGTCAGGCACCCTGGATCTCTACGTCCCTTTCATAGGTTTTAAAACAGCCCATTAAACTAAGCACAATTTCTCACCCCAATTTGATGTCTCATAATTTGCCAATGGCACCAAACCTCGATTTCTACAAAAGCAGTCTCCACGGTATCTGAATAATCTTTTTAAGATTTATTTATTTATTTTAGAGAGAGAACAGAGAGCATGGATGCACGAGAAAGGGGAGGGGCAGAGGGAGAGGGAGAAGGAGAGAAAGAATCCTCAAGCCAACTCCCTGCTGAGCGCGGAGCCCACCGAGGGGCCCCCTCCCGGAGCTCTGAGATCATGAACCCTGAAATCAAGAGCTCCTGCTTAAGCGACCAGGCCGTCCAGGCGCTCGGGTATCTGAATAAATTTAAGAAACACGGAAACTCCAACCTGGATGCATTAACTGTTACTGTTCTTTTCAAACGTATTTGCATCTATATTCTTCTTTGAAAATTTTATTTATTTATTTATTTATTTATTTATTTATTTACATACACTGGAGTGGGGAGGGTCAGAGGGACAAGCAGACTCAGACTCCCTGCTGCTTCTGCAGGAAGCCAATGCAGGACTCGATCCCAGGACCCCAGAATCATGACCTGAGCCGAAGGCAGATGCCTAACTGACTAAGCCCTCCCAGGTGGCTTAATCATACTGACCAGGCACAGGTCAGAGGTGGAGGGTTTGCAGGGCCTGCATCCGTTGCACATGTTGCTTATTCACATTGCACTATGACCTTCAGCAAAAATCACTTCCACAGTCATAGTAATAATAATATAGTGCACATGTGTTGACTATTTATGATATCCCTAGCAGACAGCTAAATGTTTTACAAAACATACTTCGTCCATGAGGTAGGTACTTTCAGTTTCAACATGTAAAGAAAATAAGGGAATACGTATAAAGGGCCAAGGTTATCTGGCTAAAAAAAATAAAAGAGCTGAAAATAACATGATTTGCCGATCAATGCTTAGCAACAGCTCTCCACTTGAGAAGGAATCCTTGGCCTGTCACATGTGAGAATTTCTGCGGTGTTAACGCCGTCACCACGGGTGAATTCAAGCTACACCGCACTACCACTGGGCTGCCAACACCTGGTAGCACACCATTCTATGGCACCTCTACCCTAACCCTCTATTTTCACAAGCTTGGGTGACCCAATCTCAAGACCCGGTACACCAGGAGTGTAACTCTAGAGGTTGTCCATCAAAGGACTGTGTTCTCTTTTCTCTCTTACCATTGGGCTTTAAAACTGGCACAATAGCTGAGACTTGCCAGGAGTATGGAGAAGACCGGTCTACAATAATCTTCTTTTTGATGTCCCATCTCTTCAACTTTACAGGGGTTGGTCTAAGCGTCTGTCTGCCTGGTTGGTCCACAAGTAGATCCATCTAGACACTGACTCCCTATGTTAATTTCTGTGTCTTCAGAGCGTCGATTGGGAAGTGGACTGACAGATGCCAATAATGATAGTTTTAGAAATGTCTGAGGGCTAGAATGCTGCCTTCTTAGAGAGGATGTAGGTAAAACTGATACTTGCTCACCTAACACTTATTGCCAATCTTTTCTCTGAGTGCTGAGACCAAATTTCATTCTGGTTTTATTTCCACCTTCCCCCGTGGAATTTGGTTAAACCCTTATGGGTCTAAGCCAATTACCAAGTCCCAGAACTTTTGCCAATGATGGATTTGTATTTGGACATGTCACCCATTTATGGCCAGTAAGACATGAAGGGGTGTCTGAGAAGAGTTTCTAAATTTTTAAATGCAAACACAAAGAAAAGATAGTCACTTTTTTCTGCCTCCTTTCAATGGCATTGGGATATTTGGTGCCAGGAGACCTAGTTGTATTACACAGTGACTAGCTGCTTACTGTTGAGTAGGAAAATGGCAAAAATTTGATTGTTGCTGCTAAATTAATAACTGCAGAGCTTCCCTCCTCAGGGCTTCTTGCCCTATGAGCTAATAAATTCCCTTATTTGTCATTTGATGGGATCTTCTGTTTCTTGGACCCTTACAACTAACTCTGTACTATCTTTCCATCCCATTTTTTTTCAGTCTCTCTTTCCTCTGGATTATTTGTTGTTTCCCATATTAAATTTTTGTAATGGAGTATATTTGTCTGAAATCTGACCAAAGATTTGTGAAACTTCAAATAATAACTAATTAAAAATGAAAGCCACAAATACTTTCACCTTTCAAGAGCTGGAGATACCAAATATCTTTTGAAATAAATTAACCTGAATTCAAAAAAGGTAAAGAATTAGTATGGGTATTTTATTGATACAAATGTAGAGGCATAGTCACCTATTATTCTTGTGAAAAACTAAAGAACAAGTCTTTTGTATATAGCTCTTTTAAACCGAAAATTCTTTCTGCAGTGTAAATCGTTATTTTGGATGAGTCAATGCTATGACTCCATGCAGATTTGTTTTTTGGTTTTTGTTTTTGTTTTTTTTGTGTGTGTGTGTGTGTGTGTGTTGGCTTAATTTGGAAGTGGAGGAATTTTCTCCTAATTTTTTTCCCTGTGTGAGTATATGGGATGCACTTGCATTTTCTTATGGAGACGTGTGTGTGTGTATGTGTGTGTGTGTGTGTGTGTGTGTGATAACCAGGTGCTTATAAAGAGATAATAAATTGAGATGCAGAGAATCACTGGAGGACCATGTGAATCTGCACATCACCTCATTCTGGAGGATGGAGTATAAAAAAAATTGTAGGATAATACAACTTACTTGGAATGTTCTCAAATGCTGATGTCCAGACAGACACACATACACACAAAAAGGATGAGGACCTGTTTTAGGTTAATAGAGACAATGAAGCAAGACTATAAAATGCAACGCGGGATCACCAATCCAATTTCTAAACTCCATGAAGAACATTATTGAGACAATTGCCAACACTGAATACAGACTGTCAGATTTCCCAAATGCAGTAAGTGCATTGCGATTATGTCAGGAAATGCCTTTGTTCTTAGCAGGCATATGCCCAAATGTTTAGAGATGAAGTGTTGTTTACTGCCTGCAATCAATTCTCAAATGTTAAAAAGAACAAAAAAATACACAGAGATAAAGAAAATGTGGTAAAATGTTACAGGCAAATCTAGATGCAGTGTACATTGATCATCATACTATTTTCTAGCCATTTTTTTGGTAAGATTTGAAGTTTTTTAAGATAGGGAAGTTGGATAAAATAACCATTTAATAAAGAAAATTGAGTTGTGATTGTTCAATCTGGATTAACCACTGATGTTTTACATATGGTGAATGACTCTGTTTTGGGAAAACAGAGGATATTGAACTACTGTGTTTTGAATTGATTATCCAGTTGTGAATAGAGAATAAGGACACGTTACAGATGATTGTAGGGGTGGTATTTTCTCTGAATAGAGCAAATAGGTCCTCTGTAAAATTTCCCGGAAAGAAGTAAAAGGTAGGAGAAGAAATGAGAACTCGGAAGACAGATCTGAGCGTGGGAAGGATCAGTGTGGGAGGTAGGATCCAACACTCTACAACAGGTGCCGGTCCACGCAGATGTACGGAGGATGGTATTCCGTTGGCCCCTACCTAGTGGAATCTGCCTTTCAGCCAAGCCTGAATGTGCTGTGTGAACCCTGAGCTTGTGGGCTTGAGAATATTTGCATACAGTTTTTTATTTATTTATTTATTTGTTTGTTTATTTATTTAGTTTTTTGCATCCAGTTTTAGACTTTCCCTAAAGTTGCATGAAAAGTCAGACTGAGCTCTGCCATGGAAATATATGGCCAGATCCTTCATACCCCTCCCAAGCTAGGCGGTGACAGTAGCAATGCCTGAGGAAGATCATGTGCCCTCAGGACGCTGGAGACCATCAGTAAAAGACTTAATGCTGGCGTTTGGTTTCTGCAAGAGCTGACAAAGAAGGGCCCATCTTCACTAGAGACTCACCTGAGATGACGGGAAAGGAATCCTTGAAAGATCACGTTAAAGTCTACTATTCAATCCAGTAGTGTTTTAGGACCTTTGCGATTTGGCCCATTAATGGCAACATGATTGTAATGGTGGTCTTGGTCTGGGTTCAAATCTAATGTTTATATTCAAGAAGCGTCCTATCTCCCCTACTTGAGTATAAGATTCTTTAGGTAGCACTCATCACTTATTTTTCTCTTTATCTCTTTCTACTGTTGTTTATTATATTATATCAGGGACGCACTTACAGATGACCCCCTTGACCAAACTTTAGACAATATCCTCTGAACCCTCTTCCCATCTAGGGCCTGACCGTTGACCTTCTCTCTTTGCATTGTCAAGTTTTTGCAGAAATCCTGCTAAGTCAGTTTAGCCAGGACGCCCACCCTCCATATCTGATCATCTTCAATATCTAATCGAATTCCTCACCCCCTCAACCCCTCAGGTCACATCTCATCACCCCAGCATGCCTTCAGAAAGCATCCTGTCAGGTTGGTTAGCAGAATCCCTCTTTACTCGATTTCCCTCTTACTAATTTTCCATCTACTGACCACCACCCTGATCTTTGGCTATAAATCCCTACGGGTTCTTATATTTCAAATTGAGCCCAGTTCTACACTGAAGTCTCCCTTCCCCTATTGCAATAGCTCCTGAATAACCTTAACTGCTCTCAGGCTCTGGTTTCTCTTGTTCAATGTGTACCTGGCGATGTATGTTGAATCACTGTAATGTACACCTGAAACTAATATTACACTGTATGTCAACTAACTGGAATTTAAATAGAAGCTTTAAAAAAAGCATTAAATAAATGTGTTGAGCAGAGCTAAAGCCACATTACATTTCACAGTAATACCACGTGTGATTATTTTAATTTTAAAGAGAGTTTGTTCCAACAATTTGACAAAAATTCCTAAAATTTATAGAAAATACTTCTTAAAAATTTACCTGTTGACCTCCACTTTGCCTGTATTACTATCTATAAACACTATTTTAAATACCACAATATCCTAAGCCATATTCCCTTCTCTGAAAAAATTCCTGGGCCACACTACCATGCAAGTAATCATATTCTCTGATTTTTTTAGGCTATCGATGTTTTCTGAATAGCACACTCTGCAAAGGTGTTTTTCTTTCATGCAGAATCTCTACCTATATCCCTGAATGTGCAAACTGAATGTTGATGGAACCTTCTGAAGCCTGAATGAGAGCTGAAGTGTCTGCATCGATCAGCATGCCTTTTAGAGTGCATTTCCTGTGTGCTGATGACCCTGTTGGCAAGGTATCTCTGTTTTTGAATTATGAATGGTACTTATATATGAGCAGCTGCTCCCTTTACTTGGGAGCCGCCTTTCAGTGGGATGTAAGATTTGGCTTGGTCACACATAGTGTTTCATTGAGAATGATGCACACAGCCATCTCCTTCCAAATTTGGGGTCAGTGTCAATACTGGCCCTCTGCCAGAGGATTCTCATGTCTTCTGTAGACTATCAATATCAGATAATGCTGGTAAGAATTGTACTTTCAATAATCCACATATCCATTAAAGTTTTAATTGTAGAGGAAGCAGAGATAGTCATGAAGCCTAATCCAAGCATACAGTTGGACCTTCTAACTACAAACTCTAAAACAGTTTATTCCCGTTCAGTACTTTCTACTTTGTCTTCATATAGATGGACAGGTCCTTAGTACACAAGTGTTAAGAAATTGGTCAACTGGTATCAACCTCTTCAATATTCCCCAAAGCTGTAAGTACAGATTCTGCTCAAACCCAGAGCGGAGACAATATTCAGCTTATCGCATTCTATAATCTAGCTTTAGCGTTAATAGGATTTTACTGTCTCTGCTAAAAGACTGTGTTTGTGGGAATTAACAGTGGAACTTGACAAAAACAGTGCTTATTTTCAGAAAAAGATAATGTGGATCGATTCGACCCTCTAAACCTCAACAGTAAACCTCAAAAACCAAGTGATTTTAATGCAGACAAAATTACACTCAGCATTTAAACTTGTAATGCTTGAGAAACATACTTTGTAAACTTTCTTATAGGGATTCCAAAAGGAGCGTTCATTTGACAGACACCGAAACACTCATCTGCTTTCACGTGAGGAGAGAGTTCTACCTTGGGTATGACTAATTTTTAGTTTCTTAGTTTTTGTTAGGTGAACACTTCCACCAAATTCATTCACGTGGCTTCTGATTTAATTCACGGGCATGAGCTCAATTGTTTAGGTACCAGGTAAACAAAGTATGTGCGTGTGTGCATCTCTATCTGCCTATCTATCTGTCTATCTATGTATCTATCTAGCATCCATCTATCTTTGATCATTTCCAAGGTCACAGCCTGTAGACTTGACTAACATAATTAAAGTGTTATAAGGCATCATGACGTGAAAGCTGCATAATGTGACATCAATAACCAATAGCAACTTGTACATATATATGTATTTTAAACTTGTTTACGAAAATCTGTGCTTGCTAGAAAATTTTTGAATTGTTATTTATCAAGCAGAGTGCCACTGACATGATAGAACCAAGTTACTTTTCGATTGTGTCATTAAAGAAAAAATATTTCAAAAATGAGATTATTGATTTGAAATAATGGTACTGTTAATTTAAGAAAAAAAGGTAAATATGCAAATCTTATATTTCAGTTTCATCATCTGTCTGTTTCTGATTACTGAGAAGATAGGGCAAGGGAGAGTAAGGAGAGATCGCAGTAAATCTAGATACATATCTAATCAACTACACAGTACTACGTATGGGTTTGGATGCTTAAAACAACACAGACATAGCACCCCCTCCCATAAAAGGCTTACAATTTATTTAATAGATTTTGCCTATAAATATAGAATAGGATTATTTAGCTGGTGGTATGAATATAACGGTATGTTTGGACTTTGCTGCTGCTTATTCCTAGGTAAAAACGAGGGCTGCCCTACTGACTTTCAAGGCCAAATATCTATCAGTTGATTCACTGAGATTGATGCTTTGGATAGAACTCCGCAGATGTTGTAGTTGGGATCATTCAGGTGAAGGAAACAGAGACTCACTCAAGTTGTCTCGATAATGAGAAATTTATGGCAAGGAAACATTTAGTGCAATTAGAGAGACAGAGATGGAAAAAGAGTCCAAGAATGGAGACCACAGTTCAGCTGGCCATCATACAAATGGACCCTGATCCAAGGCAGCACTAGTAAGCTCAGCAACAGAAGTTCATGGATTGTCAGGCGCTTGGCAGCAATGCTCCGTTCTTTGTATTGACTTGTGTTTTCTTTCCACTGCTCTGCGCTCTAAATGCTTCCTCAATACTTTGGTTCACTATGACCCTTTATAAGCCCAACTCTCAACACCGATTGGCCCCATCTAATCTTCAAGGCTTTGCCTTATTCTTCTCAACATGTATAATTCTCACAGTTAATGGCTTGATTTTCTTGGTATTTACCAGAGACACTTCTTGAGATATGGAATTGTATATGGCTTTTCTATTAGGATGCTTGTTTTTCTTTTATTGATCTTTAAAGCATTTTAGTATATCAGAGGTAACCCAGGTTCTTGGTGTAAAAATAGTTTTCCTAAGACAAGTGCCATATGATTTCACTCATAGGCAGAATTTAAGAAACAAAACAAATGAGCAAAGGGAAAAAGAGAGAGAGAGAGAGAGAAATCAAGAAACAGACTCTTAACTATAGAGAACAAACATGATTACCAGAGGGGAGCTGGGGGTGAGGGTGACGGTGGGGAAAATAGGTGATGGGGATTAAAGAGTATACTTATCACGAGGAGCATTGAGTCATGTATAGGATTGTTGCATCTCTATTTTGTATGCCTAAAACTAATATAACACTGTAGGTTACCTACACTGGAATTTAAAAACTTAACAAAAATTTTTAAATAAAATAAATATAAAATAAAAATAATTTCCCAATTTGTTATTTGCTTTTTAATTTGGATCGGTATTTTCTGGTATACTTTAGTTTTAAATTTCTGTCACATATGTCCATCTCTTCTTCCTAGATTTTGCTTTGCTGTGAGGTTCAGGAAGGTCTCCCCCTCTAGAGCATAATGTATTATTCTCTATCAGTGTTTTTTCAATTATGATCTATAGGCAATCTCACCAGAATCACCTAGATTTGCTCACTTAAAATGTGCAATCCTGGGCACCCGGGTGGCTCAGTGGTTGAGAGTCTTGGGCTCAGGGCATGATTCTGGGGTCCCGGAATCGAGTCCCACATCGGGCTCCCTGCGTGGAGCCTGCTTCTCCCTCTGCCTGTGTCTCTGCCTCTCTCTGTGTCTCTCATGAATAAATAAATAAAACCTTTTTTAAAAAATGTGCAATCCTGGCCTTCTACCCCAGATATTGGATTTCTTTCCAAGACTTTATCCTTTTGCATATTAATTTTTTTAGTGCTTCATTAAGACTATAAATTACTTCTCAAAAATTATAAAAAGATATTATTTGAAAAAGTTCTGCAAAACAGAAGTATATAGCAAAAACGTGAAAGTTATCTTCTAATCTTTTCTTTTAGGGGATATTAACAAGTTTGCTTTGAATTTTTCAGGACGTTTTACAAATTGAGACCGCGTGATCTTGCAGATCAAGATTTTGTTTGTAAACTTACATCAATTAGTTTTTATTTTGACAGAGAAATCTAACAAAAACTGAAATATGGATTATTTAGTATAATGTAAGTTTCCTTCCAAGAATAATACAGATTATACATTATGCTATGTTCTAAAACTAATAATAAGTTTATTCAGATGTACGGATACTATTTAAAAATTTTAATGTAGGTTGCTTTATATTATTTAAAATTAATATCTTAATATATTTCCAAAGAAAATATTGCAAATTATTCATTATAACTTGAGCTGAACAAGTAGTAAAGTTATTCATTTTGTATTTTCTGTCATGCCAAGGTCTTTGCAAACTGTTGTAAGGTAAAAATTACTTTTAAAAATTCTGGTCTTGCGTAGTTTGATGTTGTTGATAAAATTTTCAGTAGACATTGAATGTCCTCAGAAGTGGCAGTTTTATGTCAAGTGCAAAAAGACATGTTAATCTTGGATGACAGCTTGTCTTTTATCATGGCTTCCCGTATATTATTGAACTTGATTTTGAAGACGAGCCGGCTGTCTTATTCTCCTGTTTGACCAGGACACAACTTACAGACACTACGTACAGGGCAATGAATTTTTGCTTCAAAATTAAATGTTGGCTTTGTTTAATATATTTTGTACTATTTTAATGGTAGTATTTTAACTGGATTTTGAGATATTGATTTCTCAATGATGTATTATCAACTAATTGAAATAATTTCTCTTGGAAATGTAGTACCTGGGGCCTGACCTCTGGATATGTTAGAACACATGTCTTAATTCATGGCCTTCTCACGATTCACCGGGAATGTGGAGTTTATACAAAAGAGAACCCACAGCTATTGTTCTCTTTTGACTATAAATAACACCAAATATTTATCTACAGATTTTTCTCACCTCACCATGGGGCTACATCCTGATGAATCCACTGCAAGCTGAAAATACCAAGTTGAAAATGCATGCAATACACCTCATCTACTGAATCATGCTTTAGCCTGGGCTGCCTTAAATGTGCTCAGACCACTTCACATGGGCCTACAGTTGGGTAAAATCATCTAACACAAAACATCTTTTATAACATAGTGTTAAATATCTTACGTGATTTATTGACTCCTGCGCTGAAAGTGAAAATCAGGTGATCTTGGGTGTGCTCACTCTGGTGATCTCCACTGACTGGGAGCTGTGGCTCCATGTCCCCCGCTCAGCATCATCAGACCATCCTCATCCTGTCCTGCTGCTAATCCTGGAAAAGGTCCAGATTCAATATTCCAAGTGCAGTTTCTACTGAGTGAGTACTACTTTCGCATCCTCCTAAAGTCGAGAGATCGTAAGTCGACCATCTAGAGTTAGGGGCCCATCTGTACTAACAAGTCTGGTGGTGTGACCTAGCGCTCACTCTGTAGACGTTCCTCCCCTGAATCTGTGCTCGCTCCCTAGGCAGTAATCTCATGCAGACCCAGGGGTTTAGATTCAGCTTTAAGCCAATGGCTCCCAAATTTCCCAGGCAATTAAGGACCGAGTAATCAGTGCTGCATCCCCCCTGGGTGGAGTGAAGGACCCCAGTGAGAACCCTTCGTGGGAGTATTGCTGAAAAAGCAGAAAACTTTCCATTGGAGTTTCTCAGTGAAAAGTAAATGAAAAGCTTCTGGGGATTTTTTTCCGTCATCTTGTGGGGAGAACTGACTGACAATGAAACCAGCACAGGGAAAAGCAGTGCTGAGAGGTGGATAAAGATGGATTTTCGATTAATTCATTTGAGCACATAAGCCCAAACAAGCTTACTCCTGGCCTTTTCAGTAACCTTTTTATTCACACAACCCCAAATTTGCCTTTATTTGCTTAAGCCACTTTTAATTGGGTCTCAGTCCTTTGCAGATAAGTCCATGACACAGAAAATACTTAAATAATAGTATCAAATGGTAAAAACCCACATAATTTAACAATTTCTAATATTATTTCAGATGGTAAAGCATATGCAAAGAAAAACACACAAAAAATGTAATTGTCTTTGAGAAATAGAATTATGAGTCTTTTACTTAGTGGCTTTCTTTAATCTTCAAATTTTCTACAATAAGCCTCTATTATATTTATAATTAGAAAAACGGTGAATCTGCTCTTATGAAAACTGGCTTTTCCATTACGATGGATGCTGTTATTTCCTCCATATTATTACTGACAAATATTCTTTGTGCTTAAATATGGATTTGCTTGAGAATTTAATCAAATATATTTATTTTTACTGGATTCATGATTTGAGTTCATGTAAAACGAGAACGTACATCTGGCAAACAGCTTTATCCCAACTCATGAAGATTATTGTTTCCTATCTTCATTGTGTGCTTTTAAAATATATAATTCTTATCTCTAAAATTCGAAATTTTCTCTTTCTTTAGTTGCCTATAGATTATCTTTTCACTGTTTGTTTTGGGACATTCTAGTGTATATACTTTCTATTTCTCTTTGCCTTTTAGAATATTATGTGAGTGTACTGTCTTTTTTGAAATAAGATTTTATTTATTTATTTGAAGTGGGAAGAGAGAGAGAGAAAGAGAGAGAGAGCATGAGTGGTGGGGGTAGCCGGGGCAGAGGGAGAATAATAAGCAGGCTCCCCCAGTGAGGGCAGAGCCAGGCATGGGTCTTGATCCCAGGACCCCAAGATCACAACCTGAGCTGAAGGCAGCCACTTAATGGAATGAGCCACCCAGGCACTCCATGAATGTGCTCACGTTTAACTGTACCTTTCAGGGCATTGAAGACAATATCCTACGAATATCCACATGCATATTTGTGATTGAAGTGAATAGTAATTGTTATTTTAAGTGGTCCTACTACTGCCTGTGTAAAAGAAAATAAACAGGTTTCTAAGCCTTTGTGTTTTGAAAAGACTGCAGAGGACCAACGCATGATATGGGTTGGCTCCTACTTGGCTGATGGCTACAGTTCACTTAAAACCGTCATATTAAAATATAATCCAGGGAAGCCTGGGTGGCTCAGCAGTTTAGCGCCACCTTCAGCCCGGGGTGTGATCCTGGAGACCTGGGATCGAGTCCCACATCGGGCTCCCTGCATGGAGCCTGCTTCTCCCTCTGCCTGTGTCTCTGCATCTCTCTCTGTCTTTCATGAATAAATAAAATCTTTAAAAATATATGTATATATAATCCAATGTTGAATACATTTTATATCTCAGTAGAGACTGTACTATTCATCATAAATGAGTTTTGTGCACCACGTAGGTATTGGAAATTGCAGGATGTGAGAATGAACCCTAGACATTTGGATGTCACAGTGCCATGTGACAACAGGATTTTTTTTTTCTTCCTGATGTTAGGAAAAGAGTTTTCTTTAGCAGAGGAGTTATTCTTTTGCTCCCAAATACTAGAGTGGCTACAGCAGTTACACGAAGTGGCTCTGGGGACGGAGAAGGCCTGCAACAGGCTGTGGGCCACACACCTGTATCAGGCTACAGGCCCACAGCCCAGAAAGCTCCTGTGTTGCAGTCGGCTTTGCTCAGTCACAGAGGAGGCCGAGAATTCTCTGAGATTTGTATAGAAGCTCTTATACAAGGGAGTAATTAGCCTGACATGAACCAGTTTGGCAACAGAACAGGGTTACTGGGGTGGCTAGGAAAAAGAAAAAAAAGGAAAAAAAAAAAAGATAAGAGATAAAAATAGCAGAAGCAGATCTAGACCAGACCTGATGAGTAGAGCTGGTGTTTGGGTCCTGGCCGGTGCCAAGCCCAGCACCCAGGGAGGCAGGGGCCAGGATGGCACAGCGCACCTGCCGGGACAGGTGGCAGGGACAGGGATGCTACAGGCCACTGCAGCCAGAGCCCGGGAGGCAGGAGTCAAGGAGCGGGGGACTGGCCACGCTGTCTCAGGAGGTGACACTAGAGCCCACCGTGGGTGAAGCTGCGAGTGTGTCATGTGTGCAGAGGGTGCAGGTGATTCCAGCTGCAGCAGGATGACAGTAGAGGAGGGTTCTCGAATCAGAGGACAGGCTTGCTGAAGGCGTGCCTTCGGAACACAGCAGCTTGGCCGCATGCTCCGTCTGAGCTTTAAAGATGGGGAACATTCATTCATCTTGATCAAATTCTATTCATTACTAATGTTAGGAGTTTTGTTCTTTAAAAAACAAAACAAAACTCCACCTATTTCTTACATATTGGAAGCCTGGGTTCAATATAATCATGGTTTGTAATGATTTGGCTGTAAAATCACCCACAGTGTGAGATTCCTGATTAGTGAGCTTTTCTTATTTTCTGGAAGCATTATGTCATTCTTGTAATGTTGTATTTTCTTTTTTAAAGTCGCATCTCCTATATCGTAGCTCATTGTATTGCAACATTTCGTGATCTTTGTAAATCAGAATCTATGTGTTTTTAAGTCTTGCTGCCTTTTTAATTTTTAAGTTTTTTTAAAGATTTTATTTTCAATATGTTGGCAAATCAAACTCTAATAAAAAATTTTAAAAATACCAAAAAAAAAATACCAAAAAAAAATTATTTTTATTTATTTGGCAGGGAGAGAGCACAAGTAGGTGGAGCGGCCGGCAGAGGGAGAGGGGGAAGCGGGCTCCTGGCTGGGCAGAGAGCCCCACGCAGGGCTGGATCCCGAGAATGATCCCAGTTTAAAGTAAAACTGTTGGAACTGGAGGGTATTATGCTGAGTGAAATAAGTCAATCGGAGAAGGACAAATATTATATGGTTTCATTCATTTGGGGAATATAAATAATAGTGAAAGGGAATAGAAGGGAAGGGAGAAGAAATGGGTAGGAAATATCAGAAAGGGAGACAGAACATGAAGACTCCTAACTCTGGGAAACGAACTAGGGGTGGTGGAAGGGGAGGAGGGCGGGGGGTGGGGGTGACTGGGTGATGGGAACTGAGGGGGGCACTGAGTGTTATTCTATATGTTGGCAAATTGAACACCAATAAAAAATAAATTTATTATTAAAATAATTAAATAAACAAACAAATAAATAAATAAAATAAAAAAGTAAAACTGTTGGTTAGACTTTCAAAATAGACACATTCACCCACGATATTAGAAGCTTAACAAATAAACCAAGTGTCCAATAGCTATGAGCATATACCTGCTTGAGATATGACTTCATACCTTCAGAAATGTGGAAATACGCCCTTGACACCATATAATGTACTCTCAAAAGCAAGCAGAACTGGTTCATCATGATAGACATGGTGAGAGAGGGAGGGGACAGCAAGAGAACTGGACTCAAAGTCTATAACCTGGTTTGATAACGCTAGTGAGCCAGAGATGTCCAACAAATATTACATATTTCTGAGTTTTCCCAAAGCAACAAATCCCTCAAACCCAGTTTGTCTTTAGCGAGGCTCTGTTTGCTCCCTTTCTCTGCTCTCATCTGACAGACACACGTGGGGGATAGAACCTTGGTTGGCTGTGTCAGGACTCCATGGCTTTCTGTGGGTCTCTTTACAGATAAAAATACTTTTCTCTGAGTAACGCAGTGGAAGAGGGAATCTTCTAGGGCACTTAGAAACTAGACTCTACCAGAATGTTGGCTGCTGCTTGTATTTCAACCTTTTTTTTTTTTTTTCTTGAGGCCTTGGTTTCTATTTCTTGAAATACTGTGATTCAATTACTTTGATATCATAGAAGTTTCCTTTGATTAGCATCTGGTCCGTGATTCTTGTGATTCCTTGGAAGTATATTGAACTTAGTGACCAAGACCGAAATCAACCTTCTTTGTAATACACTGGCATCAGCACTTGCTGTTGTCAAGGAGGAAGGTTTATCCTAAATGATTCCACGTGAAGTACGTAAATCTGCTTTCTTCCTATCTATGAATAGGCAAGACAAAAATTAGTTTGTATGTTTTTATAATTTCCCACCTCTAAGGTTAAATTTGCTGTCTTCCTAAGCCACTTGCCATAACTCCATTTCTTCATTTATCTTTGAAACTCTAACCAAAAGCTCTGAGTGTTTTATGTTCTTACTTTAAATGGATTGGGAGGCTTTCAATGACAATAGGTTAGCTTTATTGACTGTATTGTTTAAACTATGATAATTTTCCCTTTGCCTCCTCTGCGAACTAGCTGTGGTTGTATGCAAAGGGAGAAAATAATTGTATTTCCTTCCAAAAGAAGAAGACTGTCTTGAGTATTTTATTATAGCAGTGTTCCTTCTGAGTTTTTAAGGTTGCTTTACTCTTCCAGAATTATTTAATTTTGTGTTTTTCAAAAATTAAAGACTGTGGGATAGATTTTTTTTTTAAACTGGAGTATTACAATGAAATTACTCAGATTGCATCACTCCCTTTCATCTTTTTTTAAAAAAAATAATTTAAAAATATTTTATGTGTATATTCGTGAGAGACACACACACAGAGAGAGGCAGAGACCCAGGCAGAGGGAGAAGAGGGCTCCATGCAGGGATCCCGATGCGGGACTCTATCCCAGGATTCCAGGGTCATGCCCTGAGCCAAAGGCACATGTTGAACTGCTGAGCCACCCATGTGTCCCCCCACTACTCTTTGAGAGAAAATTCAGACTTGAACTGAATGAAAATGTAAACTTTATGTTGCCAGTGTCTGGAGATGATTTCTGATAGCACTTTTTTTAATGATCTTTACATTAAAAAGAAGAAACTGAATACATTTTTATTTGTAACAGTTTAAAGAGGAAGAGACCAGAGGCAAGGCCCAGGGATGCTGATGAGAAATGGGGATCATGCAAGAAGGTGCTGGGCTAGAAGATTCAAATGGTTCTTGAACCGGAACAACAAAGATCATCCTACTATCATGAGTGGTGGTCATAAAAATGTTGGGACCTATAGTCCCAAAGAAGAACAAATGAAGGACAGTATTTCCCTTTACTTTGTTCCAGTCAGGTACTCAGAAGTTGTGTTACACAGAGGGCCAGTTCTAACACCATGGCTTGTACGAGCCTGCCTGGACACCTGATGATCGTATTATTAAGTACAGAGTCCTGGCTGTGCCTTAATAGTTCACGCAGCCTTCTTCACTCATTGCATGCATCAGCACCCTACTACTGATCTAAGTAATCCCAAACCTTAGAAACCTTATGTCCTCTTAGTTGCCTGAGTGGATCAGTTGGTGGGGTCCGAATCTTGACCTCAGCTCAGGTCTTGATCTTGGGTGGTGAGTTCAGGTCCTATGTTGGGAAGCCAAGCATGGAGTACTTAAAACACTAACAGCAACAAGGAAAAAACAAAACCTTATTATGTCAGTAATAAAAATTAATGTTCTCAAGTGTTGTACATATACTTAGGACTGTGTTGATTACTTATTTCAGCTTTACATTAAATTGAGTGTGATTCCTAGAGAAACTATTTTCATAGCATTTGCATATTAATATTTACATTTATTAAGTTTGAAGGCTTCATTGGTTACAACAGATGAGTGGGTCGAAGGTGGTTCATTGATGGGTAAAAGAAATGATGACAATAGGAGCAACAAAGTACAATTTAGAATAATATAGTAATTTTAAGTGCAGTAATTCAGTGTATTATTGTTGTTGTTTTCAAACTTGGTCTGTGTCTTTATAGTTGCAGGGAATGTACTTGAAAAAGAGAGTGGGGCGACTCAGAGGGTACAGTGTAAGAAACAGATTTTTGGAGGTGGTTCAATTCTGGTGATAGAAAGGTCTGGTGAAACAAAGAGAAAGGTCATTGGATCTGAGGAGGATGCTTGCATTACTGAGAAGGGTGCCAGAAATTTGTACAGGAATATTCTGAGCAGGAGCAAAAATTCAATTGCTTTGAAGAGCTCCTCCAGAACAATGCTAAATAATATTGATGATGAGGAAAACACTATTTTAGTCCTAATTTTAATAAGCATGTTCCTAGATATAACCCTTAAACATAATTCTGTTGGTTTGAAATATACCAGTTTATGATCTTTTCAAGAAAATATATTACTTCCGCTTTTAAAAAACTCAGGTTTTTTTGGTATTTCGTTAGAAGTTCATATTTTTTCTCTCTTAATCTTTTCATATTTATGAATATTTAAAATATATTGACTCAATATTACTTTCTATTTTTCTAGCTACTTTCACTAGTTGTTTAAGGCCAACAATCTTTTGATGCCCACCAGGACCTATAAAGCCATTGGTAAAGTCACCTTTCCATGCTCCTGAGCCCTCTGTATCATCAGTATATTCTTTATGTTCCATAGGCAATCATTGTTACCACATCCTTGATTACATGTTCAACTTCCATGATCTCTTTCCATCTATCACAGTAGAATGCTAAAATGTCAACCCAGTTAAAAACAGACTCAACAATATTGATATTAGTAAAATAAAATTAAGAGAATATGCTAGTTTTGGAAAATTATGCAGTAAGATACCACTTTCATAAATCTCAAAAGCAGGCAAAACCAATTACTTAAGAATTCATTTATTAAAAAAAAAAAGCAGGAGAATTATAATTACATAACTCAGGGTTGTGCTTCCCTGGCTGGGGTGAATAGGTAGAGGAATGAGCTAGGAAAGAGCATATTTTTGTTGATGTTCTATTCTTTGAAGTGATGGGTTCATAAGTTTTTATTTATTGTTATAAATTATAATACATGAATCTTACATATTTACATGTGGAAAGACAAAATAAGTAACATACACACATAGAGTTTTGGGAGAGCTTTTTAAGTCCTGTCAAGAGTTTTGGGATTCATTCTACCAACAATATGGGCTGTTTTAGGAACGGGTGTGAAATGTTAATATATGTGCTTTCAAGATACAGTATCACTCTGCTGGCAGTTTGGAAAATGAACTAGAAAGAGTAAGAATGGATGTAGAAAGACTAAAATTTGTTAGAAGAGTGTAGGAAAGAACTAGATGGTAATGTTGAAGATAGAAGTGGTTATTATGTTTATAGGTTTTCTAGTTTGAATCATATTTCTGTTACTAGAATGAAGGAAAGTTGCTCACGGTGATTCATTTGTTTAATATAGTGCTGTAATTTATTTATGAATGTTTATTTTAAAATTTTGCACACTTACACATTTAAATAATTTACAGTTAGTTTGTATTATCTTTGTGAGATTTTGATATTGGTGTTATATCACCTTTATTGATATTTTTAAAAGGAAATGTGGCTAAGATCAGAAACTGTTTAAATACTAAATAAGGATTTTTTGAAAGGTTTGACAGATTTCTTTGAACACTATTTTCTTTTTTTCTTTTTTTTTTTAATTTTTATTTATTTATGATAGAGAGAGAGAGAGAGAGAGAGAGAGGGGCAGAGACACAGGCAGAGGGAGAAGCAGGCTCCATGCACCGGGAGCCTGATGTGGGATTCGATCCAGGGTCTCCAGGATCGCGCCCTGGGCCAAAGGCAGGTGCCAAACTGCTGCGCCACCCAGGGATCCCTGAACACTATTTTCAAAGGTAGCTGTTTGCCCACCTTCCTAAGTGTCTCATGTATTTTGGCATATTTAATTTTTGCCTTTTTAAGTAAGATTGCCAAATAAAATACAGAATGTCTGAATTTGAATTTCAGATGAACAATGAATAATGTTTTGGTATAAATATTGTCTCGAATATTGAATGGGTAATATTTTAATAAAAAAATTGTTTGTTGTTTGAAATTCAAATTTAACTTTGCATCCTGTATTTTTTTTTTTTGCTAATTCTGTCAACCTTATTCTCAGATCAATTTCAGTATAAATTGAGGCAATAATCTACTTCATCCTCATTTCAAAATTTATCATTGAATAAATAATAAAAAAACACTTAATCACAAATCATTGAAAATAATTTTCAGACAAGCAATTCAAGTTTCTTTTTATCTATGGTTATTCATACATGACTCTTTCATAGTTTATACTTTTGTTCTTCTAGTTAGTAAACCTAGTGTTTTATTTTTTGCCCTCTTCCCCAACATGATTTTTTTCTCCTTTTTTTAGTTTTCTAACTTACTAATTCACTTTTATAATTTGAATTTCTCTTATACTTGCTTAAGTTTATTCTCTCTCTCTCTCTCTCTCAGATGAGAAATAAATAAATTCCATATTGTACTTAAGATTTTGGAAACATTGGGATCCCTGGGTGGTGCAGTGGTTTAGCGCCTGCCTTTGGCCCAGGGTGTGATCCTGGAGACCCAGGATCAAATCCCACGTCGGGCTCCCGGTGCATGGAGCCTGTTTCTCCCTCTGCCTATGTCTCTGCCTCTCTCTCTCTCTCTGTGTGTGACTATCATAAATTAAAAAAAAAAAAAAAAAAAAAAAAGATTTTGGAAACATCACAAGCACTTTTTTTTCTAAAAATAGACTAAGCTCTTTTGCAAAGGAGAAATGATAGGATTCATTTTTTAAAAAAAGATTTATTTATTGGGATGCCTGGGTGGCTCAGCAGTTGAGCATCTGCCTTCAGCTCATGGTGTGATCCCAGGATCCAGGGACTGAGTCCCTCATGGGAGCCTTAATAGCCCTCTGCCTATGTCTCTGCCTGTCTCTGTGTCTCTCATGAATAAATAAATTTTTTTAAAAGATTTATTTATTTATTTGAGAGAGAGATAGTGTAGTTGGGGTGGGAGAGGAGGTGGAGACAGAGAATCTCAAGGAGACTCCCTGCTGAATGGGATCTCATGAAATGGGAATGGAATGGGATCTCATGGAATGGGATCTCATGATCCTAAGATCATGATCTGAGCCGAAATCAAGAGTTAGATGTTTAACCCACTGAGCCACCAGCTCTTAGATGGTAGTCATTTTTAAAATTTAAGGAATTTTTAGGTAAGGAAGAAGTAAAACTTTCACTATTTGCAGATGACATGATACTATGTATAGAAAACCCAAAAGTTTCCATTAAAAAAAAAAACAAAACTGTTAGAACTGATAAATGAATTCAGTAAGGTTGTAGGATACAAGATTAATATACAGAAATCCTTTGCATTTTTATACACTAATACTGAAGTTGTAGAAAGAGAAACTAAGAAAAGAAGCCCATTTATAATTGCACCAAAAAGAATAAAATGCCTAGCTATAAATTTAACCAAGGAGGTGAAAGATCAGCACTCTGAAAAATATAAAATTTGATGAAAGAAATTTAAGATGACACAAATGGAAAGATATTCCATGCTAATGGATTGGAAAAACAAATATTGTTGAAATATTTATGTATACTACCCAAAGCAATCTACAGATTTAATGCAATATGTATCAAAATACCACCAGCGTTTTTCACAGAGCCAGAACAAGTAATCCTAAAACTTGTGCAGAACCACAAAAGACCCTGAATAGCCAAAGCACTCTTGAAAAAGAAGAAGAAAACTGGAGGTATTGCAATTCCAGATTTCAAGATATCCTACAGAGTTGTAGTTATCAAAACAATATGGTCCTGGCATAAGAATAGACCCGTAAAAAAAAAAAAAAAAAAAAAAAAAGAATAGACCCATAGATTAAAGGGACAGAACTGAAAGTGCAAAAATAAGCCCACGATTATATGGTCAATTAATCTCTGACAGAAGAAGCAAGAATATGCAGTGGGAAAAAGACAGTCTAAACAACAAATGGTGTTAGGAAAACCGGACCACTTCCTTATATCATACACAAAAATAAACTCAACATGAGGTGAGAATGAAAGTGTGAGACCCAAAACCATAAAAATCCTAGAAGAGAGCACAGGCAGGAATTTCTCTGGCATTGGACACAGCAACATCTTTCTAGATACGTTTCCTGAGATAGGGAAAATATAAGCAAAAATAAACTATTGGGGCAACACTAAATAAAAAGCTTCTGCACGGGGATCCCTGGGTGGCGCAGCGGTTTGGCACCTGCCTTTGGCCCAGGGCGCAATCCTGGACACCCGGGATCGAATCCCACGTCGGGCTCCCGGTGCATGGAGCCTGCTTCTCCCTCTGCCTATGTCTCTGCCTCTCTCTCTCTCTCTGTGACTATCATAAATAAATAAAAATTAAAAAAAAAATCTTCTGCACATCAAAGGAAACAATAAAATGAAAAGACAACCTACTGAAAGGGAGAAGATATTTGCACATGACATATGTGATAAACGGTTAGTACACAAAACATATAAAAAAAATTTTAAACGGAACCAAAAAACAAAATCCGATTTAAAAATGGGCAGGAAAAAAAAAACTGAAAAAAAGGGAAAAAAATTAATAAATAAAAATGGGCAGAAGACATGAATAGGCATTTTCCAAAGAAGATGGCCAACAGACACATGTAAAGATGCTCAACATGACTCATTATCAGGGAAAGACAAATCAGAACCACAATGAGATGTCACCTCATACCTGTCAGAATGGCTAAAATCAACAACACAAGAACAACAAGTATTAGTGAGTATGTGGAGAGAGGGGAACCTTCTTGCACGTTGGTAAGAATGCAAACCGGTGCAGCCGCTCTGGAAAACAGGATGGAGGTTCGTCAAAAAGTTACAAATAGAATTACCATATGATCCAGTAATTCCACTATTGGATATTTATCCAGAGAATACCAAAGCACTAATTTGAAAAAAATATATGCACCCCCATGTTTATTGTGTATTATTCACGATAGCCAAATTATGGAAGCAGCCCAGGTGTCCATCAGTAGATGAATGGAAAAGAAAAATGTGGGGTGTGTGTGTATACATATATTATCTGTATATTACATATGTATGTATATTATATATGTATATATATGTATATACATGTATGTATATATATGTATATATGTATATATTACATTTATAACATAAAATGTGAGGGATTTGTTAGTAACACATTTTGAAAACAAGATTTATCTCTTTATATTGAATGAAGGGGAAATTAAACCTCCTGCAACCACACACATACACAGAGTTTTTCTCTTACTATATCTCGTAGTTAAATGTAGTCTCACAGAGAAGTTTCTTTGATTAACCAATTATTTTAAGCTTTTTGTTTTATATCAGTTTGCTCATCAGCTTAAAGAAAGCCTTATATACCACAGGAACATTGAAAAGTATTTGTGAGACCATGGTAGAAATCTTTGCTTAATTGACTTCTAATCATCAAAGCTGGGTAAAAATAATCCACAATTTGTTTAACTGAAGAGAGAATTATATTTCTAAATTCTATAATTTCATGCTAACTCATAAATTTTAACTTATTCTTATTTTCTAATTTTATTAATGAAGCTTTCTGTAATTATAAATGTCTCCATAGGTATAATGTTAGCCACAGCCCATGTTTTGATGTGTAATATTCTTTTTATAATCATTTTCTAAATAATTCAAAAATGAGGTTTTGAATTCTTCTTGGCTCCAATATTATTTTAAGGAAACATTTTTTCTTAACATTTCTAAATGGTTGCATTGGGTTGTTTGTGTTTATATCTTTTTTATGTGTAGATTAATTGCACTGTCATCAGAAAATGTAGTTTTCTACTTGGGGAATTACTTGACATTTTCTTTGTGTCCTAATACAGAGTCAATGTTTGAAATTTTCTACCAGGGATTTAAAATGATGTTTGTTATGTGATACAAACTCTACTCTGTAGAGCTATTTGAACAATCTGTTATTCAGGTTCCTATTATTTCTTGGATTATTTTGCTTGCTTGTTTTATCAAAGCCTGAAAGACATGTCTTGAATTATCCTAGTAGTTAATACACATTTCAGTGTTCCTTTTTATTTCTAGCAGTTTTTAATCATTTATTTCAATTGCAAAGTAATTTTATCCACTTCAATTACTAGATTTTCTTTGCTTTAGCATAAAAATGGATTTTTTTCCAAGACAAGATCACACTTTCAGAGAGACCCTGTGACTGACTTACCTTCTCATCTCCAGTACCATGATTCCTGGAAAACGATAGAAAAACTGTAACTACTTGGTGGGTGGCAATATTCCAGGGACTCGGGGTATATGGGATGAGAACTGGGGTTCTCTGGAGTCTATGCTCTAACAGGACGAAGGCACAGAACATGTTTGCTAAGTGATTACTTCTCTTCTTACAGGCTTAGGCGCACAAACATACTGCACCTATACCTCCCCTCTAGAACTCTCTTTTTGAATGACAGTCACAAAATATCTTACTTCATGAAAATAAGGAAGTAGACTTTTAGTAAACTCTACTTTTAGTGACTAAACTGTTAGTAAAACTTTCCAATTTTCAAAGATAGAAAAGATGTCCCATTTTAGGAGATGTAAGATCGGGGTCTATAATTTATCCAGTCTATTTTTATCTATAGCCTAAACTGTTCTTTTGGAAACTGTGTAAAATGGGATATATTGCCGCTACTGTAATCATTATTCAATATTTACTTACCATGTGCCAGGATCTGCTAAAAAATTCTTTGTCCCAAAGCACGCTCAGCAGAGAACACAGCAGGGCTCCACCAAATTTTAACTGCAATTCCCCTTTTCTTGGACTCTTACCAAGACTTTGGGAAAAGTCATAATTTGTCTTTAGTTATATATCTGTACTGTTTAACTAAAACCTACTTAAATTATTTATCGATGAGGTAGAAACAGTAAGTCAGGTTCTCCTTGGTAATTAATGATGAAATTTTTTAACTGGGTGACTAAAAAACTCAATAAATATTCTGGATACAAAAACTAGCAGAAACTTTCTCACCCACCATCCCCAGGGTAGAGGCCAGGGTAGAGGTCAGGCAGTCAGGAGTGCTTCCTGCTGCCCCGGCAAATAGCCATTGTACAGTGGCTTCATAAAGATGTTTATTCTTTGCACACAACAAGCAATCTGGAGACGGGAAGTTTGTGAAGCATCCTCGTGATGCCATGAATATTCTGGATCTTGTTACCATCCCGTTGTGCCCTCCTTAGTGGACGGAGTTTTTCTTCGTATTGTCATCTAACCCCCAAATGACTGAGGCATCCTTAGCACATCAGCTGCTTTAGGAGCAAAAAAGGAAAAGAAAAAGAAAAGGAGGCAGACATGGTTGACGGTTATATCAGAAAGAGCAAAGCTTTTCCGGAAAGTCTCAGCTTCTATCTTATGTGCCCAAATGGGTTTTCTAAGAGTTCTAAAGAGCTGAATGATTTTAACCGGACGTATTGTCATCATGAATAAATGCAGGGCTTCTCAGGAAGAAGGAGAACAGGATATTGGGTCACCATTAGCAGTTTTCCACAGGGAGCTTTCTTGTCATCTCAGTGAGGTCACCATTTCTATCTCCACAAAGCTGTGGTGAGCTCCTTGGGTATCTTCGTGAGAATTTGAAAAAGGTAATTTCCACCTGAAGGAATGCAGCTCTCTGTTGGCACATACCTTGGGACTGGAGCGCCACTTAGTTTCAGCCCCACCCCCAACCTGTTTGTCAAGACACCTGTGTGCAGTGAACAACCTGAATAGCTGTATGTGGTAGAAGTAGGTACAGAACAGAAGCAGAGGCTCACCAACTTCTGATTGATTTTGGCTTCGTTGACATAGAACCAGTTGATTCTAGTGTTTCCTGCCCTTCTTTTCTTGGGAAGCAAGGGAATCATGCTCTGCAATTACTCCGTAGTAGCAGAACCTGTGAAGCAGAGGTATAGAATTTTCCTGATGGCCTGTAAACTTTTGATAACTGAGAAGAAAGGGAGGGGGGAAACTCTACTTCCCGGGGATATTTAAGTAAAATCTGAAATCATCAAATAGAATTGCTGGCGGGTAGGTTATTAAACAAACATGAAGGATGATAATAATTATGACAGGAGCACATGAAAGGCATTATCTCACGATTCTCCTGTGCAAGTAGAAGGATAGAGTTAATGCTGCCAAAAAAGGAGAATTTTCGGGCTAAGATCATCTGTCTTTCAATGTCCTTCTGCTGGATTTAGGATACTTTTTTCCCTCCGTGTAGAACAATTTGACAACCCCGGAAAGGGAGCACACATGGTATCGCTTCAGTGTAAGTGTATTTACTCCATCTCTCCTGTTTCATCTTGATAAAGACGCTGCCGTTGCGTCCTTCCAAAGGCGGTGGTGTTTGCAGGACATAAGATATGATCCCTCCTTAAATAGAACACTTGCCAATCATCCTTGGCCGCTTTCGCTCAAGGTACTTTGTCTTTTGGGCAGGGTTATCAAGAGTAAGCCCAGCTCTTTCTTTGAAGGTGTCGGATCTTAGATAACCTCAGTACTCCTTGCTCTGTCCTCAGTTCTGCTCTGGAGATATATATATATTTCCCCGTTTTATTATTTTTTTAAAAGAAATTTAACAACTGAATACATTCTAAGTAAATAGCCAGTGAGATGCGTACTTTACTTAAATAACCTATCAAAGCACCATAGAAGAGGCTTTAAGAAGCCACCCAGCTAAGCTCTTATCCCACTTAGATCATTTGCCAAATGACTGAAATCCGATAGCCACTTTTCTTTTTCTTTTTAAATATTTTATTTATTTATTTGAGAGAGTGAGTGAGAGAGCATAAGCAAGGGGAAGGGCAGAGGGAAAAGGAGAAGCAGACCCCCCAACTGAGCATGGAGCCTGACCTGGGGTTCGATCCCAGGACCCCAGGGTCATGACCTGAGCCAAAGGCAGACACTCAACCATCTGAGCCCCCAGGCACCCCAACCACTTTTCTTGTTAATATTTTCTACAGTTCACAGTCTTTCTTGATAATCGTCCATGGTGTCAATCATCCTGGTGTACAAAATTTTCCATATGTCTATTCACTTATTCATTCATTATTAGCTTCCAGTTTTATTGTATTGTATTCAGAAAGTGCTTCTTATAGCAATTCTATGTCATGGAATTTACCAACGCTTTCTTTTTGAGTTAAAATAAGATTGATTTTTGTGGATGTTTCTTATGCATTTGAGATGAAGGTGTGTTCTTTTTCACTAGAGTGCAAACGTCAGTGTACATTCATCTAATATACTTTACAGATTGCTGTAATTGTCCAGATCTTTCATTATTTTTGGTCTACTTGGTCTGTCTTTGTACTTGCTGAATGTAGTGTGTAAGTCTCCTAGGAGAAGTTCTTTTTCCTATGTCTCAGTCTCTTGTGGTTTTTGCTTTACAAAGTTGGTTGCTGTATTATGTGATAGACAGATGTTTGTAAACATTTTTTGGGTTGAATTCTTTCTGGCTTGAATTTTGATTTGGCTTACTTGCTATAAACATTGAAACTCCAATTTTCATATTGTTTCCATCTGACTAATAGAGTTTTAATGTTTGTTCTCAGCCCCTCTGAATTTCTTTGTTTTAGATATGTCTCTTATTTTTTTTTAATTTTAAAAGATTTTTTGAATTTTTTTATTCATGAGAGACACACAGAGAAAGGCAGGGACATAGGCAGAGGGAGAAGCAGGCTCCCTGCGGGAAGCCCGATGCGGGACTTGATCCCAGGACCCTGGGATCACACCCTGAATCGAAGGCAGACGCTCAACGGCTAAGCCCCCCAGGCACCCCTAGGTATGTCTCTTATACACAACATATAATTGAGTACGACATTGTGAGGCAAAGAGATATATTTTCTTTTACTACGTGGATTAAACCATGTTCTCATTTACTGATATGACTGATCTTTCTGAACTGAACTCTCATATAATTATATAAATATAATGTCATGTTTTCTATGTTTCTTTCTCTATATGATAGGTTTTCTTTTATAAAAATCATTTTTTAGAAAATTTTGTAGTTCTATTTCAGAAGTTACCTTTGTATTTAAACTTTATGCTCTTAAAAAAAAAAACTTTATGCTCTTTAACATTCTTTACTATGTTCTTGTGTATGACAAATTTGCTATATGGGTTGTTAGTATTTGGTGTTCGTTTTTAGTGACAACTACATTTTGCCTACCTAACAGTCAATGAATTTATTCAGCTGTTATTTTTTTTCCTCCTCCTCTATTCCCATTTTCTTAGTTTCAATATTTTTTTCAAATCCTACAAGACTTATGTATTATTTTTTTCAATTTTGTCTCCAACCTTTGTTTTCATTTTAGATCTGCAATTAGGGATCCCTGGGTGGTGCAGCGGTTTGGCGCCTGCCTTTGGCCCAGGGCGCGATCCTGGAGACCCGGGATCGAATCCCATGTCGGGCTCCCGGTGCATGGAGCCTGCTTCTCCCTCTGCCTGTGTCTCTGCCTCATTCTCTCTCTCTCTCTCTGTGACTATCACAAATAAATAAAAATTTAAAAAAATATTTAAAAAAAAAAAATAGATCTGCAATTAAATATGTAATATCTTTACCACCAGTCCTTTTGCCAAAATCTCTCCAATTATTTATGGTTGAATTAAGTTCAGTCTCTGCTATACATCTGAAAACTCCTGGGATAGAATGTTTAGAACTGTTCTCTACGTCTTGATACTTGAAGGACACCTTTGGTGGGAATAAAAATACTTGGTTCATACTTTTCATCTTTTCTTGAATATTCTGCTTTGTTGCTGTTTTGTTCCGAATGCTGATTTGAAAGTCTTAGGCCGGTGTAAGGGCCCAGGGCAGGCTGCCCCAAGATGGGCCACTTTGGCATAAAAGTGATTTTGAATTAAAAGTAATCAAAACCCAGCAGATGGCAGGAGAATCTCTATGCCTCCCTCTCAACTGCCTACATTTACATTAGAAAGAAGAGCCTGAAGTAGGAAGAAAACTACTAATAGAGACACCTCTTTACATAAGGAATTTGTCTCTGTACTAGGGCCACCTTGTTTTTCTAAACATCTGTTTTTACCTTTTTGCTAATGAGCTCTCTATCCTTTGCTTCCTCAGACCCAGCCCCTCTCCTTAGCTCATATAAGCTTCGTGTTGCCTCACTCTGTCTTTGGAATTTCATATCTGTGTGGATACCCCATAAGTACACCTATTAAATTTGATTTTCTCCTGCTAATCTGTTTTGTGTTAATGTGATTCTAGGTCCAGCTAGAAGGACCACGGGACAGAGGAAAAGTCTTCCTCCCAACACTGGTCTAATTCTTATTCCCTCGTAAATTCTTTGATAATATTGCCAGGACATTGAGATATTTTTCATCTTTAAACTCTAATATTTTTTATTGGAGTTTGATTTTCAAAATATACTATAACACCGAGTGCAATCTGTCAAGTGCCCCCTCAGTGCCTGTCACCCAGTCCCCCCATCCCCCCGCCCACCTCCCTTTCTGCAGCCCTTTGTTTGTTTCCCAGAGTTAGGAGGCTCTCATGTATTGTGAGCCTCTCTGATATTTCCCACTCAGTTCCCCTCCTTCCCTTATCTTCCCTGCCACTATTTCTTATAGTCCCTGTATGAGTGAAACCATATGATGCTTGTCCTTCTCCGATTGACTTACTTCACTCAGCATAATACCCTCCAGGTCCCTCCACAGTGAAGCAAATGGTGGGTATTCGTCGTGTCTAACAACTGAGTAATATTCCATTGTACACATAGACCACAGCTTCTTTATCCATCATCTTTCGATGGACACCGAGGCTCCTTCCAGTTTGACTATTGTGGGCATCGCTGCTATGAACATCGGGGAGCAGGTGTCCTGGCATTTCACTGCATCTGTATCTTTGGGGTAAATCCCCATCAGGGCAATTGCTGGGTCGTAGGGCAGGTCTATTTTTAACTCTTTGAGGAACCTCCACAGAGGTTTCCAGAGTGGCTGCACCAGTTCACATTCCCACCAACAGTGCAAGAGGGTTCCCTTTTCTCCCCATCCTCTCCAACATTAGTGGTTTCCTGCCTTGTTAATTTTCCCCATTCTCACTGGTGTGAGGTGGGATCTCATTGTGGTTTTGATGTGTATTTCCCTGAGGGCAAGTTATGCAGAGCATTTTCTCCTGTGCTTGTTGGCCACATGTCTTCTTTGGTGAAATTTATGTTCATGTCTTTTGCTCATTTCATGATTGGATTGTTTGTTTCTTGGGTGTTGAGTTGAATAAGTTCTTTATAGATCTTGGAAACTAGCCCTTTATCTGATGCGTCATTTGCAAATATCTTCTCCCATTCTGTAGGTTGTCTTCTAGTTCTGTTGACTGTTCCTTTGGCTGTGCAGGAGCTTTTTATCTTGATTAAGTCCCAATAGTTCTTTTTTTCTTTTGTTTCCCTTGCCTTCATGGATGTATCTTGCAAGAAGTTTCTGTGGCCAAGTTCAAAAAGGGTGTTGCCCGTGTTCTCCTCTAGGATTTTGATGGATTCCTGTCCCACATTTAGATCTTTCATCCATTTTGAGTTTATCTTTGTGTCTGGTGCAAGAGAGTGGTCTAGTTTCATTCTTCTGCATGTGGATGTCCAATTTTCCCAGCACCATTTATTGAAGAGACTGTCCTTTTTCCAGTGGATCATCTTTCCTTCTTTGTCGAATATTAGTTGACCATAAAGTTCAGGGTCCACTTCTGGATTCTCTATTCTGTTCCACTGATCTATGTGTCTGTTTTTGTGCCAGTACCACACTGTCTTGATGACCACAGCTTTGTAGGACAACCTGAAATCCGGTATTGTGATGCCCCCAGCTCTGGTTTTCTTTTGCAATATTCCCCTGGCTATTCGGGGTCTTTTCTGATTCCACACAAATCTTAAGATTATTTGTTCCAACTCTCCGAAGAAAGTCCATGGTATTTTGATAGGGATTGCAGTGAATGTGTAAATTGCCCTGGGTAGCATTGACATTTTCACAATATTAATTCTTCCAATCCATGAGCATGGAATATTTTTCCATCTCTGTGTCTTCCTCAATTTCTTTCAGAAGTGTTCTGTAGTTTTAAGGGTATAGATTCTTTACCTCTTTGGTTAGGTTTATTCCTAGGTATCTTTTTTTTTTTAAGATTTTATTTATTTATTCATGAGAGAGACAGAGAAACAGAGAGAGGCAGAGACACAGGCAGAGAGAGAGAGGCAGGCTCCATGCAGGGAGCCTGACGTGGGACTTGATCCCAGGACTCCAGAATCATGCCCTAGGCCAAAGGCAGGCACTTAACCACTGAGCCATCCAGGAATCCCCTATTCCTAGGTATCTTATGCTTTTGGGTCCAATTGTAAATGAGATGAACTCCTTGATTTCTCTTTCTTCAGTCTCATCGTTAGTATATAGAAATGCCACTGACTTCTGGGCATTGATTTTGTATCCTGCCACACTGCCGAATTGCTGTATGAGTTCTAGCAATCTTGGGGTGGAGTCTTGGGTTTTCTACACACAGTATCACGTCATCTGCGAGGAAGGAGAGTTTGACTTCTTCTTTGTCAATTCGAATGCCTTTTATTTCTTTTTGTTGCCTGATTGCTGAGGCTAGGACTTCCAGTACTATGTTGAAAAGCAGTGGTAAGAGTGGACATCCCTGTCTCCTTCCTGATCTTAGGGGAAAGGCTCCCAGTGTTTCCCCATTGAGAATGGTATTTGCTGTGGGCTTTTCGTAGATGGCTTTTAAGATGTTGAGGAATGTTCCCTCTATCCCTTACACTCTGAAGAGTTTTGATCAGGAATGGATGCTATAGTTTGTCAAATATTTTCTCTGCATCTATTGAGAGGATACTATGGTTCTTGTTTTTTCTCTTGTTGATGTAATCTATCACGTTGATTGTTTTACGAGTGTTGAACCCGCCTTGCATCCCAGGGATAAATCCCACTTGGTCAGGGTGAGTAATCTTCTTAATGTACTCTTGATTCTTATTGGCTAGCATCTTATTGAAAATTTTTGCATCTTTGTTCATCAGGGATATTGGTCTATAATTTTCCTTTTTGGTGGGGTCTTTGGTTTTGGAATCAAGGTGATGCTGGCCTCATAGAACGAGTTTGGAAGTACTCCATCTCTTTCTATCTTTCGGAACAGCTTTAGTAGAAAAGGTATTGTTTCTTCTTTTTTTAATTATTTATTTATTTATTCATGAGAGACAGAGAGAGAGGCAGAGACACAGGCAGAGGAAGAAGCAGGCTCCATGCAGGGAGCTTGATGTGGGACTTTTTTTTTTTTAAGATTTTATTTATTTATTCATGAGAGACAGAAAAAGAGAGAGGTAGGGAGAGAGAGAGACAGAGAGGCAGAGGGAGAAGCAGGCTCCATGCAGGGAGCCCGATATGTGACTCGATCCCAGGACTCCAGAATCACACTCTAGGCTGAAGGCAGATGCCAAACCACTGAGCCACCCAGGAATCCCATATTATTTCTTCTTTAAACATTTGATAGAATTCCCCTGGGAAGCCATACGGCCCTGGACTTCTGCGTCTTGGAAGGTTTTTTATGACTGCTTCAATTTTCTCCCTAGTTATTGGTCCGTTCATGTTTCTATTTCTTCCTGTTCCAGTTTTGGCAATTTGTGATTTTCCAGAAATGTATCCATTTCTCCTAGATTGTCTGATTTGCTGGCATATAGTTGCTCATGATATATTTTTAAAATCTTTTGTATTTCCTTGGTATTGGTTGTGATATCTCCTGTTTCATTTATGATTTTATTAATTTGAGTCTTTTTTCTTTTTAATAAGGCTGGCTAGTAGTTTATCTATTTTATTAATTCTTTCAAAGCACCAACTCCTGCTTTTGTTGATCTGTTCTATAGTTCTTCTGGCCTCTATTTAATTGAGTTCTGCTTGAATCTTTATTATCTCCCTTCTTCTGCCTGGTGTAGGTTTTACTTGCTGTTCTTTCTCCCATTCCTTTACGTGCAAGGTTAGCTTGTGGATTTGAGTTTTTTCCAATTTTTTGAGGGATGCTTGTATTGCAATGTATTTCCCTCTTAGGACTGCTTTTGCTGTATCCCAAAGCTTTTGAATGGTTGTATCTTAATTTTCATTAGTGATGAATCTTTTAAATTCTTCTCTAGTTTCCTGGTTGACCCTTTCATCTTTTAGCGGGATGTTTATTAACCTCCACGTGTTTGAGTTTCCTCCAAATTTCTTCTTGTGATTGAGTTCTAGTGTCAAAGCATTGTGGTCTGATAATATGCAGGGGGGCAATTCCAATTTTTTGGTATCAGTTGAGACCTGATTTGTGACCCAGTATGTGGTCTATTCTGGAGAAAGTTCCATGTGCTCTTGAGAAGAACGTGTATTTAGTTGCATTCAGATACAAAGTTCTGTAAATATCTGTGAAATCCTCTGCTCCAGTGTATCATTTAAGGCCCTGTTTCTTTGGAGATGTTGTACTTAGAAATCTGTCATTTGCAGAAAGTGCCATGTTGAAGTCTCCCACTATTAGTGTATTATCATCTAAGTATGTCTTTACTTTGGTAATTAATTGATTGATATACTTGGCAGCTCCCACATTAGGGGCATAAATATTCATGATTGTTAGGTCCTTTTGTTGGATAGACCCTTTAAGTATGATATAGTGTCCCCCTTCATCTCTTACTACAGTCTTAGGGATAAATTCTAATTTATCTGATATGAGGATTACTACCCCAGCTTTCTTTTGAGGATCATTTGAATGGTAAATGGTTCTCCACCCTTTCATTTTCAGGCTGGAGGTGTCCTTAGGTCTCAAATGAGTCTCTTGTAGACAGCAAATAGATGGGTCTTGCTGTTTTATCCAGTCTGAAATCCTGTGTCTTTTGATGGGATCATTTAGCCCATTCACGTTCATAGTAACTATTGAAAAATATGAATTTAGTGTCATCATGATACCTATTCGGTCCATGTTTTTGTGCATTATTTCTTTGGACTTCCTCTTTCTTTAGAGTCCCCCTTAATAGTTCTTGCAGAGCTGGTTTGGTGGTCACATATTCTTTCAGTTCCTGCCTATCTTGGAAGCTCTTTATCTCTCCTTCTATTCTGAATGAGAGCCTTGCTGGATAGAGTATTCTTGGCTGCAGGTTCTTCTCATTTAGGACCCTGAATATATCCTGCCAGCCCTTTCTGGCCTGCCAGGTCTCTGTGGAGAGGTCTGCTGTTAATCTGATATTTCTCCCCATATAAGTTAGAGACCTCTTGTCTCTTGCTGCTTTAAGGATCTTCTCTTTATCTTTGGAATTTGCAAGTTTCACTATTAAATGTCAAGGTGTTGGATGGTTTTTATTGATTTTGGTGGGGACCTATCTTCTGGGTCTGAATGCCTATTTTCCTCCCCAAATTAGGGAAGCTCTTAGTTATGATTTGTTCAAATATAGTTTGTGGCCCTCTTTCCCTCTTGGCGATTTCTGGAATCCCAATCATATGTAGATTCTTCCTTCTGAGGCTGTCATTTATTTCCCTTAACCTTTTCTCATGGTCTCTTCATTGTTTTTCTCTTTTTTTTTCCCTCAGCTTCCTTCCTTGCCATCAACTTGTCTTCTATGTCACCCACTCTCTCTTCCACCTCATTAACCCTCATCGTTAGGACCTCCAGTTTGGATTGCATCTCATTTAATTGATTTTTAATTTCGCCTGATTAGATCTAAATTCTGCAGTAATGATGTCTTTAGAGTCCTTTATGGTTTTTTCCAGAGCCACCAGTAGCTTTATAATTGTGCTTCTGAACTGGCTTTCTGACATCAAATTGTAATCCAAATTCTGTAACTCTGTGGCAGAGAGGACTGTTTCTGATTCTTTCTTTTGTGATGAATTCTTCATTCTAGTCATTTTGTTCAGTGCAGAGTGGCTGTATGAGGGGGCTGAGTCAAAAATATCAACCACACCTAGGTAAATTCCACCCTAGATGATTCTGAGGAGGTCAGAGACCAGAAAATGAAAAAGAAGATCAGAACGAAATAAAACAAGAGGACCACTAAAGTGAAAAACAAATTTTAAAACAAAGTAGTAAAAAATAAAAGGCAAAAACCCCAAAGTAGAAGAAGAAAGAAAAAGAATAAAAGGAAAAAAATTAAAGGGGTAAAAGAGAAAAAAAGATAAAAAGAGGGGGGGATAGGAGGATGGTGATGGTGATGAAGTTATAATGGAGGGAGAATGTATTCTACCTGAGGGGTCCTAGAGGATGATCCTCTTGGTTCTGAGTGTATTTTGTTCTGTATGTTAGAAGACGCTCAATCCCAAATTTATATAAATAAATACATTTATATTAAATATATTAAAAATATTTAATATATTTAAATAAATTATATATAATTTATATAAACCAGCAATACTTGTAGAAAGCCCCAACATTGACCACAAAAACATATACAAGATAAAAGAGGGGGACCGAATGGGAACGAAGAAAGATTATAACCTCACAGAGTGAACCAGCATAGTATTCCCCTTGGTTTTGCGTGCATGCTGGTCATGTTCTAGAAGGTATTAACTTCCACCATTGTAGAACAAAACAAGGCAGAGAAAACAAAAAACACAAAAGGAAAACCCATATCTCATATATCTCCCAAAATTAAATTGAATATGTTGAAGGGAATCCAGAAGTAAAAAACATATCTAAGACATGTAATTGTAGAAATATGAAAGTCAAAAAAGGAAAAAACTTAAAAATGAAGAGGTGGTAAAATATTGTAGTTAAGGTGGGAAAAGAGAAAAAATATTGGAAATTTTTAGTCTGATATAAAAAGGAGTTCTAATAGAAAAAGGGAAAAAAATTAAAAACAAAGTGAAGGGGGCCCTCTATTTCTATATATTATCTTTCCTCAATTTTCCCTCGGTCCTGGAGCTTTCCAGCACTGCTCCATCAAGAACTTGCTCTTCCCCTGTTCTTCCAGCTGGTCTTCTGGGGGAGGGGCTGCTGTGCTGGTTCTCAGGTGTGTGCACCTGGGGGAGATGTCCCGCCCATGCCAGGTGCACGGCTCAGTGGGAGCTGTTTATCCCGAGTCCTCTGTTCTAGGACGGCCCTCCTCCCCTCCCAGGCACACGGGTGACACCAGGAAGAACAACACCACTGGCGGCAGCCAGCTCTCCAGCTCTGGTCACTCTCCCAGGCTCGCACTAGCCTAGGTGCTCCCAGGGCAGGTGAGGGGGCGCTGACCTGCACAGCTCGGGGGCGCCTGAGGGCAGGAGGGTCCTCGCAGTCCTGTGCCCTCCCCTCCTCCACCCGTCCTGGGGGAACCGCAGGATCCTGAGCTGAGTCTTGCGCTCCCTGAGGTCTGGAGCCTGTGCTGCTGGGATCTCGCTCCTGGGGCTGCGGCTTCCTAAGGCAGCAGGGCACAGCCCCTCCACCAACCCCCCCGACAGACTGGCTTCTCCCCGAGGCCCTGCTGGGCATGCATTCCAGCCTTTTATGGAGATGGGCCACGGTGTGGGTGCACTCCCCCCGCGGCACCTCTCCTCTCCTAGTGACCCTGGGATTCTGGAGGCTTCCCTCCCCCCCCCAAGATTCTTTTTCATTTATCTATTTTCCCCGCCTCCCTACCTGCTAGAAGCCAAAACGCTTCTGCCTGTGGCACGGCTGTCCTCTCCTTACATCTCAGGTGGAGTTCATGGGTGTTCAGTTTCGTGGGTGTAAGTTCTATAGGTGCAGCAGGTGTGGCAGGTGCGGCAGGTGCGGGGAGGCCCCTGCTCTCCCACCGTCTTGGGCCACCTCCCAAACCCTAATATTTTAATAGTTTCTATCACTCAGTGGGTTGTCGCAGGCAAATTTTCCCAGCAACTTAGTAGACCCTTCCAATATGTAGATTGAGTCTTTTTTTTTTTTTAATTTCTGAAAGTTTTTCTTGGATTATATTTTTAAACATTAGTTTTGCTCAGTTATTTTGTTTGTCTGAAGCTAATAATTATATGCATAATATATTACATAATTAATATATATAACTATAAATAATATATAATTATTGACTGAACAATCTGTTGAATTTTCCTTGATGTCTTCTTGCTGCTCTGTCTCTTCCATTTTTTTTATTATTTTTTATTTTTATTTTTAAAATGTTATTTATTTATTTATTCGTGAGAGACACACAGAGAGAGAGATAGATATATATTTATATATATATATATATAGAGAGAGAGAGAGAGACAGGCAGAGGGAGAAGCAGACTCCATGCAGGGAGCCCGACGCGGGACTCAATCCCAGGTCTCCAGGATCACAGCCTGGGCTGAAGGCGGCGCTTAACCACTGAGCCACCCAGGCTGCCCTCTATTCCATTTCTTAAACTTATTTTACTATTTAATTTTATCCTTTTAATTGTTTTCCTCCTTTTATTCAATGGCAAATATTACATTTTCTTTGAATTTGTTCTTCTTTGAGCATCTTACAATTATTTCATCATTTTTATGACATGTTGTCTTTGTCCTCCATTTCTTCCCTGTGTTCAATCATTTCTCATTTCATTCCTTCTTGCTTTTTATATGCTTCTGTTTTTAATTTTTGAATTTGTGATTCAAGGTGTTTTAGTTTAATATCAATTGTAGAGTGTTGTTTTACAGTTAATTTCTTCTTGTTTTTTTGAGGGAGGGAGTGGGGTTGCTCACTAGCAAGAATGTTTAATTCCCATTGTAAAAAAGATGATCCTTTCCAGTAGACTTGTACAATAAATAGTTCCTGCATGTCTATATTTCTTGGACTGGTGTAGTTTGGGGTTGTTTATACAATTGGAGTTAAAGAACACATTCTTTCAGATTAAAAGATTGTGGTCTCATTAGCAGATTTTTTTCTTTTGTTTTTGTCAATGAGAGATATATTTTTAAATTTTATTCATTTATTCTTGAGAGACACAGAGAGAGGCAGAGGCAGAGACACAGGCAGAGGGAGAAGCAGGCTCCCTGTGGGGAGCCGGTCACTGGACTTGATCCTGGGATTCTCAGATCACACCCTGGACTGAAGGCAGGTGCTCAACCACTGAGCCCCCCAGGGATCCCCGAGAGAGTTGTTTCTTTTGAAACATTTGCTTTCCTTTTGTCTTGAGGGGCTGTAAAAATTTCCTCTCTTTCTTCTTTTATTCATCATCATCACACATTCTTCAAAGAGTATCTCTCACTTCAGTTTTACATATAACTCCCTAGAATTATCATCTTTCCCAGACTGACTCCTTGAATCCTGTGTGTTTAAACCCATAGTCAGTGTTCTGATATACCAGGACTCATTTTTCAGTATTTTTGCATGTATGGAAGATTTCTTTTTCCACGAGCGATTGTACCTTAAACTTTTGTTCTCTATTTAGCACAGTTTTTCTAGGCTTCCGTACCTTTCTCCAAAGACTTACACTAGGGACTTGTTAAATCGGTATGCCAGGAACTGTTACTGATTTAATTTAGTTTAATTCGCTTTTTATTTACAGGTAATTTTAAGTTTGCTTTGCTGAAAGAATGGAAGTTGTATGACTTGTTTCCCTTCTCTTTGTTTGCTTATCTGTATAGTTTTAGAGGCTGGCTAGAGAGGTTTGGATTTAGAAAACTATGCAGCTAGCTGGAAGTCTTCTATTGTCGCTGTTTTACGAATGAAAAAAACAGGAACCAGAGAGGTCAGATAATTACCAAAACCCAGCTTAAATGTCACTTGGCCACTTAACCACTATCCATGCTTCCTTTGAAATTTCAAATACAGTATAAATTCTCAGGGCATCCAACCAACATGTGTTGTAGCAATTACTGTGGGAAGAAAGATTGACATTGTAGTGGAAAAGGATATCAAAGTGGCCAAGCTTTTAGGAAACAGCTTTAAAATGATATGGTGCAAGATGTAAAAAAATAAGTGATTAGGGTCAGAATGGACAGATAAACTATGAAAATAGCCAATATGAAATGGCCAAAGTACACGATGAGAGAAATTCTCAATAGTAGTGAAGAAGTGAAAAAGGTAGTGGTTTTAGGAGGATGCCGTTTGTTTCCAGGAAGAGAAATCCACATAAGCATTAACTTAAGTCCAGGATAGGTATAATTAGTGTGATAAATTTGTACTTTCCTGGAAGCTTAAAAGCCAAATAAAATTATTGGGATATAGACATTTTTTTGATAATCCTCACCATTATTCGCATCTAAAAATTAAGGTGTGCTCTTTGCTTGAATATGTGTGATCTTGTTGTGAAAGTAGCAAGATGTATTTTTAAGAAATAGTCACTTTCAAATATTTGAGGACTGGAAAAGATAAAGCCGTATACAGGACACTTAATTATCACTTGAAAGTCCAAAGGAAGTAGATCTGTGAGCATGCAGAAAGATAAGTGCTTCTGGAAGAACTAAAAGTTCCCAATAATGCACTGCATCTCTGTGCTTCAGAGATGGCAACTCTAGCCTGTGGATTTAGGGGATGCTTAAAGTGAAATGAGTGGGAATTCAAGATGTTTCTCAAGAAATCTTGGTCTTCCAATGGATTAAGAGTCTACCAAACCAGTCTACAGCCACATCTGCCTAATGCCAGCCTGGTATGTTTCTGGAAAACAGGCCTAAGGTTGTAATGTTATGGTTATTTATTTGGTGCTTTCATATCCTGCTTAGAGAGAATGTGGCCTGGGGAGAGGGCAGCTGCCAGTAATTCTGTAACTTTTAGCCTGTTTTATGTTTTGGTGCTTTATATTTTTTATTAAGAAAATGTTTTCTCTATGAATATTTCTAAAATCAATGAATGCCTCACTCATAAAGAACAGAGATGCAATTTTTTAGTGGATAAATGTAATTTGGAGGAACATCAGCAGCACTTAACATTGTATTTTTACTTGAATGAGGGCACAAGATTTTACTGGGAAGATATACAGAAAGTGTATAAAGACAATATGTCCTTGCAGAATGTTATTTCCTCAGTGAAATAAGCCATTTGTGGATATGGTTATCTACTTCATTTTATATTGGTGATTGCTCTCTCCATATTGAAATTCTCCTTGCTTTCATACTTTAGTCATTTTCCCCCTCTCTTTTTTTCTTCTTAGAGAAAATGGTACATTTATTTTTGTTCTATAATTTTTAATTATTTTTATTTTGAAAAATAGCTGTACATAGTGTTTACCATCTTAATCCCCCTTTTTCTTTTTTAAGTAGTCTCCACGGCCAGCATGGAGTCCAACTTGGGGCTAGAACCCAGGACTCTGAGCTCAAGGGTGGGATGCTCAACCGACAGAGCCACATGGGCGCCCCCATCTTAACATTTTTAAGTGTTCAGTTTAGTGGCATTAATTATATTCATACTACTGTACAACCTTCACCACCATCTATCTCCAGGACTCTTTATTTTGCAAAACTGAAACTCTATACCCATTAAATAATAACTCTCCATCTACTGCCCCTCTCATCCCTTGGCAGCCACTATCTACTTTCTCTACATGATTCTGACTACCCTAAATACCTCGCATAAGTGGAGCCTTGCAGCATTTGTGTTTTCGTGACTGACATTTCCCTTAGCAGAATGTTTTAAAGATTCATCCATGTTGTAATGTGTCAGTATTTCCTTCAATTTTAAGGCTGAAAAATATTTCATTGTATATATATGTGTGTGTGTGTGTATATATATACACTATATTCTTATCTGTTCATCTGTCATTTGAAACTTGAGTTGCTTTCATGGTTTAGCCATCATGAATAATGCTGCTGGATCATATAATAGCTTTAAGTTTTTGAAGAACTACTATATTATTTTCCTTGTGATTGTTCCACTTTACATTCCCACCAACAGTGCACAAAGGTTCCAGTTTCTCCGTATACTTCCTAACACTTGTTATTTTCTGTTCTTTTGATAGTGGCCAGCCTAATGTGTGTGAGGTGGTGTCTTGTGGTTTTTATTTGCATTTCAATATTGAGCACTCTTTTGTGTGCTTATCAACCGTTTATAAATCTTCGCTGGATAAATGTCTATTTAAATGCTCTGCCCATTTTTTTTTCTTTTGGGAGGTGGAGGGGCAGAGGGAGAGAGAATCTTAAGCAGGCTCTACCCCATAACCCTGAGATCATGACCTGAGCTGAAATCCAGAATAAGAGATTTAACCAAATGAGCCATCTAGGCACCCCAAATGCTTTGGGCCATTTTTTTTTAATAATAAATTTATTTATTTTTTATTTTTTAAAAGATTTTATTTATTTATTCATAGAAACAGAGAGAGAGGCAGAGACACAGGCAGAGGGAGAAGCAGGCATCATACAGAGAGCCTGACGTGGGACTCGATCCAGGGTCTCCAGGATCATGCCCTGGGCTGCAGGCGGCGCTAAAACGCTGCACCACTGGGGCTGCCCAAATTTATTTTTTATTGGTGTTCAATTTGCCAACATACAGAATAACACCCAGTGCTCATCCCATCAAGTGCCCCCCTCAGTGCCCGTCACCCAGTCACCCCCACCCCCCGCCCTCCTCCCCTTCCACCACCCCTAGTTCGTTTCCCAGAGTTAGGAGTCTTCATGTTCTGTCTCCCTTTCTGATATTTCCCACACATTTCTTCTCCCTTCCCTTCTATTCCCTTTCACTATTATTTATATTCCCCAAATGAATGAGACCATATAATGTTTGTCCTTCTCTGATTGACTTATTTCACTCAGCATAATCCCCTCCAGTTCCATCCACATTGAAGCAAATGGTATTTGTCATTTCTAATGGCTGAGGAATATTCCATTGTATACATAAACCACATCTTCTTTATCCATCATCTTTCGATGGACACCGAGGCTCCTTCCACAGTTTGGCTATTGTGGACATTGCTGCTAGAAACATCGGGGTGCAGGTGTGCTTTGGGCCATTTTTGAATGGAGTTGTTTGTTTTTATTGGCGAGTTTTAGAATTTCTCTGTATATTCTGGGTATTTCTTTCTTTTCTTCCTTTTATGAGCATTTCTTTCTCTAATGAGTATCTCTCTAAGTGTGGTCTGCAAAATATGTAATCAGAATCAGAATCACTTAGGATTTGTGTTCAGAACCCACAATCTCTGAATCCACCACTCTACCTATTGAATCAGTCATTAAACTGATTCGGGCTGGTGTGTTTTAACAAGCTTACTTACTGGAACTTTACAAGTATTAAAATTGAGAACTATTGCCTTTAAAATTGGCCCATTCTGGAGTTTCTTTCCCAACTCACTGTTCTTAGTCTCATGGTTTAAGTACTACCTACTGATATGCTGACAACTTTCTTTTTTTTTTTTTTTTTTTTTGGACAACTTTCAAAAGTATTTTAGTCCTGACATTTATTTTCACGTGTCAGCAGACCTAGGCACCTGAAGGTCAACACGTGTAAAAGTGACTTAGCATCTTTCCCCACAAACCTGCTCCTTCATCTACAGTCTTCATCAGTAGTGCCATCATCTACCTCGCTGAAGTTAAATATTTGAAAGTTGGAAAATTGGGAAGTTGATTTTCCCCTGTCTTTTACTTCCCTCCCTACCCAATCAATCAATATGTTCTACAGCTTTTACCTCCAAGTATTTCTCAAACATTCTTCCTGCTCCTCTAACTCAGTTGTCATTAATATAGTTTAGTTCTTCACCGTGTCCCAGCTGGGCCACCATGTCCTTTACAGCCTCCAGTTTGGCTGATCTAAATACAAAGTATATCAGCCCAGTTCCCAGCAGGAAATAAAGAGAATTTTCAAAATAATATGATTGAAGGAAACTTCATTCCCAAAGGGGCAGTGTCCATAGGTTTGGGTGCAGGAGCAACCACAACAGAAGCTGTACTAATCTGACCAAAGCGTTATCACCTTTAGACTCCAGGAGATGAAGTGAGGGAGTGATGACTGGTATATGGGAAACCTAAGTGGGTTGAGCAGACTAATTTGAAAGGAGAAGAGATCTTTTATTAATTGAGGGACACTCCAAACCAAGGTGTGTTCAGACCACACCAGATAAATACCCTCTCTTCCCTTCCATTCCCTTTCTGATCTCCTGACTAGCTCCCTCTTAGCCGAACCCACCTGGAAACCAGAAGAAATGAGATTCCTTGATATAATTGATATAATCTGTACTGGTTTGTCTCCAGGGCAGAGCACAAAATTGAGAAAGGTGGAGAATGCACTTGGAAGGGCAGTGGAACAATCCAGCACCCAGAGCTTACAGTGTAGCTCCATTACTTGCAAACATTTCCATTCCCCCATCTCTTATTAGGCAAAATTTCTCTTTAATGTGAAACACAAAATATTCCTTACAGCCTCATTGCTTCTTTGTCTGACAGCATCTGCCTGACTCACCATGTTACAGAATGCAATTTGCTGTGGCTGCATGTTAACCTCCTAGCATTTCTGACCTCCATGTTTTAATTCGGGCCTTTCTTTCTAGAGGAAATGCCCTCTTCTTCCCTCCATTTTCTGCCCAGAAAAAAAGCTGAGCGGTATCCCCAGCTAACATCCTTCTCCCAATCTTGGACAAACATCCTGACTTGATGTGTTCCTGATTCTCAATATTATGTGACTCTATCATTGTTTTTATCACGTTGTTTCATTATTATTAATTTATCTGATTGTCTCCCCAACCAGACTCTGAATTCCTTGAAAAAAGAAATACCATTTTATATATGTTTAGGCTCCCAGGGATAAGCCCAGTGCTTATTTGTTGAAAGAAAAAAAAATGAATTAGTAATTGCTCCCCATCTCTTTCTCTTGCTATGCATGTGCTAATAGTCAAAGGAATCACTTTCAGATTTCTAACAAATGGTGTGCATCTAAGTAAGTACCTCTCAGTGGGGCTGCAGCCAGCATTAATATTGAAGTGGTAAGTAATGGCCAATTTTGTTTCCTCTGTAATGGGAATTGATGGAAAGAAGGTTCACTATGGATAATTAGATTGATTTTAGTTTTACTACTTTAATATCCAGACAGTTCTTGAAAGTGATCGTTGTAATTACAGAAAGACAAGCTGATTCAGAAAACCATTCCTTATTTTTCTTTCTCCAATCTCAACTCCCTGAGCTGGTAAAAATACTTTCTTAATTCTTCTTCTACTTTTCATTCTCTGCATTCCTTCCTTAAAAGACTTGTATTTTCATCTTTAATTAACATCTTATTGGTATAAATTGAAATGTGGAAGATTGAGGCCATAGTAAGGACACACAGAATCAATCAGGGTAAGAAGTCGTCTTTATTTGATGTCTGTGGGGTATATCTTGTGACTGTAATGTGACATACTGAGAAATATAAGGCAAACTTCTAGTCTGCATTCCCAAAACTTAGAAGTTGCCTCTGTAAAATGGTAGGTGGCTATTAGAGGGGAGACGTCTTTCCCCAAATCCTGCTTTCTTGCTCGGAGGGTTTTTGCTAAGGAGGCTCTCATTCTTCTTGACCTCTCTCTTTCCTTCTACACCCCCTGCTCCCAGGGAGCAGGTGCATCCGTTGTCCTACAGGCGTGGGTAATTTAAAGCAGATAGCTATACATGCCTCAGAAAGGCTTTAGAATATAGAAGGATCTTCGCCAGCCTACTTGCGATATTTAGAATGGGTAGAGCCTCTCATTCACTGTAATGCCTTCAGTCAAGGAAAGTGCCAGGGAAATAAATACTGGCATCAACGCCACAATCAGTTATTTTTTATGATGACAGTGTTCTAGGTGCCATTTAAAATTTTAGTTAGAAGCAGAAGACTCTTATCCACCTGTCTTTTTTCTTTGCTGTGGTGCAAAGCAATAAAAATATGGTTTATGAAGGAAACCATCTCTCATTTATATTGGGCAACAAAACAAATACGAGAAGGAAAACAGGAAGCTCACTTAGAAAATAATAAAATTACTTCTGTGAATAAAAATGACAATAAGAAATCACAACATAAGACACTATGCTATCCTTGAAGATAGAATTTGCATTCTTTATTGTTCCTGGCACAATGCTTTGCATATTGTTAGTACTTAGTAAATTGTTGTTGAATTGAACTTAATTAATTCGAAGCACGTGTCTCTGTGGTTCAAAAGTTGTTCATGAAAATGTCTCCGGAAAGAACATATTGATTTAGGCATCACCTTGTACATTGGCATAGAAGTAAATATATTCCCAGAATTATGTGATACTTTATTAAAGCTAATTCTGTGTAGGTTTGGGTCAATCTATACACATTGTTCTTTATATGGAGACCACACATTTTATAATCTGCTTCAAAGGGTCTTGTAGTTTGATTGGTTTGCCTGTGTCAGGGATGCCTCTTTTCTTGCTGACATCCTATAGAAGTTTGCTCACATGGTTTTGTTATAATCAGCAGTTAAAACAGGTAATGCAAAATTTAGAAATAACATTAGCTTTGAAGGACATAAACTATGATTGTGAAGATGGACATCGGAGTTGAAATAATGCAGTTCGATCTCATGCCGACTCTGCCACCCACTAGCTACGTGACCTGGGGACAAGTTGCTTAAGCTTCTTATGCCTTAATGTTTTCATTGAACACGGGCATCATAACATCATCCCATTTAGAGTTTTATAAGGACCAAATGAAATCAAGTATACAGTTTCTTACAAGGTCTCTGACAAACAGTAAGAACTCACTACGTATAACTAATATTATCAATACATCATGGAAATTAACATGTAAACAGGCAAGAACTTAAATGAATTATTGAAAGCTTTCCTCTAACAAATACAGTAAGGCTATAGCCTAAGATGAAGTCTAGCTATTTTGACATTTCTAATGATCTTGAAGGGTAAAAAATGGAATCAATATGTCTGAAAAGAGAATATGTCTCCATAAATAAATGGAAGTGAAAGGAGCCACAGACAGTGCCCATCTAGAAACGAGAGGGGAAAAACCTGCTATGTCCCAGACTCATCTCTCATTTACTGGCCAACATGTGTCCAAGCGCCACCCGTTTTGGTGAGATTTCCAGTCTCTAGATTACATTTAATCCCTCTTAAATGTGTTGCTTTTCCTACATCATAATAATCTGGGGTTCAAGCTATCCAACAAATAACTCTCTCTTCCCCTCTTGAGTTTTGAATCAAAGGAGAATTACACAGAAGATTATGGCAGATGGAGACAAAATTACTGCCTCTATTATTAATAAAGTTAATATTGGGAGAATGCAGCTTGTATTTGACATTCAGTGGATTTTCTACCCTGACCTTCAGAACTTTAGTCAGTGGCAGTTATGGAACACAGGCCCCTCCCATCACACAGCAGAGGAAAGGACATGAGTGAAGGGACTACGGGCCATGTGTACCTAATATTTTTCTCCTAAATTTACCTTTTAGAAAAATTACTTCTTCTCCACAGGAGATAAATGAGTGGGGATACAGAAGATTCTGAGGCCATGTCTGTCTGTCTTGGAGTTCTGTCCACATGGAAAGATATATTGAGAGTGGGAAGTATCTCCCCCAATCCCACCTAACTACTAACTGCCATCCTGTCTTACTGTAGTTATCTAATATATTTCCCATTAGGATGGAAGCTCTGTCAAGGGAAAATGTAAGTTCGATGGTTGACTGCTCTATCATTAGTACCAAGCATAGAGAATGACTTATGTTAGGTGCTTTATGGATATTGAGGAATCACTGCTTCATCTCTGCATTACCCGTTTCTTATGCTAAATTCAAGACAGAGAAGTTATTCAATAAATTTCTGTTTGAGTGAATGAGACATCTATATTCTCTTGTCTGAAATGGCTGTTGGAGTTTGGGAATAGCCTCAGAGTTGGAACAGAGTTTAGTTTTGTGCAAACATATTAGTCTGACGGGAATATATGTGTACCTTTGACTCCTTACTCTAGCAAATGGACCGATGACCACATATGTAATTTAAAAGACATATGTGATCTGACAACTCATTAATCAAATAGCTGATTTTGAGCATTTTTTATGTGCCAAAGCTGGCTGTAGAGGCACCACGGATGCTATAGTTTGGACAAGTAATTGGAGAAGAATGTCATATAGTTTATTAGCAAGAGCTAAGATCTGGGTAAAGACCATAAATGCAGTGAAATCATTTGGTTAAAATATTTGACAAAAGCTCCCTAAGAATTAGACTTTGGTTGTGCCTTAAAGAATTGGTGGAATTATACAGGTTAAAGAAATAAGAATTCCAAGGTAGTTGGAAAGCATGAGGAAGAACAAAAAGAGGAAGGAGAGTGCACAAGGGGGCCACCGGGTCAAGACAAAGCATCACATATACGCAGGTCGCACATCAGCAAGCGGTTTCTGGCAGCTGCTCTCACAGCTCACGGTAATTATGACCACACTCGTGTGATTTTCTTCTATTCAAACCAACTGGAGCACAATATATCCTTTGTCTTACTTTTTAAATACTATTTAGACCATAAAATATTCTATAAACTGAGATTATTATAAAACATACTTTGTTTTTCTGAAGGTGTATGGGTAGGAATTGTGGCATAAGGAGAACACTTACGGATGTAGAAACCAGTCCTTGGTATGAATTCTGACCCGGACACCAACTGTGTAACTAATTAACCTCTCCGAACTTCTCATTTTGTAAATAAGGGAAAATTCTGATAGCAATGTGTAGAGTTGTAAAGATTAAATGAGAAAAAGATGGTCAGAAGTCCACGGTTAATACTGGCCATCATATAGTCGACACTTGATGACTACTGGCTGCTAATAGAATATTCTTTAATAACCCATAGCACCTTGCATTATGATGCTTTACACATCCTAGGGAGACAGGTGCTAATTCACACTGTTCTACTTCACTTTCCTCAATTGTCTGTTATCTTTCTCCCCACACCTGAGCTATCGTGGAAACTTGCTCTTTCTTCATGTGAACCAAAAGGTGCTTTCCCAAATCCAAAATATGAAAGTAGTTAAACAATCTCACTACGAATTACCCAAAATACTTCTTTCTTTCAGCTTACAGGTCAAAAAACAAAAACAAAAACAAAACAAAAAAACAGTAAAAAACATTACTCGGACTCAGAAATCATACAGCATCCTTATCCTATGTAGCAAGGAATTAGGGAAAAAAGTTCTTCTAAAAGATTTGGATTCAAGTGCTGCTAGTTATTGCTACTGAACTTTGTGGAGGGTCTTTTTTTAATTAAAAAATAATAAAAAGAGGTGCCTGGGTGGCACACCTGGTTAAGCGTTCTTGGTTTTGGCTCACATTGTGATCTCGGGGTCATGAGATCAAGCCCAGGGTCAGGCACCCCACTGAGTGCAGAGTCCGCTTGGGATTTTCTCTCCCTCTCCCTTTGCCCCTCTGGCTCATGCACGCGCACACACACACGCTCTCTCTCAAAAATAAGTACATACATCTTTAAGAGGATAAAAATAGTAATATAAAAGATTAAAGAAGCTTGTTGGTTTTCTCAGTGAATCAGAACCAAGATGTCTAGTTCCATTCATTATATCATATTTTTAAAGCAAAGGTATCACAGAAATAAATTATTTACATAAAATCCAATGTGTTCAGATGGGCACATTAACTTATTTTCCATTAGGAAGGTATTTGTGAATTAGCTCACAACTAAACGGTTATCATTTTAGGTTATTATTTCCACGGTGCCCCAAAAGGACCCCTGTGGCTTGAAAGAATCAACATACTTCCTTTAGCTCTTTGCTAGCTTATTAACTGGGTATAAGCTGGGGATATCTCAGCTTAAAATGTAATGTATTTGCTGTATTATTATTATTTTTTAATGAGGGAAAAGGGGAATGTGCTTTCTGTTTAAACATTTTATTGTGAACTGAATTGCATCCCCTCAAAAATGTGCATGTTGTAGCATTGAGCCTCCGTGTGACTGTTGGAGATAAGGTCTTCAAGGAGGTGATTAAAGTTAAAGGAGATCATAAGGGTGGAGCCCTAGTCTCAGAGGATTGATGATCTTACAGGAAGGGGGAGAGACATCAGACCACTCCCTCGCTCCCTCTCTCCCTGCCTTTCTCTCTGCGTGCATACACAAAGGAAAAGCTAAGCGGAGATGAAGTGAGAAGGTGGCTGTCTGCAGGCCAGGGGGAGACGCTTCATCAGACACTAACTCTGCTGGCATCATGATCTTGGACTTGGAGCTTCCAGACTATGAGAAAAGAAATCTCTGTTGTTTAAGCCACATAGTCTCTGGTGTTTTATCATAGCCATTTGAGCATATATATATGATTGATAGATATATGCATTAAAGCATGTCTCACAGAACATGAGAGACTCCCAACTCTAGGAAACGAACTAGGGGTGGTGGAAGGGGAGGTGGGCGGGGGGTGGGGGTGACCAGGTGTCGGGCACTGAGGTGGACACTTGACGGGATGAGCACTGGGTGTTATTCTATATGTTGGCAGATTGAACACCAATAAAAGTTGTCATGCAAAAAATAAAATAAATAAAATAAAATAAAATAAAATAAAATAAAATAAAGCATGCCTCAGTGTAGTTTCAGTTGGTTTATATAATGAATATAAAATTCTGTTTTTGTCATGTCCACCTCAATAGCATGTTCCAAAATAAAGTTTGTTTTAATTCTGCAAAGTCTAAATACCATCGTACTACTTAAAGTTAAAAATAGCATTTGTGGGGGAAAAGGTATACAACTTGATATGCCACAAGGGTCAATATGCTTTATTAACTGTTCATGGAATTACTTCATTACAATTGTGAATCCCTCTACTAGTGAATTAGATGTCTATTATCATAATTGCTGTATAGCACAATGTTATGTTGATGTTAAATTTTGTCTAGAGCCAGTACATAACTGAAATACTCTGCATGTCTTCCTAATGGTACACGATTATAATTATAATAACTTCAATTTGACACAACATTATCTTTTCATGAATTCATTGCCGAGTATTTATATTATCTTCTTTACCAGAGTTTAGGTAATAAATCTCAATGCATTACAAGAACCAATTTGCTTTTGAGAGTTTGTCTTTGTCTTTTTGAAGGTAAGTAAACTGGCAGCTTTCCTAGTAATGTCCAGGAGACAAATGCCAACCATTCTAAGTAGATTTTCGTCGTGTTTCTTCAGGATGTGCTTTGTCTGAATAAGAATAAAATTGCTGCCTTTTTTTTTTTTAAGTTAAATTTAGGTAGTTAACATACAGCGTAGTAAATAGTTTTGGGTGTACAATATAGTGACTTAACACTTCCATACAACGCCCTCTGCTTATCTCAAGTGCCCTCCTCAATCCTCATCATCTGTTTCACCCATCCCCCCAGCTGCCTTCCTTCTGGTGACCATCAGTGTGTTCTTTATAGTTAAGAGTCTGTTTCTTGGTTTGCCTCTCTCTCTCTCTTTTCCCCTTGCTTATTTGTTTTGTTTCTTAAATTCCACATATGAGCAAATGTATACTATTGACTGACCTATTTCACTCAGCATAATACTCTCTAGCTCCATCCATGTCTTTGCAAATAGCAAAATCTCATTCCTTTTTATGGCTGGATAATACACACACATATATATAACATATATACATATATAATATATATGTATATATATAAAATACATACATCTATATTTGTGTGTGTGTGTGTATATATATATATATATATATATATATATATATATATATATATATAAACATCCTCTTTATTCATCTATGGATGGACACTTGGACTGCTCCTATAATTTGGCTATTGTAAATAATGCTGCTATAAACATCAGGGTGCATGTATCCCTTTGAATCGGTATTTTTGTATTTTGAGGGTAAACACCTACTAGTGCAATTGCTGGTTTGCAGGGTAGTTCTATTTTTAACTTTCTGAGGAACCTCCATACTGTTTTCCACAGTGGCTGCTCCAGTTTGCATTCCCACCAACAGTAGATCGCTGTCCTTTTCAAGAACAGCATTGTCATCGATGATTAGTAGTTGGCACAAATTTTGATAAACAGATAATAATTTTCATCTAGTTTTAGAATTATGCCATAAGCATAATCAGATCTCCAATCAGACCTTATACACCTAAGCCCTCTGTATCCAACCCCAGAGCCCTCGGAGGTTACACCATTTCTAAGTAGTCTAGAAGCCAATGGTTGGGGGAGTTCCGGAGGAAGAAATCCACAGACAAACCCTCTGTTTGTTCTTCATTCTGTTTCTTTGAATTCCAGCGTCAGTGTTGTGGATGCCTCTGGCTCCTTCACGTGCTTCTGTCAAAACACTGAAAGAACACTAAGTTCCCAAATGAAAAGTCACATTATTTCAGGTGTTTCTGGGACGTAAAATGAAAGTGATACAACATTGCAAAAATTCTGCTTAGCTCTCAGAGTGTAATGATTTGTGGGGTTTCTTTCAGGGCAGCCCAATAACATGTCAGGAATTGAAAATGAAGGAATACCTATTGTCCTTTGGATAACCCCACATCATCTCTGAGGATTTCTTTAATAGTTCTCTCCTCCATTCAGAGTCAGCTCCTGTCTCCAGTTCAGAACCTGACACTTGATTTCCTGGATCTGTAAAGACCATATAGGGGCATGTATTAAAGAAAAAGAGCTATTGCAAGGCTACCTTGTAGGAACATGGAATCAGGTGGCAGTTCAAGTGCAATTTAAACATGTTTCCGGAGAAAAGATATAAGTAAAATATTATTGCATAGGTTCAGGATGGCAAAAGAAGATTTGTATAAAAACACAACTAGTCATGAGCTTTGGTCCTCTGGGGCTGTTTATAGAGAACTCTGGCCTTGAAACTCTGAGATCTAAATGTGGGGTAGAAACTTTGGCCTGACCTCCCCACTCCCCCACACATAGCCCACAATCAGCTGGACTTTTTCAAAATCTTCACTTTGTATTGGTACCCTTCAACAGGGTAGACGTGGATCTTGCTTATGTGATTCAACTTCCAGCTTCTTATCAAGAGTAGAAGCAACAGATAATGTGTAGTCTAAGAGCCTGGGCATCCACTAGCCCAAAAGATAGCAAATTAAAAACAAAACAAACAAAAAAAGGAGCTAAAGAAAGTCTGGAATCTATAATAGCATGTCAACCCTCCAACTTATCCTTTCCAACTGTAAAGAAAAGGGACAGTCTTTTAATCAATACGTTATACAGGGATTAAAAAACTTCTGTAAAGGGCTGGATAGTAAAAATTTTAGGCTTTTTGGACCTTATGCCCTCTGTTATAACTACTTCACTCTGCTGCTGTAATGCCAAAGCAGCCATCAATACCACTTAAATGAATGAGCGTGGCCATGTTTCAATAAAATATTATTTATGGACACCGAAATTTGAATTTCATATCATTTATACAGGAACAGAATATTAATCTTCTTTTGAATGTTTTCATTCATTAAAAATTATTTTAATATTATTAGCTTGAAAGCTGTACACAAATAAATGACTAATGGGATTCAGCCTAAAGCCACAGAAAACAGTCACTTCTATATTGATTCACTCAACGCAGAGGCAGCATGGCTTCCAGCCACCCACCCTCTTGCATCTGAAGGTCTGGGTAAGTGTACGGTGCTTTGGGATAATTGAAGGCGTGCTTTGCTTTTGTGTGAACAAAGGAGAAAGTCGTAGGGAGCCCTTAGGTGCAGCATATGGAGATCTCTGCTGGCCAATTCCAGCACAGCTGCTCACCTATCCTGCACCATTGTTGAAACTTGAAAAAGCCATTCTCTCTGCCCAAACAGAATAGAAAAAGGTACCATTTCTGGACAAAGAAAGTAGAATAAGGAGTCTCTTGTAGACTAATAAAAATAGAAAAGGTCTCTGGGTAGATCCACTGCGCTCCTTAAAAGTAAGTGCTCTTGGGACTCCTGGGTGGCTCAGGGGTTGAACATCTGCCTTTGACCCAGGGCGTGACCCCAGGGTCCTGGGATCAAGTCCCACATCACACTCCTTGCAGGGAGCCTCTGCCTGTGTCTCTGCCTCTCTCTCTGTGTCTCTTGTGAATAATAATAATAATAAAAAAAGTAAGTGCCCTTCATGCCTGGATCACAATATTTGACAAACTAGGAAAAGGCAAAATTTCAGCTCCCTTTTGCCCTCTTCCAACATAGTCAGGAGCTCTCCATGCTCTCACAAACTGTCTTTGTTCCCTCAAATGGATTTGTTTAATTTCTTTAGAAAATAGTTTTGGTGGCCTGGAGTGAAACCACCTTCTTGCAGTTTGGGAGGCTTTGGGGTAGGGGACTGGGGTGGAGGACACCTACTGTTGCATAAAATGATTTTCAAATAAAACCTGTTTCTAATAAACCACAACTTATTCTTTTTTTAATAATAAATTTATTTTTTTTATTGGTGGGAGACCACAACTTATTCTAAGCCTTCTTTGAAACTGGAATGCAAAAAAAAAAAAAAAAGAAAAAAAAAGAAACTGGAATGCTTGAAGTTCTCTGTGGAAGACAGACTACCTACCCTGCTGGAAGCTCCGCCTTGGGTTGGTTACTCTGAAGCTTTGTGAGCATCAGTCAGCAGTGGCACTTCTCCGCCTACTGCTGTTTTCCTTCAGTCTGTTTAGATCTCTCACTGATGGGCAGTTTCCCTCATTTTCATCCTACTTATTATAGAAAGAGAAGCTTCTTTTCTTCTTCTCATTTTAGAGGGGGGGGGGGAAGAAAGTAGAGGATAAACCCCATAGGTTGGGTTTTTCATCTTCCTCAGTAGAATGAGAATGTGTGTAAGGTAGCAAACTGATTACAATGGAGACAGGTTGGACCACTTTGAGAAACCTTGCCTAAGTGGATGTGGACCCAGTCTGTCCTTCTGTGCTGGCCCCTCACCCAGAGCACAGGGTTGGAATCCTGTCTAGAAGCCAGGCTGTCATCTCCACCACTCGTTAGCTGTGAGAGATTGCACACTGTTCAACGCGATTTGTGTTATCTGATTTAAACCTCACAGATGAAGTAGGTAGTATTTATGATTTTCCTCATTCACAGATGAGGAAATTAACATTCGTTAAGTCTGGCATGTCTAACTAGGACACTCATGGTTAGTGTCGCAGGTTATAATCAATATCCCGTCATTACGCTATCTGGTTACTCCATCTCACTTTGTTATGAGGGTCAAATAGGAAAAAAGGCAGAGCATCTGGTCCACAGTACTCTGTGAGCAAGGGTTAGCCCTTTTTTATATTAGTCTTAAGCCCCAAACATGAAACTTGGACCCGGCCCTAATTGTTGCCTTCTTCCACTTACTCTTCCATCTTCTGACTGCTTGACTAAACACTACACCTGCCCCAAGACCATTCCTTCCATAAAGACTGTTCTAAATAATCTGAGTTTTATTTCTTTTTAAAAACAGATTCAATTTATTTATTCATGAAAGAGAGAGAGAGAGAAAGAGAGAGAGGGGGAGGGAGAAAGAGAGAGAGAGAGAGAGAGAGAGAGAAAAGGAGGGTCCATGCAGGGAGCCTGATGTGGGACTCGATCCTGGGCCGAAGGCAGGTGCTCAACTGCTGAGCCACCCAGGCATCCCTGAGTTTTATATTTCTTAATTTTCACAATGATCATATTTCCTTTCATCTGAGAGTACTGTTCATTGACACTTTTTAAAAATGTGTTTTGGTTTTATTAATACACTTTTAATGTTCAGTAATATATTAAATTTCTGGTGTCCTTTTAAAAGTATACAGAAGAGGATTGGGCAGAGATTGACCATTTGAATATTTACTGATGGAAGATTTGATTCCATACCACATGTATGAGGCTCCTAAGTTTAGTTCTGTAGGTGGTCTAGAGAGCAGATGCATATGTGTCATGTGGCATTAGTTTCCCAAGTGTTTTAATAAGAACCTGAAAAACATTATATAAATATATGTAAATTATATAAACGTATAACTAAATGTATGAACTGATATCTATAATAAAGCACTAAGAACTGAGATTTGCAGTTACCACACCCTTTTCCCCATTCTTCATTTCTCACTTTCCTGCTCCATTAATACATTCCATTAATACATTAATACATTCTTTTTCTGCAGTATCATGGGAAGAGAAAGAGAGAGACATTGTACTTGATACTTTTCCACCACTTACCCTCCTTTGTACCCTTAGGGACAACTTTGACGGTAGACTCTATTTTCCCATGCTCACCAAAGAAGAAAATTAACAGATAGGAAACAACGCACAATTTAAGTCTTTGTTGAGAACAATGTAAAGGAAAGTTTGGTTGATGGACATTTGGGCTATTTCCATAATTTGGTTATTATAGATAATGATGCTATAAACTCTGGAAGTGCATGTATCCCTTTGAATTAGTATTTTTCTATTCTTTGGGTAAATACCTAGTGGTGCAATTGCTGGATCAGAGGGTGGCTCTATTTTTAACTTTTTGAGGAACCGCCATACTGTTTTCCAGAGAGACTGCACCCATTTGCATTCCCCCCAACAGTTCCAGAAGATTCCTTTTTCTTCACATTCTTGCCAACACCTTTTATTTCTTGTGTTGCTGATTTTAGCCATTCTGACAGGTGTGAGGTGACATCTCATTGTTGTTTTGATTTCCATTTCCCTGATGATGAGGGATGTTGAGCATCTTTTCATGTGTCTGTTGGCCACCTGGATATCTTCTTTGGAAAATGTCTATTCATGTCTTCTGCCCATTTTTAAATTGGATTATTTGTTTTTAGGATGTTGAGTTTTAAAGGTTCTTTATATATTTTGGATACTAACCCTTTATCAGATATGTCATTTGCAAATATCTTCTCCCATTCCATAGGTTGCCTTTTAGCTTTATTTATTGTTTCCCTTGTTGTGCAGGAGCTTTTTATTTTGATGAAGTCCCAGTAGTTATTTTTTTTCTTTCCTTTCTGATTCCTCAGGAGACATGTCTAGCAAGAAGTTGCATGGATAAAGAAGATGTGGTATATATGTATACAATGGAATATTACTCAACCGTAAAAAAGAATGAAATTTTCCCATTTGCAATGATGTGGATGGAGCTAGAGAATACTACGTTAAGTGAAGGAAGTCAGTCAAAGAAAGACCAGTACCCATATGATTTCACTCATATGTGGAGTTTAAGAAACACAACAAATAAACAAAGGGAAAAAGAGACACAGAGAGAAGAGAGGCAATTCAGGAAACAGACTTTTTTTTTTTTTTTGAAACAGACTCTTAACTACAGAGAATAAACTGATGGTTACCAGAGGACAGGAGGGTAAGGGGATGGGAGAAACAGGTGATGAGGATGAAGGAGTTTACTTGTGACGAGCACTGGATTTTGCATATAAATATTGGAACACTAAATTGTGCACCTGAAACTATTTCACTGTATGTTAACTAACTGAAATCTAAATAAAAATTTTTAAAAAATGAAGGAAAGTTTGGTAAGGGACAATAATACTAAAAACTCAAAAACTAAATATGACCAGAGAAAACATTAGTGCTGATTAAAAGAATTCTTTGAATGCTTAATTTTTACATAAAGACCCAAGTCAATTTCCCTTATTCAGCAAAACCAGATTCATCTAAATTCTCACCTTAATTAATGGGGCTCCCTAGAAGAAGCCAGAAAGAATGAATGGTAATTAAATGCTAATTTTGCACCGTTAAAATTACTGCAAATCACATGCAAACTGGAAAACATAATCAGCAAATGATCTTTATGAAATTCCTGGTGCTATTATCCGATTTTATTTTCTGTTATATTCAAGGAGAATAGTCAGGACTTTGGGCAGAGAGCAGCCTGTCATTTCAGGGACTTGGAGTTCACTGTTGTCATGGCCAATAGTAGATTTGGTTGATAAAAACTTACTTAATAGTAACAATGAAAAAAGAGAGAAATAGATATAAAGATATTTAGGGGAAGAATCAAAACATTTGCTGGTCCAATGAACAAAAGCAAAGTCTTCCCTAAAAGAGAAGTCATGATATACGATTTCTGTAGATGGAAACAAGTCACCTTAAACACTTTTAAAAAGCAGTAATTGCTACCAGAGAGAATTAAGCCTGGTAAAATTGAGGTAGATCTTATATTAAAAATCTCCATATAATATCTCTGCAACTTCCATGCAGATGTAGCCAATTTTAGTAACCGTGATGCTCTTCTAGAAGACAAGTCTTCATTTTACCAAATAGTGATCTCTCTTGCTCTCTTACTGTTTTCCTCAGAGGTGATGAAGTACTTTGTACTGAGCAATACTTGGGTGTTAGTTATTCTCCATTTGTCCTTCCAAATCAGCACCCAAGCCTTCTCACCCTGCTCTGGGTGCCAGGATTCTGACTTCCATACACTCTGTCACATAGGTTCCCTTGTCCTCTCTTCAGCCAATCAAGGCACCAGTGGGAGATTGGTGGATGGGAGGAGAATGAAGCCAGTGTATGTATTTTCCCCTCCCACTTGTTGGGCTATGGTTTGGCACTGGTTGTGCTTCTCTACCTAGAGCTACAGCTCCTCTGGGACGGACCCTCTCCCACCATTACGGCTTTTGAGGGTGTCTCATGACAGCAACATCTCTTTGTCTCTCAGGCGTAGGGATGGCAAACAGCTTCTGGCTGTTGGAGTCCCTAATGCTTCTGCTTCTCCTTTTCTGGTTGGTTCCCATAACCTTCACCACAAATCTCTAATCGGTCCCTTCATTAAACTGTCTCAGTTATCACTTCAAAGCGTATGGCAAGGGTAATGATTAATAAAAGGATTCATATTTTTGAAGCATTATTAAACCACCATTTTTTAAACCGAAGCTTTCTTGAATTAAATCTAAAGATATTCATTCTGATTTTTTAAATTCACTGTTGGCTCTTTTTTCGGGGGGAGGGTTCACTCCATTTTCTTTTTCTGCGACATTTCTCTACCCCACACTTCTCCCCCCTCCCTTGCCCCCCAGTGAGAACTTCTGGACCAAATAGTGTCACATTTGTGCCCCTGCAGCCCTTTCTAGACCCTTTATACTGGCATTATTGGGTCTTATTGTAATTAATCATTTATATGCTGCCCTCTTCTCCTTAAAATATCCCCTGCCTTATTTACCATTATAATTCCAGAATTTGAATGGTGACTAAGAAAACTGGAACTCAATAACTGCTTGGTGAATGAGTTAATATCTGGGGATGAGTTCCCTAAGAGAGGATATAGCTTTGTGGCTCTAATGTGTTTTATTTATTTTTTCCTCCCAATTATTTTTTTAATTTCTAGTTAATGTATAGTATAATATTGGTTTCAGAAATAGAACTTAGTGATTCATCACTTACATGTAACACCCAGTGCTCCTCATAACAAGTGCCCTCCTTTATACCCATCACCCGACTAGCCCATCCCCCACTCACCTCCCTCCATGAAGCCTCAGTTTCTTCTCTGTCATTAAAAATCTCTTATGGTTTGCTTCCCTCTCTCTCTCTTTTTTTCCCTCCTCCCCGTAAACCTAACAATTCTCATGGTGTTTTAGAATAGATGGATCATCTCATGATCATGTAACCTAGTGGTTATGAACATGGTCTCTTTGGCCAAACTATATTCTTTAGATCTGATCTCTACCATTGGGACTAGTAAGCGACCTTGAAGATAACCTCTCAGTACCACAGTTTCTTTATGCATAAAACAGTGATAATAACAATACTTATTTAATAAGATTGTTGTATGGATTAGAAGAGTTAAAATATGTGAAGTGCTTAAGACTGTGTCTAAGACAATAAGCCTACTTAAATATTTATTTGTTATTTTTATTTTTTCCTACTTAAATATTTTTGACTGTATTTTCTATTTTTATGCATCTTTATAATATGTGACCAAGGTGTAGAGAGTTAAAATATCAAATTTATGGTAAGCAAAGAGGATATTTCAGAACTAATTGCAAACTGGACATAAATACATTATCAGAATCTTAGTTCCTCCATTAAGAGTCTTAAAAACACATAAAATTGATAATGTGGAATTGTTGGTCAAGAACTTGGTCTATTGTTAGGTTCTTAGAATCCAGCAGAAGACCTTATCCTTTCCTTGGGCAGTAATCACAAGCCACAAGGTAATAGTCTTGTAAAATGACTTCTATAGACATTTAATTTCAGGTAGCACTGTGTTATAGTGATCAAAGGAGGTTTTATATGATAGTCTTCCTTTTCTCTGAGTATTTGAGAGACATCACATTTTGGTTTCCTGAGTGTGGATGATATTCACTAATTTTCCAAGGACTTTTGAAAAGCTAAAATAGGAATATGGACAAGGTTCTGGATGCTGAATTCTTCAACTGTAATTGTATTATTCCGACAACCATTTCTATCATTAGTGGTTAGTAGCATAAGTTCTGAAGTCAGACTTTTGGGGCTTAAATCTGCTCTATTTATTAACTATATGACCTTGGGCTGATTATGTAAATTCTGTTTTAATTCCTTTAAATGTAAAATGGAAATAATAATGGTATCTACTTCATAGGGCTCTTATAGGAATTAAGTGAGGCAAGCCTATAGAGGTCTTAGAAAAGGACCTGCACAAATTAAGTGCTTGAATTGTTAAATATTATTGTTTTTAAAAAACAGACTTCGAGATAGTTTCACACAAATTGTTTTTGAAAGAGTAGGTAAGGACAACTTATCAATGAAAAAAAATTCTTTTTTTTTTTTTTTTGGTGGTGGTATTTAAAAGTTAAATGTTTTTTAAACAAAAACTAGAAGGTTACTTTATCTTTCCTTTCAGGGTGACTGTAAATATGATTTAGATAGACTTCATGGATCAAAGTTCTCCCTAACAATACCTAAAGGAGTTGTTTTAACTCTGAGTATTAAGATTTTAAAAAGGTTAATAGCTAAGAAATCAGTTCTCTCAAGGAAATGTCCCATGTTTAGCTATTTGATGGAAATAAAATTTCCATTTTTAGTTTAGTTAACAGATTATATGTAGATACACATGTAAGGCTTAGCCAGGAGCGCCTTAGGTAACATTATAAAGCTAGTTCTCCCTCCTTTTCATTGAACTATTCCTACCTTGTCCTCTAATCGACCATGTACACATTTATACCTTATGCTGTTCACAGTGTTTAGAGCTGATAAACTTGGTGTAGAGTTCTCTGAGACTGTTCAAATTTCAGTCTACACTGTAGAATTTCAAACAGTTGTACTGACGGTGCTGTTGCAATTCTGTTGTTTATAATTGTTACTCTGCAAAACTCTTCCACTTGCTAACCTGGTGCCCTTAGGCAAGTGTGTCTCCATCCCTTGCCTCTAAAATGAAGTGAATAATGGTACTTAGCTTATAAGGATTGAAAAAAATTAATACTTGTAAAACCTTTAGAATATGACTTAGTACATCGTAAGCATTATATCAATATTTATAAAATAGAATATAACAAAGATATATAAGACATAGTATTAACCGTAAAATATTTGATGATAGGAAGGTGACAGTGAATCTTCCAATGTTGGAGGTGACTTTAGGTCCTTTAAGTTTCCAAACTGAAGCCTTATACTGCGCTATAGGAGGATCTACACTGGTTGACTGAAGAGGTTAAGTGATCTTAACATATATAGGAAAGTGGATTATGAGCTACTGGTATAGATGAAGGAAGCATTTTAGAAGGGTTGTGGACAGGGGGCACCTGGGTGGCTCAGTGGTTGAGCATCTGCCTTTGGCTCAGGGCATGACCCCAGGGTCCTGGAATCAGGTCCCACATCGGGCTCCTGCATGGAGCCTGCTTCTCCCTCTGCCTGTCTCTCTCTCTCTCTCTCTGTCTCTCATGAATAAATAAATAAAATCTTTTTTTTAAAGAAGGGATGTTGATACTACCCAAAAAAAGTAACCCTATGTGCTTCCAGGGCCAAAAAAGTCAACACAAGGCCAGGGATTATAGGAAAGAAATTAGAAACAAAACAAGAAACCTGGGAACATGTTCCAGAAATGAATCAGGAGATTCATGTTGGTCTATGTTTTGTAATGATCTTGGGCAAACCATTTGAGGTCACTGAATCTTGGTTGCCTCACTTGCAAAATATGTGCTTTTTCATACATGTTTAAGTCACAAGATTGATGTGAGGACTGCATGAGCGTGGGTGTTCATGTACAGCGTTCACTATAGAATAAACCAACATAATGTCATTAGTATTCTTATTGTTAATAAAGCCCCTGATGTTACCATTTTATCGAATAATGAAGATTCATTTCCTGTAATTCTTAGTATACCTTGACAACTCTAGAGAACAATAAAACCAAACTCAGGAAGATATTAAATATTAGAGGAAGACCCTCCCTCCTTCCACTACTTCTACTACTTGCCTTTGAAAAAAAAAGAAGAAGAAGAAAATAATGTTCAAATCAAACAGGTAAATTTAGCTTATGGAGACTAAAACATGAGTAAAAGGAAAATAAAGGAATTTAGACATATAAACTCGTAATCTTTCCTATAACTACAGTGATAAATTGTGATTAATTTGTTTAAACTCCTAAAAATGTAAATCCTTTCCTCCTCTCTCTTACAGCTTGGGTTATTGAAGCCCATAGTTTGCCTAACTTGATGTGACATGAGCATTTCTTTTTATTTATTTATCCTAAAAGCAGTCTTTCAATAGCTTATCGGTTTTCTTTAAAATTTCAGATTTGAAAAAAAAATTGGATTCCACATCCCTCTTCAATTTTGTGTTTTATCAATTTCTGCTGCTAAAGAAGTAGAACAGTGTATTGGATTTGATTATGAGAAAGATAATTCTTATTCAAAATTTTGGAGAGGAAATAAAAGACATAGTTTTTCAATGAGAAAGACAAAACATTTTTTCCTTAAGTAATGGTTCTTGCAAAATAGTCTATCCTTCTAGAGGGTAACACTCACAGAGTGTTTCCATGGCCATACGCCGTTCTAACAGCTTCAAAGATCTAACTCCTCGAATCCCCCTAGTGATCTTGTGAAGTAGATGTGTTATCAGACCTGTTTTACATGTGAGGAGTCCTGGTCCAAGAATAACTTGTCCAAGATAACACACATATTTTTTAAGGTGGTGGTATAGTTGAAGAGAATTTCATCTTCTAGATCAGTGTTTCTCCAACTGGGTTTCATAGGTGTCTCGGTGTTGGTAGACATACTTCTGAAAGCTCTCCAGTTATCTGCCTTAAATTTTATTTTTTTTTATTTTAATTTTTTTTTAATTTTTATTTATTTATGATAGGCACACAGTGAGAGAGAGAGAGAGGCAGAGACACAGGCAGAGGGAGAAGCAGGCTCCATGCACCGGAAGCCCGATGTGGGATTCGATCCCGGGTCTCCAGGATCGCGCCCTGGGCCAAAGGCAGGCGCCAAACCGCTGCGCCACCCAGGGATCCCCTGCCTTAAATTTTATAATTGTTTTCTGTTGATGGTAATAGGAAAATATTAGTGTAAACACAGCCTAGATCATCTGGATGACTCTATTTTAATCAAATAATGCTGGCGACTTCAGTTTTATGATGGCTGTCATTTTTATGGTTGCCATAAGGGCCATATACTACTTAATCTAATTGTTGCATATCAATAAGAAAAAAAAATGACAGCAACTGTGAACTTAATACCGAATTGACTCCATAAAAAGTAAAAATGATGTCATCCTACATTAGATAAACAGGTAGTTCAGCAAAGAAAATGGTGGAAGATTTGAACCAACACAAAGAACATAGTAGTGCAGGCCTGCTAAACTGGGGGGGGGAGGGGTGGCGCGGGGGAAAAGCAATAGAAACCAGGACCTACCTTTTTCCTTTTAGGTATGATGACCTAATTTCAGTACAGCAACTCTGTTCATCCCCAAGATTGGTGTGACCACAGGGAACAAATACATGGACTATGCAACCGGGCAACCTGTGATCCAATCTTAGCAGTGCAACTTACTGGAAGCATGATTTTGGGAAAGTTTAGTTCACTTCTCTGTGTCTCAGCTTTATTACCCTCAGAATGGGAATTGTAATTGTCCTACTTCGTGGGATTGATGTAAGGCTTATATTAATATATGCGAAGTACATAGAACGATTTCCACAATATGGTAAACCCTAAGTTAAAAATACAATTATTATAAGCAAACTCCACTGATTTTAAAAATTATTTTATTGAAGTATAATTGGCATCAAGTAAAATGCAAACACTTAAACAATCCTACAGATTTGACATGAATACGACTGTGGAACCATCAGCAAAATCAAGATATGGCTTTACTTATTACCCCCCAGTTTCCTCATGACCTTTTGTAATACACCCGTCCCTTCCCTACCCCTCATTCCTGAGGAATCACTGTTCTGCTTTCAGTCTATAGATTAGTTTGTATTTTCTACAATGTTTAATAATTGGAATTATAGAGTATGGACTCTTTTAGCCTGGCTTCTTTCACTCCGAATGATTAATTTGGATCATCTATGCAGTATTTACCAATAGTTCATTCTGTTTTACTATTAAGTACTTTTCAATTAAATAGACACAATTTGTTTATTCATTTATTTGCTGATAAACATATAGATTGCCTATAGTTTTCTTATTAAAAATAAGCAGCTATGAACACTGCATGTAAGCCTTTGTATGGATATATACAATTTCTGTTCAGCTTTTGTGGCCTTATTTTGATTTTTGAAAGTTTTAAAAAAGACATTCTGGATACAATTCATTCATCAGAAATGTGATTTGCAAATATTTTCTTTTAGTCTGTGTTTTTATTTTCATTCTCAACACTGTCCCTGAAAGTACAGAAGTTCTCAATTTTGATAAAGTTGCATGTTTCAATTTTTCTTTTATGGATCATGCTTTTGGTGTTGTATCCCCAAAAAAGGGACACAAAGATTTTCTCCTAAGTTTTCTTCAAGTTTTCTAGTTTTAGGTACTTACGTTATACGGTGTGAGGTATGATAAACGCTCACCCCGTCTCTGGCTATCCAGTTGTTTCAGCGCCATTCGTTGATGAGATTCTCCTTTTTCACCTAATTGATTTTATACCATTTTGATCATAAATATGCGGGTCTATTTCTGAATGTTCTATTGTGTTGCACTTACCTGTTTATCTTTATTTCTATTCCCAATACCACACTGCCTTGATTCCTGTAGCTTTATGATAAGTTTTGAAGTTAGATAGCATAAGTCCTCCAGCTTTGCTCTTCTTTTTCAAAGTTGTTTGGGTTATTCTAGGTCCTTTGGCTTTTTATATAAATCACAGAAGTAGCTTATCAGTTTCTACAACAAGCTTACTAGGATTTTATTGGGATTACATTAAATCTATAGATCCCTGTGGGGAGAATTAACATCTTAACAGTACTCAGTTTTCCAATCCATGGATATAATACCTTCTATTTATTCTGGTTTTCTGTTTTTCTCAGTAATTTGTAGGTTTAAATATAGTCTTTCACATAGTTTGTCAGACTCATCCTTAAGATTTACATAGTTTTCATGCTAATATAGTCTATTTTTGAAAATGAGCTTTCAGTTGTTCATTTCTGGAATACAGAAACACAATTCATTGTTGTATATTGATCTTACATACTGTCATCTTGTCAAAATTCACTTATTAGCTCTAGTAGTCTTTGTTTAGATTCCCTCATATTTTCTACACAGATGATAGCATTATTTGGCATAAAGAAAGTTTTGATTCTTTTCAATCTGTTTGCCTTTCATTATCATTATTTTAAATTTTGCTTCCTTAGCCAGAACCTTCAGTACACTGCTGAATAGAGGTGGTAAGAGCTGATGTTTGTACCTTATTCCTTGTACCTATGATCTTTGTACCTATGATCTTTAGGAGACATATTCAGTTTTCCACCATTAAGTATGATATTAGCTGTAGGGTTTTTTTGTAGATGCTTTTTATCATGTTGAAGATATTTCTTTCAACTCCTCATTTGCTGAGAATTTTGGACAGAAAGATATTCGATTGTGTCAAATTCTTTTTCTCTCTCCTTTGAGATGATCATTAATGTCTTTTCCTTTTTAAATCTTCTGGTATGATAAATGTATCCATCAGAGTTCGATCCGAGACATAATCAGTGTGTGGTTTTAAGGGATTTATAATAGAATTTTATCTTATCCATCTGGGTATCTAGTGAGCAGTCTTTGTAGTCTCTGTGTCAAATGTTGAAGCTTGATGTCTGCAGGGTAGGAAGGGTAGATGTCTAGCAGGCTTGGGGGAGCAAGGACAGACTGCAACCCACAAGCACGAGCTGGAGGCCATGAGGACAGATTGAAACTCGGGGCAGTTTTTGTTGTAATTAATCTGGATGGCACAGGTTCTCTGATGGAAGAGTTGGTGTCCTTCATCATGGAGCTGAACACATACCTGACCCACAGGTAAGAAGAGCTGAAGGAAAGTCAGATAAAGGTACAGAAGTTGCAGTCCCTGCTGCTGCCCCAGACCAGGGAGATGGGCATCATCGTGCTTGAGCTGCAGAACGGTCACTGCCTCAGTTCTTTTACCTTGTCATCCTCACACCAGCATCCCTCTTGTGGTCCACTCTAACCGAAAACATACAAGGGTAAGAATTCTCAGAAATCAACAGGTGACCACGGAGCAACACAGGTTTGAACTGTGCAGGTCCACTGAGCATCTTAAATGCAATTTTTTTAAGAGATGACAGTGAAAGCCACAATGCATTTATTCACACCTGTGCACCCCAGTCTCCAGGGACCAAATCGAAGGTGACTTGCAAAGACGGTCTGCTTCCCTCTGAGTCCTGGGGAGGCCCACTGAGGCCATCGGGAATCCCTAGGGCCCAGTATGAGGCCATGCTGCAGGGAGCCATGAGCCCCTGGCCCCCCTTCCACCCAGCCTCTCCACCTCTGGAGGCTGGCTCATGTGAGACTGTACCTGCGGGTGGCCATGGGCAGATGGCCGGCCCCCAGCTCCCAGGTCCATGGGGGCTACAACGTGCCTCCGGGACAGAGCTGCCTCTGCCATGCTGAGGCCCCCAGGCTGCAGGACATTGTCATGCTGTGTCCTGGCTCCTATGTTGGTGATTGGTAGCAGGGGGCAGGGTAGGTGGCTCTTAGATGCTTTTCAAAAAACATTCATATAGAACTGTAAGAATATTTTCTCTTCTTGTGATTTTCTGAATAACATTTTCTTTTCTCTAGCTTACTTTATTGTAAGAATGGGGTATACAGAACATACGGCGTACCCAAAAAATGGGTTAATTGACTGTTTATGCTATTGGCAAGGCTTCTGATCAGCAGTAGGCCATTAGTAGTTAAGTTTTGGGGGAGTCAAAGGTTACATGGGGATTTTTGATTGTTGGTTGCGTAGTGCCCAATCCCCATGTTGTTCCAGGGTCAACTGTGTTTTGGCCTAGACAAGTTGACATATGACAAAGACATTTCAATGAATTACATTGATTGATTTTCCAAATATTGAACCAACTTTGTTTAGCTAGGACAAATCCTACTTGATCATGATATTTAATCATTGGATATAATGTTGAGCACAAATTTAAAATTTAAAAAAATAATTTAAAGTAATTCCTAGATGTTTTGAAGAATCTCTATTTCCTTTCTTTCTTAAAGAAAAATTCAATAGTGAAGCAATCTGGACCTGGAATTTCCTTTGTTGAAAAGTTTTTAACTACAAAGTCAAATTCCTAAATAGATATAGAGCTATTCTGAGGATCTGTTTTTGTTGTTTTTTTTTTCTTTTTTCTTTTTTTTTTTTTTTTTTTTTTTTTGAGTGAGCTTTGGTAGTTTGTGTCTTTCAAGGAATTTTTCAATTTAATGTAAATTAAATGTATTGGCATAATGTTCAGAATATTCTCTTACTATCCTTTAATGTTTGTAGTGTAGGGACATAATTTCTCTCATTTTTGATATTGATAACTGACATCTTTGTAGTTTTTTTTCTTGATTAATCTAATGAGACTTTTCCAAGTTTATTATCATCCCTCATTTTTTTGGAGGGGGGAGTGAGTATTGATATTTCTCAATTTCCTCTTTGTTTTCTGTTTTATTGATCTTCACTCTGATTTTTTCTTATTTTCCTTTTCTAGTATATGGTCTCTCTTGGTAAATGTTCTTGAAAAGAATATATGTTTTGTGTTATTGGGCAGAGTGTGCTCTATTGTCAATTAGATCAAGGTGTTCAAAAGTGCTGCTCGAATCGTCTCTCTTGTTACTGATGTTCCACCTACCTGTTTATCAATTACAGAAAGATGTGTGTTGAAATCTTCAACTATAATTGTGGATTTGTTTATTTCTCTTTGCAGTTGTATGAGTTTTTGCTTCATATATTTAAAAGCTCTGATGTTCAGTGCAGAAATGCTTAGAATTGTTGCCTCTTAAAGAATTGATCTAGTTATCATCATTATGTAATTAATCTCTTTATCCCTATACTATTCTTTCTCTGAAGTCTTCTTTGATATAAATCAGCTTTCTTATGATTAGCATTAGCATCATATAACTTTTTTGATCTCTTTTTAAAACCTATCTGTGTCATCCTATTTAAAGTTAAGTTTCTTTTAGGCAAATTAGTTAGGTCTTGCTTTTTAAAATCCAGTCTGACAATCTTTGTCATTTAACTGGGTTATTGAGAACTTGTCAGTTGATTCTTGATATATGCAATAGTTATATAAAGTCACCATGATCACTAAATTGGTGAATACATAATTATTTTTTAGGAAATACAAAGTTATCCTCTTGAGCATCTGGCTCTGATTTGTCAGCCAATGATATATATAACCTTGTTTTGTGTGTATTTCTTTTTAGAGATATCTTCTTGAATATATTGTATTGCCTCATAAATAATGAGCTCATAGCCAGCTCTTGCCCACATGAAGTCTGCTAACACACTCATTGCCATGGTAAGGCACAACCTTTTGATTCTTAGGAACAACTTTTGAGCATTGTGTTTGAGGGCCATTTTGAATACCAAAATCATCAATGGAAATCACAAAAATGCAAAAAAAAAAAATGTGACACTAAGGAGACTATACAAAAAGGACATTTGTTTATAGTAGGAGAGCTAAACCAAGGCAGAGTGTCACTTTGATTAACTTCATCTGAGTATTTGCATGTCCAGCACTTGAATTTTTTACTGCTTTGCACAAGTACATAGATGACTGGGAAAGCATAGCAATTATTGATTTGAGGGGTTACAAATAAATGTCAGTGAGTAGACAAATTTGCAAATACAGCATCTACAAATAATGAGGATTGACTGTATACATTTAATGTGATTATTGATATGATAATATTTAAATCTACCATTTTGCTTTTTTTTTCTATTTGTCCATTTGGTTTTTTTTTCTTATTCTTCTGTCTTCTTTTGTATCATTTCACATTATTTAATTTATCTTCTTGGCTTATCAGAAATAACTGTTGATTTTTCTTAAACTGTTTACTGGTGGCTTTGGAATTCACATCTTCTTGGCTTTTAATATATAAACACCAATATTGATGTGATATCATACAACTTCATATATAGTGAATGTATACTTTGATTTCTGTCTGCTGAGCCTTTGTAGTATTGTTGTCATGAATTTTACATCTATATGTATCATAAAGCCCACAGTAAATAGTTATTATTTAATCTTTAAAAAATTTGAAACAGAAAAAAAAGTTTCTACCCACATAATTACCATTTCTTATGTTCCTCATCCCTTTCCATAGACACAGGGTTTTTTTTTGTTTTTGTTTTTGTTTTTGTTTTTGTTTTTAGACACAGGTTTTTAAAAAAAAAATATTGGAGTTCAATTTGCCAAGGTATAGCATAGCACCCAGTGCTCATCCCGCCAAGTGCCCCCCTCAAGACACGGGTTTTTATCTAGTATCCTTTTACTTCTCCTTTAACATTTCTTTAAGTATAGATCAGCTGCTGATGAGTTCTTTCAGATTTGCCTGTCTGGAGGTATTTTCATTTCATGTTTGTTTTGAAAGGCATTTTCTTCGTGTAAAAATTTTTACAATTTTTTTTTCTTTCTCTTCTTTAAAGATGTGACTCCATGGCTTTTTAGCTTCATTGTTTCCATCAAGAAATTTGACAGTGACCATAGCAACTTCTTTCTAGATATGTCTCCTGAGGCAAGGGAAACAAAAGCAAAAATCAGCTATTGGGACTTCATCAAAGTAAATGAAAAACTCTGTACAGTAAAGGAAGAAAAAAAATCAACAAAGCTAAAAGGCAATGTATGGAATGGGAGTAGATGTTTACAAACGACATGTCTGGCAAAGGTCTTGTATCCAAAATCTATAAAGAACTTACAAATCTCAACAGCACCAAAACAAACTGGATAAAAAATGGGCAGAGGACACAGACATGTTTCCAAAGAGGACATACAGATGGTCAACAGACACATGAAAAGATGCTCAACATCATCTTTGCATCAAGTCTTTCATATACCTTTGTATTATCATCTTTGATGAGTTCATCATCAGGGAAATACAAATTGAAACCACAATGAGATCCCACCTCACACCTGTCAGAATGGCCAAAATCAACAACAAAGAAACTACGGGTGTTGGCGAGGATATAAAGAAAGGGGAACCCTCTCATGCTGTTGGTGGGAATGCAAACAGGTGCAGCCGCTCTGGAAAATAGTATGGAGGTTCCTCAAAAAGTTAAAAATAGAGCTACCCCTATGATCAGCAATTTCACTACTAGGCATTTATCCAAAGAATATAAAAATACTAATCCAAAAGGATACAGGCACCCCAATGTTTACAGCACCATTATCTGAAGTAGCCAAATTATGGAAAGAGCCCATGTCCATTGACTAATGGATGGATAAAGATGTGATGTCTACACACACACACACACACACACACACACACGAATATTACTGAGCCATAAAGAAGAATGAAATCTCTCCATTGGCAACAACATGGATGGAGCTAGAGAGTATTATGTTAAGTGAAGTATTTCAGTCAGAGAAAGACAAAATACCATATGATTTCACCCATTTGTGGAATTTAAGAAACAAAACAGATGAGCGAGAAAGAGAGAGGCAAACTAGGAAAGAGACCCTTAACTCTAGAGAACAAACTGATGGTCACCAGAGGGCAGGTGGGTAGGGGGATGGGGGTTAAGGGGGGTACTTGTCATGGTGAGCACTCGGTGTGGTGTATAAATGTTGAACACTAAATTGTGCACCTGAAATTAATATTTCACTGTATGTTAACTAGTTGGAATTTAAATAAAAACATTAAAAAATCAAAATAATATATTTTTCCTCTGTGTGTCTATTTTCTCTGACTGCTTTCAACAGTTTTCTCCTTATTGTTGGTTTTAAGTGGTTTTATTATAATGTGTCTTGGCCTAATTTTCATTATGTTTCTCTTGCTTGAGGTTCATTGAGCTTCTTGTATCTGTGAGTTTTTATAATATTTATCAAAGTTAGAGAATGTTTAGTCATTATTCATTCGATTTTTTTTCCTCCTCTCTTTGGCAATTGCATTTATTCATTTATTAGGCTGCTTGATATTATCCTACAGTTTGCTGATTCTTTATTCTTTTTTTAAATACCTTTTACTCTGTTTCATTTGGATAGTTTCTACAGCTATTTTCAAGTTCACTAAAGTTTCTAATTTTCCATTCATCTCAGCAAGTGTATTTCTAATTTCAAATATTGTAGTTTTCCTTTTTTTTTAAGATTATGTTTATTTATTTGACAGAAAGAAAGAGAGAGCACAAGCAAGGGGAGCAGCAGAGGGAGAGATGGAGAAGCAGACTCTCCGAGGAGCAGGGAGCCCGATGTTTGGCTTCATCCCAGAACCCTGGGACCATGACCTGAGCCCAAGGCAGATGCTGGACTGACTGAGCCACCCAGGCGCCCCTCAAATATTGTAGTTTGCATCTCTAGAAATTCAATTTGAGTCTTTTATATATCTTTGATGTCTCTTTTAAAGATGTCTTATCCTTCTTGTTTCTTAAACGTATAAAATACAGTTATTAACTTTTAGTATTCTTGTCTACTAATTCTATCATTTGTAGAATTTTTAGGTTTTTATACATTTTCTCCTTTGTAGCTTTATTGTCCTTCTTCTTCCAATGCCTGATGAGTTTTGTTTGGATGCCAGACACTGCAAATTTTACTTGTTGAGTGCTGGATACATTTATATTTTTAGGGAAATTTTGGAGTTTGTTCTGAGATACAGTTGTTTGGAAATTGTTTGATTCTTTTACATCTTTTGAATGTTTTGTGTCAGACCACAGCAAGCTTGGCAAAAGACTTCTGAGTATAGCATCTAATACCTGTGAATTATATTGTTTTCCACTGGGGTTGATAGAAACAAGCTCTATTTCAGTTCTTCTGTGTGCCCCAGAGGTTACTTCCTCTTATCCTTTGGGTCATTCTTTGCCCCAGCCTTGGATAATTTCCTGGCATGCTTGTGCTCATTAAAATTCACCTGAAGACTTGAAGCAGACTGTCTCCAGATCTCAAGAGTTCTTTCCCTTACTGTTCTTTGCTGTCTGCTAGGCGGTCTTGCAAACGCCTGCCCACTTTGGTCCCCCCAGACGTTCAGCAATGCCTCCTCAAATCAGGAAGATGGTCAGACTCCTGGAAATCTTCTCCATGTGGCAAGCTGGGGCAGTTTAAAAGCTCATTGCGTTTGTTCTTGTTGCTCAGAGATCACCGTCCTTCATTGTCTGATTTCCAATGACTTGAGTCGTATTTCCAACAGGAGGCTAAGTCCTCTCCCTGTTCCTTTATTCTGACTAGAACGGAAAGAACTCTGATGTTAATGTTTTGATTGTATTCGTTTTATGGCTTTGCTTGTCTTTTGATTATGACTTTCATTTTCATTTTATAGTCATACAACACCTAGGAACATAGGACTATATCACAACTTCAATATTTTTGAGGAAGAGAAGATAATAACTGAAGCTACCCAGGGGACTAGGAAGGGGGAGAGAAAGAATTTTGTTCTTTATGAGGTGTCCATATGTCATTCAAATTGTAAAACACTGTTTCAATTTGAAGCAGAATATGGTATCCCTGTGTTTTAGCCTTCAATGACCTTAAATTTTTCAAAGGATTCCTTTTGTATAATTTGTCACCCTACTATTTGCCTGAGAATTCCTTCCAACACTATTTTTTTTCCTGTGGCCCTTATGATATAGACGTGGACTTTTCTCTGTGGTTTATAGTACCTATAACTGCTAGGATTTTTACTTACAATGAGCACTAAAAGCACATGCCTGATTCAGGGGCGCCTAGCACTCAGGGGTACCTGGGTGGCTCAGTCAGTTAAATATCTGACTCCTGATTTCACATAGGTCATGACCTCAGGGTCCTGAGATTGAGCTCCATTTCGGGCTCCACGCTCAGTGCAGAGTCCGCTTACAATTCTTTCTTTCCCTTTCCCTCTATCCCTACCCCTACTCGCAATCAATCAATCAATCAATCAATCTCTTTTTAAAAAGAAGACACATGCCAGATTTAACACATTAGGAAATGAAAATTTTAGGATATTTGACAATACTCAGAACCAGAGCAACTCAGGCATGTAGTGGACCTTGGGTAAGCAGGAAAGTAGAGAAACCCCAGTAAAGACCTCACCCTTCACTTTTCCAACTCCTGATCCCCCATCTTTTGTAGATTGTCATGGCCATGAAAAATGGGGAAAAGGTAGAGAAAATATTCAATCAGCATGATTTATAAAATTTTGTGGAAGTTTCTTTCATTCTGGTTTAGGACAAGATATCTACTTCCCTTATATTGGAATATCCAGGGGGCAGCAATGATGTGTATCTTGTTTACCACTGATTCTAATACTTTGAACAGCATCCGGAACAAATGCTCAAGAAAAATAAATATGCTAAATATTCTAGAAATCCTAGAAATAGTATCAGTACAATTTTATTAGATGAAAGAAATCAAAAGTATCTATATCTTCTGTAATTACTTTTACTTCCCTAAGAGACCAAGACTGGGGTGAGAGGTAAAACACACTGGGGGTAACGTGCAGATGTAGTACCTGAACCCTGGTCGAGTATTGTCACTTCCATTAATTATTGGAAGATCCAGACTCTAACTTCCATGAATAAACAAGTCACGTATGTTTGGTTTCTTCCTACATCTCAGGGCCTTCATACACGTGCAACACGTCTATAACAAGTTCTGAGTACAAATAAAAGAAGAATTATTATTGAAGATATGAGATGACTATGAACCATCCTGTGATTCTGAAGGGAACTTGAGAGACTTGTTCCTTATTATGCAGTATCTAAAGAGTAGAGTGGGAATTTAGTTATAGGATTGGTAAATTCAGGTGTAGCTGTGCTATGACAGAGGGAAAAACTATTTTTCATATATATATATACAGTTTTCATATATATAACTATATACTATATATATATATATATTTTTTTTTTTTTGTCCTACCCAACACTTGTTTCTACTTAATTTCATTCAGTGTGCTCTTCTTTATCATCCCTTCAATCCCTCCAAATATACTAAATTTAAATCCTGTCCTTTAAGGTACTCGTTATTTTCCATATTGATTGAAAAAGTGACCTTGAATAAGCCACTTAAATGTTTGATTACCATGGAGGCCACTCCTATTTTCCTCCCTAGAATGGCATGAGTATTAATATTTGAAATGCTCTAACTGGTATTTGGTCTGGCCAAGGAGCCAAGATGACTTTGACAGTTGATTAAATTCCAATGACAGTCACAGTAAAGAGAAAAAAAAAGAGAGAATGCAAACAGCCCAGTCATAGAATTTCCACTGAGAAAAGGGCATGTCAGAATTGTGTTAAATTATAAAGGATGAATTGGATGTGGAGGAAAGAATAGGGACAGCTCTTTCATCCCTGTCACCTCTCATCTAGTCATCAGTCAACAAATATTTAATGCCTACTAAGTGCCAGATGCCTCTTGAGGTCATTTTTTTCCATCAGGGAACAAATGATTTCCATCCTCATCGTCCCTCCTTACATTCCATCAGGAACGTGGCAGGGAGACGTGAAGGCACAGACAAGACCACAATAGTCCCCTCTTAGCTATGGTTTCACTTTGTGCGGCTTCAGTTCCCTGTGGCCAACCATTGCTCAGGAGCAGCTGATCCTCCTCTGATGAATCGTCCAAGGGTCAATGGGAGCCTCATGCTGGGTCGACATGCCTGTGTTACTCACCTCACTTCGTCTTACCGAGTTGGCATTTTATCATCTCACAGCACAAGAAGAAGGATGAGGACAGGGCAGGAACATATGTTGAGAGAGAGAGAGAGAGAGAGAGAGAGAGAGAGAAACCACATCCACAGCTTCTTAGGTCTTGTATGAACTCTGGCTTTTCTTCTGAGGGAAATGGGGAGCCCCTGCATGGTTTTGAGCAGAGGTGTGAGATGATCTTATTTTGGCTTTGAAAGGTGACTCTGACTGCTGTGCTGGGACTAGACCTTTAGGTAGGTGGGGCAAAAGTAATAGCAGAGATATCTTTTAGAAAGCTTTTGAATTAATTTATGTGAGAGGCGGTGGTTTTGACTGGGATGGTAGCAATGTAGATGTTAACAATGGTCAGATTCTAGGTACATTTTAAAGATATATAAGACAAAGAACCTGCAAATAGATAGGATGAAGTATATAAAGGGAGTCATGAATGCTTCTGTGGGTTTTAGTCTTAGCACTTGAAAGGACAGAGCTGGGGCCCTGGGTGGCTCAGTTGATTGGGCGTCCAACTCTTGATTCTGGCTCAGGTCATCATCTCAGGGTCCTGAGATGGGGCCCCACGTCCAGCTCCCTGCTCAGGGAGGGGTCTGTTTAAGATTCCTTCTATCTCCCTCTGCCTCTCCCCTTCTTGTGTGCACGCTGTCTCACACTCACACAAGAAATAAGTCTTAAAAAAATAATAAAAGGAGAGAGCTTCCATTAATCAAGATGAGAAACTCTGCAGATAGAGAAGGACTGAATCATTGTTAACCTAGGTAGTCCACAGGCCACTTGGGCTCCTAATCTTCCTAAAATTCAACACTGACTGCATCCTTAGCTAAAGAGAAGAGTACTTTGGACTATCATTTGTTTTAGAATAGATTTCAAGTTTCTTTAACATGATTTCATTTAGTTTTTTCATTCTTTTCCTATTTTTCTCTCCCAGGCCCTCCCTCCACTCTCATCAGGACATACTTCTTTTTTTTTTTTCCATCTCTAAGACATGCCCCTTCCATTTCACACCCATTCCACAGGTGTCATCTGAGGTGTTACTTCTTCAGGGAACCTATTGTTCTTGAAAACTATAATTCTTCCCCTAAACATGCCCATACGTTAATTTACTGCTGCTATTAGAACAATTCCCACAATATATTATAATTGCTTGTTTAATTTTATTTATCATTCACTGTAAGCTCCAGAAGGGTGCCAGTCTGTAGTCTCTCACCGTTCCAGTTAGCTATGGCTGTGTAACAAACCACCCCGAAACGCAGAGCCTTACTACAGCAACAGTCGCTCATTTGGCACAAAACTATGCAATACAGGTGGTCTCCATGAGGGAAAGTTTGTTTTTTCCCTGTGTGGTGCCAGTGAGGATGGCCTAACTCAAGCTACACTCAAGGATCTACTTGAAGATGACTCATGCCTGAGACTGGAAAATTGTACTGACTTCAGGGCCTCTCCATGTGGGCTCTTCATGAAGTTACTGATTCCAAGAACAAAGTTTCCAAGAGATTCAGGCAGGAGCTGTATTCCCTCTCATGACTTAACCTCAGAAGTTATGGAGTGGAGTCACAGCTTGCCCCGATTCAAAGGGAGGGAACACTGATCCCCAAAGCTCTATGAGAAGAATGGCTGTCGCATTTTAAGACTATGTAGAGTAAAAGCCATTGCTGCAGCATGTTGGGAAAATACAATTTTTCATCTTTCGTATTGTGTCTTGTCACACAGCAAATTGTCTGGCATATATTAGAGCCTCAATAAATATCTTTGGGGTAATCAAAATGTCTTTCTCAATGACTTCCTTTTCTATCTGCCATAAGGAACTTCCTTTCACTATGCATCGCGTAGGACATTCCCTGTGTTGTGGCTTTGTTTTATTTCTGAGCAACATACTATTCATGGAGAGTAGGCCCATGTAACTGAGTCTTTTACATGTTTCACCTGAATGGAACTTTTATTTATTCCATTGGAGTCATTTAATCTGTTAAATGATTACAAGGAAAAGATTCCCAATATATATATATATATATATATTTTTTTTTTTTTAGTGATTCCTCATTAGGATATTACCATATATCATTGAAAAATGTTACATAAAACAGAACCATCATTATGCTAAGCAGCGTCATTTTATGGCAACCAATGGACTAGTTTTTCTGCATTTGGCCCTCCTATAAAACTTTGGACTAGACATTAATGTTCAGCTCTTACAGTAACAAAACGAATACACATATTGATTTGTAAAGTGCCTTTCCTCTGCAAAGTCCAAAGTCTTTACTTAAAATATTTTTGTGTTGTTTTAAAGTGATAGATTGAGAACCTTCTTAGTCATTCCTGGAATGGTGGCTTTTATAATTAAATAGGAGTTCTATTGGTAAGCTTTCCAGAAAGTATTGTTTCCAGTTTGAGAACAGTGTTTTCCCTATATCTACATCTACACAAATAGCTAGATTCTCAACATGCCATAACAGGATGAAAATTTAATTCTCCCATTTCCTACAGATTTGTGAGATGGGCAATGACCTGTATGAATGCAGCAGAACTCTATACCATGTGATTTATAAATACACAAACCTCTGAGTCTCAGGTTGTAACTCGCTCAATGTTTATCTGATGCTATTGTCTGCCTTCTTTCCACTATGAAGAAGTTATTTTTCCCCCACCCACACTTAAAAGTTCTTATCAATTCCATTCTTAGCTGCTTATTTTAAAACAGAGGAACCAGAGAAACTGGTCATATGATGCGTATTTTCTTGATAACTTGCATGTGACTTTAGAATCAAAACTTCAACATTCGCAGGAATAATTTCTGAATTTCCTTAACAAAAACCATCCTTCTGTTATCAATATTCCCATAATGACTTGGGCCTATTTTTACTGTAACATTTTCATTTAATATAATAAAAATTTTTAAAAATCCACCTTCCAAATATAGCTAAGGACTAAAAAACCCCAAGAAACTAGATGTTTTTATATACATACATTTTTTTCATAACACCCGGCACAATGACAGGCATGTTTCCATACCTCAGGTGAAGTAACAGACTTACATTGTTATAGTGCCAGAATTCATACCTTGATCCTCTGTTCATTAGCTCAGATTCCTCTAGAACTAGAGTTTGTACTTGTCTTTGCAGTCTATTTTTTTTTAAGATTTTATTTAATTATTTGAGAGAGAACCAGAGAGCAAGCGGGGAAGGAGAACAGGGAGCAGGACAAGCAGACACCACAGAGTTCTGAGCTCGATTCGGAGCTCGATCCCATGACCCCAAGACGATGACCTGAGCCCAAATGAAGGGTTGGACACCTAGTCAATGAAGCCATGCAGGCGCTCCTCCGGTTTCTAAGGAGTCCCTCCTGCTCGCTATAGACTTTCTGATTCCCTTTCTGTTCTTGTGGCCAGACTTCCCAGTAGGATTTGTCCGTGATCTTCTCCATCACCCAACTTTTCCCAGCCCTGGCTTAGCTGTCGGCACCAATCTGTACATTCCACTGTCGAATCTTTGGAACCTCCCTGAATTTTGTCCCCTTCTGCAGGTTCACCTGGTTTGTTTGTTTGTTTGTTTGTTTGTTTCCCTGCCATGTGTGATGAGGATCGCTCTGCCTCTCTTTCAGCTGCTGTTGGAGACCCTCTAGATTATAACACGGTCCTCTGTGGCAGAAACAAACAAACGACAAAACGAAAACTTGTGTGACTTTAAATTTTAGCATATGGAACAGTACTTTCACATAGGTGCCCAATAAGTGCCTTGAATAGATGCCTTTCCAAGTTTAAGAAAGCTTTCAGAGCAACTTTAAAAAGTTGAAAATATGAAGTGAAAATACTTTACAGTTGCCCTTCATATCGAGAAAGTACTTGTGACGTGATTATTGTCTGCCACTCTGTCTCAGGGGGATGGGTTGGCACCAAACCTTTGTTTGGAAAAAGCCACCCATTTGTGATTGCCTCATCCCAGGATCATTGTGATACCAATGCACAGACTCACTGTCTCTGGAACCAGTGTGAGCAACCATCCGAGGCAGCACAAAACACTGCTGGCCGAAGACGCGGACACAGAGTCAGGGAGTTGTAACCCCGATAAAATATGCCCTTTTATTCTGCCCTGGAGCCAAATGCTCTGCAGTGTGTTTGGTTTTCTAAAGACCAATGCCAGTCTGATCCGGTGAGGCCAAATCGGCCTGGCAGCTTCTGCTTTGGCTCCAAAGCCTAAGTGCCACCCCCCATACCCCACACAGAGGGAGAACTCTGGGGAGATAAGAGAGACACACAGAATGCTGCAGAGAGACTCTGGCAGTCAGGAGACATTCTATTAACCAGCAGTTTAATCATCAGAAAACTCCAGAGACTATACCTTATGGTATAGAACATAAACTACACCTAGATCCTAAAGGAGTCTCACTAACTAAAAAAATAATAATAAATAAATAAATAAATAAATAAATAAATAAATAAATAAATAAGTAAGTAAATTTAGAAGGCTCTGTCCACAGATATTTCCTTGTCTACCCAACCCTAAACTCTGACCTAGCGTGCATTGACATGCATCTGTTTGAGGTGTTTCCTCCCTCCTGGACACTCTGCTCTGGCCTCCCTGTCCTCCTTGTTCCTTGGACAAAGCAAACAATTTTCTGCCTCAAGTTGCTTAGCACTGGTGCTTCTGTTCTCCCTTCCTTCCAGGCTCAGCTCAAATAGGACCAGAGACATCTACCCTGACCCCTGATTAAAAATCTCTGTATCCCATCTCACTCTCATCCTCCTCATCACTCTTTATTTTTATTCCTCTACATACAGTTTGGTTTATTACACTGGTATGTATTTTTTTATAGTGTCTGTCTCCCCACCAGGCTTTAAGTTCCAGAAGAGGAGAGATGTTGTCTCATTGACTACTGCAGTCCCATAGCACAGAGCAGAGGCTGGCACAGAATGGGTACCCATTGCATATCTGTTGAATGGATAAATTTCGAATTTGTGGCCTCACTGGATAATGCATTCTACTTTGTTCCAAACTTCTCTTGAAACGTGCTAACCACGCAAATATGTGCAAGTGTGCTTTAGGGGACAAATCAAGGAAAAGAGATGATTTCCCCCTTTAGACTTGGCACAGAGCGCAGAGAAGTGAATGGCTCCGAGGGGATGAGGCATAAACTGGTTCAAGTTTCCACCGATCTTGGAATTTTGTGCTAGAAAGGACTGTAAATATGCAAATTCCCTACCAAACTTACAGAAATGTTTGAAAGGACAGAATACGGAGTGAGGAACCGAATCTAATTATACTTAAATTCTGAAAGATAAGAGGACCAGTTGAAGGGCCTCTTGATGATAATTGATGATGATGATGGCCCCTCTGTATTATTGGTTTTATATGTCCCCAGGCACTCTAAGGCTCAGGCCACACGGGGCACACCTGTTCCATCCCCTGCAGACAGTGTCAGAAAGGAACAGGTGCTCCCCTGCTGAGGCCTGGCCCAGGGCCTGGGGTCCAGGTGAGCACCCTGCCTCGACCCTCCTCTTCTGTGGGGCTGCCACACACAGTTAGAGAGCACATGCACTGGGCTCGCGTGAGTTCTGTGGTTTGGATCAATCAGGTGGAGAGGGGCCGTTGGGGGCAGGGGATCATCAGTGAATAGGATGTCCCACTCTCATCCATTCTGCTCTCTGGGTTTGTACACTTGTTTCTTTATTACATTTAATCATAATTTAAAGCATCAAATATCAATTTCAGGGACCCAGTACCCCTTTTAAAAGCCGTTAGTCATTGCTGTGAAAACCCATGTGTGTGTGTGGAGCCTCTCCAGGTGCGATGTGACCTGCTTACAGATGCACTCCACTGCACAGGCTGAGGACAAGGCGTGCGTGAGTGTCACTGCACATGTCACATCCCCAGGCCCAGCTCTTCAGGGGTGAAATCTCATAATCAAGCCACTCAGTGAAAAAAAAACAAACAAACAAAAAAAAAAACCTTATGCTCACCCTTCCCCTACCCCCCACCCCCCAAAAAAAAGTTTTAATTTAAACATCTGGTGAACATTGGTAAGTCATTACCTAGGCATCTGAGACATTATAAAATCAAACTGCTTGGGCCTCACGGGTGTCTCTCGGGCATGAAGAGTTATTTTTGTGATATTTTCCAAGTTTTCTAGTCTCTTAGATACCTTACACCTTAATGAAAATAAGTTCTCAAAATGATGACTAAGATGAGCTGCAAATGTTGCATTTCTCTCTTGATCCCCATCAAGGCTAAAACTCTTTAGTCATGATATTCAAAGAACTGTGATAAACAACTGAAAGTATATAAATTGAACACCTTACAAATCCTTACAAATCCATGGAGTTACACAATGGTTGGGGAAAAAAAAATTTTTTTGAGTGAGAGAGAGAGAATGGGAGTGAGCGTGAATGGGATGGGGCAGGGGGAGAGCCCAACACAGAGCCTGACGATGAGATCCTGACCTGAGCCAAAATCAAGAGTCAGACACTCAACTGACTGAGCCAGCCAAGTGCCCCTAAATGGTTGGAAATCTAAGAAGTCTGGTAAAAAGTGGTAATTTGAGCTATCACACAAAATAGCATTGATCAAATAAAGGTAGAGTCCAGGGTATACTGGATATAATGAATATAATGAATCTACTGGTATATTCATTCAAAAGAAGGTGTATTATAAGCCTTTCCTCGATAGTACTTCGAGCACAGATGGAAGACACTGATGCTTTAAGACCCGGCATCTCAGTGTTGATCAAAGCAAAGGTGAGTCCGCTCTCCCACACTTGGTATTAAACCAGCACCAACCACTTGCAATTCGAACCGTAGTTGTCCATGGAACACTTTCTTCAGTTTGATATTTAGAGTCAGCTAAAGCGAGTGGTTATTTCTGCTTCCAAGGAGCCAAAGTCTTATTTTGAGTCAAGTACCTTCATGCATCTTTTTGGTCCAGAAGGATATAGAACTTGCACATAAGTTGCCTCCATCGAGATACACTTGGAAATGAAAGGCTCTCATGTGCCATTTTCATGACGACGTTAACTCGTGTGGACTCTACCAACAATGCAGAGGAATTCCAGTGAGCACTTTTTATATGGAAAGCATTATCTTAGGGGTACCAGGGGGCTCAGCGGTTGAGCATCTCCCTTTGACTCAGGTCGTGACCCCGGGGTCCCGGGATCGAGTCCCACTTCAGGCTCCCTGCATGGAGCCTGCTTCTCCCTCTGCCTGTGTCTCTGCCTCTCTCTCTCTCTCTCTCTCTGTGCCTCTCAGGAATAAATAAGTAAAATATTTAAAAAAGAAGAAGAAGAAAGCATTGTTTCCTGACTTATTCCTCAAGTGCCTGAACAACGCCCCCCGAGGAGGGTGCTTTGTTTCTCTGAGCGAGGCTTAGGGGTAGGCCCGGCCTTAGCAGCAGCAGCAGCCTGTGTAGACAAGGCAAGCAGGCCCTGAGGTCCTGGGACGTTGGGGGGCAGTAGGAAGAGGCCTGGGCACCCCTGGCTTGTGGCAGCAGGGGGAGAAAACCGGGGAGTGGAGCTCGGAGGTGCCCAAGAGGCTGCTGTGATAGGAGCTGAGCCAGCTGGGCCCCCTCCCTGCCCCCTGCCCCCTCTCTGCATCCAGACTCTTCCTGGGTGGCGAGCGTCCCTGGCCTCGATGGCAGGGCCTTGATGGCAGGGCCCCGTGCAGCCTGTTGGGGGCAGGTCCCCACTCCGGCTCCTGCTGGCAGTGTGGCCTACATAGGGCGCCCCAGGCCTTGGGGTCGCCATTGGCCGGGTTTCCAGGCCAATTTCCAGGCATGGTTGTTGGCTCTCCCACCCAGCACCCAGCACCCAGCACCCAGCACCCAGCCGGGCCCCGGGGCCCTGAGGGCACCGAACACAAGGAGGCAACGGAGATTGGGGAAAAGAATATTCAGGCCTGAGGTTTGTTTTTCCAGATGTTCTTTATTTACCCCTGAGGGACCCAGGGAGGGGGGTGGGACACAGGCCGAGGGAGAAGCGGGCTCCTGCGGGGGGCCTGGCCAGAGCCTGGGGCCAAGACCAGAAGAAGACACGAGCCCTGAGGCCTTCACACCACTCATGTGAACCCCTTTGGGTGTGTCACCTGGGGCACCACGGAAGGGGCCACCCCCGAGCGCCGTCCGTTTCCCCGGGCCCCTTGGGGTGCACCGTCCTCCTGTTTAGTCAGAGTCTCGAGACAGGGCCCGAGCCCGCGGTGGCAGAGCAGCCCGGCTTCCCTCTGGGGACAGGTGGCCTCGGGGAGGCGGCGAGGCCAGGCCAGCGTCGCACTGGTCCCCGGGAGCAGCAGCCCCAGAGGCCGGGAGGTCAGGGCCGATGGCTCCTGGGAAGCACATGGGACATGGGGAGGGACCCGGCCCTGTGACCCTGGCGTCTGGGCCTCCCTGGTTCTCCGAAAGCTGCCCTGGCAAGAGAGGCCCATTTACCAGGCACCGGTGCCTCCGTCGTCCAAGCCGTGGAGACAGCGTCCAGCTTGGGGACCTGCTCCATACGGATTTATGGCTCTGAAGTTTCCACAAGTTTACCTATTTTTATTTATTTCTTTTTTTGTGTCTCTCAGTCCAGTATGATTTTAGCAGGTGATTCCCACGTCTCTTCGAGGACGTGCTTAGTAGCAGACTTTGAAGACAGGCCTGGTGTCCTTTCTGCGGCTGCCTGGACTGCGCTTCCCCACTGGGCGCTGAATCCCAGACCTTGGGGACAAGTGTGACGGTGGAGCTGCCCCACTGAATAAAGCCTTAGGACACTCAGAAGGGATTACAAAGCCCAATGAGCCCTGTTTCCATCTCCATTCCCCCTCTTTGGGGACTCCATTGATTCCCTGCTCATCCGAGGAGAAATAATTTTTTTTTTCTCATTGTGTCCCTGATTTCATGGTGTTCTTCATTCCCAAAGGCAAGAGTCATGAAATTCTAAGGGAGAAAATGATTACTGCATACACATTCCTAAATTCCTCTAAGATCTGATCAAAATAAATATTCTCCAAAAACTGCCATCGAAATGAGAGAACTTCTGAGTACTTCCACTACATGTTCTTCCAAAAGAGAGCTACCATGAGCTTCCTTTCCCTCCCCCAAATGCAGGATTACACAATATGACATCAGTGGGCTCTTGAGCTCATGCACTGGTTGACACAGATACCTCTGGGAGATAGGGCAGGTTATGGGAATCGCTGGTCATGTGAGGCTCCCTCCGCCTCATGCCCCAGAGAGGATACGGGCCAGGATTTGTGCCACGGGTTATTGCACCCTTATCATGGGAGTTTTGCCAGGTGCTGAAGACTGCAATCTAGGAAACATGGGGTGATAGGAAGAGGCATCATGGTGGAAGGGACATCGGTTTTGTGTTCACGCTCACCCACTTTTTGACCTTGGGCAAGGTCACAATTTCCTTATTTTTAAAACTGACACAGCAAGAGTTACCAGGATTGTTCCGAGGGTCACACGTTATTCACGTAAGGCACTGGTACATACGGTTGGTATTTAGTAAATCGTCACTATTATCATGATTTGGTCCTTGAAGTCCAGGAAATCACTATACACTTAGGGAACGTGATGATAAACACCAGAAAAAAAAAAAAGCAAAGTGTTCAAGGTATTTATGTATTTAGAAAGACATATCAAGGGGATCCCCAGGTGGCTCAGCGGTTTAGCCCCTGCCCTTGGCCCGGGGCGTGATCCTGGAGTCCCGGGATCGAGTCCCGCATCGGGCTCCCTGCATGGAGCCTGCTTCTCCCTCTGCCTGTGTCTCTGCCTCTCTCTCTCTCTCTATGTGTCTCTGTGTTTCAAATAAATAAATAAATAAATAAATAAATAATCATCTTAAGAAAAAAGAAAAAAGAAAGACATATCAAGCATCCTCGCTGGATGGGTGGTCTCGTAAGGGCGTTTTGAGGAGGCCAGTTTTGAACCGAGCCCTAAAAATAAGAAGGACTCCCACATACAAAGCATAAGAAAGAAGAATTTCCAAGGAGAAGGAAACAAGAAAAAAATACAAAGAGAAAAAAAACCCCAACAGCCCAAGATCTGCAAGCAGTTGCTGCTCAGAGATTGGTCCACAGATGAGAAGCATCGACGTCACACGGGATGTCCTATCCAAGGCACTAGGTTGGGTCCCACTTCAGACCTACTGCACCTGAATCTGCGTTTTTTTAAAAGATCCCCCGGCGATTCGCAGGCACATTACATTTGAGAAGTAGACATGAAATTAACTTTTGAATTAGGCCAAGTATAAGTCTTGGGGTGGGTCAGGAAAGGCTCTTTCAGTGAAGTGGGATAGAATCCAGGCCGGAACGGGTTGAGGGGTGGCTGCGTGGTGGGGAGTGGACGCAGCGCCTGGCAGCAGGGCGACGGAGGACAGAAGCGACAGCGGGACACAAGTACAAGGGGCAGGAGAGACGTTGCTTAAGATGAGAGTTGTGTGTTTGTGTCCCTGAAGGCCACACCTCGATGGGAGGAAGAGCGAGGATGGGCGCATGGGGGCACCAGGAGGGACCAGGGCCTCGAGGACACAGGACGAGGAGGCAGCGAGGCCAACCAGCCTGTGATGGGCTATGGGACGCTCCGGCTCTAGGGCACGAGGGGGGGTGACAGGACGTGTGCCCTGTAGATTTGCTGATGGGAAGCGAGCAACTTCGGGCGCACTGACCTGCTCCTGCCTGAGAGACAGGAGGTCACCGAGAGCTGCAGCCCAGGGCCCACCAGGGCTGGGACCCCGAAGTGACATGTCAACGCACCGATCTCTGCAGAACAAAAAAAGTGGGGACAAGGAGGCCGAGCAGGTGGTGGCAAGCAGGTGCTGTTCCCGCCTGGTTGGGTTTGGCAACCGCAATATACGGTGCGACCTGCCCAGTGACATGTCCCCCAGCTGGGCTCTGGGCCCAGGGTGACAATGCTGGCGGCGGGGTTCAGGAAAGGTTGGGGTCCACAACCAGCCGCCGTCCTTGAACTCGGCAGTGGGTCTAAGTCAAGTTCTTAGCAACCGGTTCTGCCTCGAGAAGTTAGAGGTCAGAGGCAGAGGTTTGGCTCAGGTCGTCATAACCAGGTGCTGATTACCCGCTGCCCAGGTGCTCCCCTCTCCTCCAGGGCACGGCCCCCACGGGCAGCAGCAGGAGGGCCGCGTGCACCTGGGTTATGACGCCCGCTAAGGCCTACAGACTTCCCACCGCCGAATCACAGCGCTGTAAGAACGAAAGGCATTTTTTAAAAAAGGGGAAAATGAAAAGATGGGAGTTCTTGTTTACGCTTGTTTCTCTTTCTCCCCGATTTAAAGCAACAAACTTGGTTTTCATTGGATGTTTTTCTCTGTCCCACCCCCCCCCCCTTGGTGGTTTGAGGGTGAGGGAGACAGGACAGGGGCTCTCTTTCTTCAGCTAATGACACCTTAGCAAATAAGGAGCCACCCTTGGAGATCTTGCCTCTGCTGTTTCCTTACCAGCGTGTGGGAAGTCAGAGAGGAAGGTTCAGGCGAGGCCTCGGGTAGGGAGCGGGGTGGGAATAGTTCCTACAAGGTTTGGAGAAGTCCCTAAAGGATTTATCTTGACTGGGGACTTCTTTCTTTGCACTGTATGAGGGATATGACATTTATTTGATGGGTTTAAATTACAAAAATGGGGGGCCCCCCGGGGGGCTCAGGGGTTGAGTGTCTGCCTCCGGCTCAGGTCATGACCCAAGGGTCCTGGGATCGAGTCCTGCATGAGGCTCCCTGCATGGAGCCTGCTTCTCCCTCTGCCTGTATCTCTGCCTCTCTCTCTTGGTGTCTCTCATGAATAAATAAATAAAATCTTTAAAAAATAAATAAATAAATTACAAAAAATAGTTTTAAACAATAAAATTCCAAAGTAAACATCAGACAAAGTAATCAGAGCAAACTCAAGTGTCCGCAGGCCCGGGAAGGAAGCATAAAGGGGTGGCGAGGACCAAGCAGAAAGATGTGAGGAAGAGCGTGAGCCTGAGGCTCCGATACCCCAGTAGTTCAGTGCAGTTGATGCTGGGCCTGGAGCCCCAGCTCCGCGAGTTCTATTATCCAATAAGAAACAGACATCCTGCAATTTGTGAAATGTGACCATCTTAAAACACTTATTGGCAACATCAAACATATCAGCCAGCACGATGTTAAAAGGTAAACTGACGTATATTAAAATGTTCAAGAGTTTATTTGAGCAAACACTGATTCCATTAGGCAGTACGGGACTGGGAGTGGTTAGGGACGCTTGGAAGGCAGGAGCCAGGGGAAACATTTATATAAGAAAAAGTGCTGAAGTGCAAGAAAAGAAGAAAGAAAGAAAGAAAGAAAGAAAGACAAAAAGACAAAAAGACAGAAAGAAAGAAGAAAGGAAGGACGGGAGTTGGCTGCTCCTGACGGGTTGTCTTTAGCACTTGATTCCATAACCCTGAAGAATTCATGGGGTTAGACTTTGGTTTGCTCAGCAGGCCACCCTGCCATTAACCCTCCCCAGTCTCACGGCCTCCTTGTTATTAATTTTCTGGTAGAGACACTTTGAAATCTATGACAAAAGAAGCTGTGGTTTCTGAATACGTGGAATATTCCTCAGTCATTAGAAACGACAAATACCCACCATTTGCTTCGACGTGGATGGAACTGGAGGGTATGATGCTGAGTGAAGTAAGTCAATCGGAGAAGGACAAACATTATATGGTCTCATTCATTTGGGGAATATAGAAATAGTGAAAGGGAATAAAGGGGAAAGGAGAAAAAATGGGTAGGAAATATCAGAAAGGGAGACAGAACATGAGAGACACCCAACTCTGGGAAACGAACTAGGGGTGGTGGAAGGGGAGGAGGGCGGGGGGTGGGGGTGACTGGGTGACAGACACTAAAGTGGGCATTTGACGGAATGAGCACTGGGTGTTATTCTATATGTTGGCAAATTGAACACCAACAAAAAAATAAATGTGTAAAAAAATAAAATAAATGAAATCTATGACAAGGGTCACAGAGGACCAATTACCAATGCTGATAACCAGTATTAAGAAGCCAGATAACTCTTAAAAACCTCTTTTAAGTGGCTCATTTCAGAACTATGATCCACCAGGTATAATTTTAATTAGACATCTTTAATTTATTTTTAATTTAGAGAAGTTACCTGAGAGAAGGCGCTACCTTCAGATCAGGTATAAGAGAAAGTGAGAACAATATGCTTTCTTTGCACAAGTCATAGGCTTCTCCTTGATCAATGGGTTGCCAGTGCATAGGCAAAAAAAAAGACAAAAAGACAGAAAGAAAAAAAAAATCTTCCTTATGAAAGAACGTAGGGAATATCTTTATTCAGCAGTGTAGTTCTCATTTATGCACCAATGAGTTCACAAACTTAATCAATTTATCATAATGAACTTCCCAGGGGTAGTCAACTAGAGCATTATAAGCACAGCAGGTAAGTTTTCCAACAGTAATCATATTATGCTTCCTTCTTCGTAAAGAATAATTCAACAGCTTTGTGTTTCGGTAAGTTAAGCCCATAAATACAAAGAAGCCACAGTGACAAAAATCACAGCCTATTAGCTAAGGTCCATGTGTGATATTGTCCAATTTTATCCTAAGAGCACTGAAAATGTGAATAAGGCTCACATCTAAGCGAATGTTCTGCTATCCCCCAAACACGCCTCAAACTTCTGTGGTTCTGCGTTGGGTGTTGGATTTCTTTCCCCTTAACTTGGCCCTGGATGCTGCTCAAAATCCCCTCGGCCTGCCGAGCCCAGGCTCGAAACAGCTCCCTTCCCCCCATTGATTCTAGTGAGTGAAGGTCTCAACTATATATGAACCCATTTCAAATGGAGGTAGGCTAAGGCCGGTTGACTTTTTTTATTTTTTTTTTTTGGTTTTCAAAAAGTTGGCTTTTAATTGATGAAGTACCTGAGTCAAGGATGAACATATCTTCAGGAAATCATAACACAGATAATTGATGGAAAATAACAATTTTTATTATCAATGTTTTACTTGGAATCTTGAAAACTGGGAAAATAAAGAGACAGAATTTATTAGAGTTTATCCTTATTGTGTTTGTTATTATTTATATCCAAAGTATGGAAACTTCAGTTGTAGGCATCTAGGTTCATTATAATAATTGTGACCCACTGGGGGAAATTTTTCTGCAGTTTGGAAGAAATACCTTCAATCTTATTCAATTCCATTTGTTCTGATTCTAGTTTCTTTGAGCCATTTTTGTTTTTGTTTTTGTTTTTTTGGTTTTTGTTTTTTTGTTTGTTTTTTTGTTGTTGTTCATTTCTCAGATTTTTGAAAAGAGAATTGGCCTATCTTAAATAATGGGTACAGGCACTCCTTTCCCTGGGGGAAAAAAAATCCTTCATTATAAAGGTTATTGGCATCTATCTAGGCTAACTATTACTATCTCGTGAATTTTGTGAGGGTCATTAAGTTTCGACCATTTTGACCAATTCCAGGTTGATTAATAGAAAACTAGTTTATGGACCTACCAAGCTGATAACCAGGACTTAAGCCCCTAAGTGTTTTGTTTTGTTTTGTTTTGTTTTTCAAGAGAAGTCGACTTGACTTTTTATATTTTTCCTTTTCCTGGAATCCATTGAATCACTGAGGACTGTCCATGTCTAGACTGTAGACATTCTTTTTGGTAGAATGGAAGGAATTTAATGGAAAAGAAAAACTGACCAAACACACTGGAGTTGATGGGTAAGCCAGAGAACTAAAACTTCCAAGGGTTTAGGAACAGTGACATTCCTTTAACCTTTCATGTTGTGTCCTTGACAACATGGGATCTCAGAGACCAACCACCCTACATATAGCGAGGGGGACGGGGCAGCGTCCATGCAAGGGGGAGCCCCAGGACTATCGATCTGTGTTTTGACTAGGCCCATTGTGACACTAAGGCCAAATTCCCGAGCTGAGGGGGAGAATAAAACACAAAAAGGATAAATTAAGTAAAGGAGCTTTTACTGATCTGACGTTAGAGCTGCACACTAAGCAAGAGACGGTGGTTACATGAGAGATCTGTGGCCTGAAAACATAATTAATTTCTATGAACCTGATTATTTTACTAGCTGCATTGCAATATTGAATTTTTGTAAAATTTTTAGTTGACTGAGACCTCTGGTAGGCTGGCCTTCAGAACCTGGGAGTATGTTGCCTTCATATGCAAAACGGACTTTACAGATGTGATTATCTGAAGAACAACTGGTCACCCCTCTTTCCTGCTTGCCCTTTTAGGTCCTAGTCTCCATACAGCAGCCTCAGTATTCTTTTACAACGTACATCTGATCTTGTAACCGCCCTCCCTGAATCTCCCTCATGGCATCCTCCACACAAAGAATCCTCTCCAAAGCCCATTTTTCACCCCACAAGATCCTGTGATCTGCCCCCCCCCCCCCCGGCTCCCTCTCCAGCCCTTCTCCTACTATTCTGCTCCTTTTTCCTATGCATCAATCACCTGGGCTTCCCGCCAGTCTACGAACAGGCTACACATATACCGTCTTTAGAACTTGGTGGTCGCTGTTCACTCGGCTCAAACACCTCTCCTGATATCCATATGGCTAAGTCACTGCCTTGAAATTTCTTCTCAACTAACAGCACCATCTTACTTTTCTCTCATACTCGATCTGCAGGTAGTTCCTTCTCTCAGGTAACTTCTCTAAATTAAAAAAATAATAATAAATTAAAACATGTCTGATTAAAATTATACCTAGTGGATCATAGTTCTGAAATGAGCCATTTAAAAGAGGTTTTTAAGAGTTACCTGGCTTCTTAGTATTGATAATCAGCATTGGTACTTGGTCCTCTGTGACCCTTGCCATAGATTTAAAAGCTAATATTTGTAATAAGTGCATTGTGAACAGGCTAATCTTTTAATTAGGATCCCCCTCCACCTTTCAAGTTAGACATATAGAGTATATGCACTGAGAATAACTTTTGATTTATACTGGAAGTTTCTTTTCTTTTCTTTTCTTTTCTTTTCTTTTTTCTTTTCTTTTCTTTCTTTCTTTCTTTCTTTCTTTCTTTCTTCCTTTCTTTCTTCCTTTCCTTTCCTTTCCTTTTCCTTTTCCTTTTCCTTTTCCTTTTCCTTTTCCTTTTCCTTTTCCTTTCCTTTCCTTTCCTTTCCTTTCCTTTCCTTTCCTTTCCTTTCCTTTCCTTTTCTTTTTCTTTTCTTTTCTTTTCTTTTCTTTTCTTTTCTTTTCTTTTCTTTTTTCAGACTTACTTGTTTATTTGAGAGAAAGAGAAAGTGGGAAAATAGGGGGAGAGGCAGAGGGAGGAGAGGGAATCCTGAAGCAGACCCCTGCTGACTGCAGTGCCTGATGCAGGGCTCTATCCCAGGACCCCAGGATCATGACCTGAGCTGAAATCAAGAGTCAGCCACTTAACTGACCAAGCCACCCAGGAGTCCCAAGTTTCTTTTATTAGAGACTTCAGGCCGAAGAACTGCTTTGTAAGCCATCTCTGCCTCCTCTGGATGGTAGTGGTCAGCTCAGTACCACTCCAAGATCATTCCAAGTATCTCCACAATTTGGAGTTTCGGCTGAACTGACCCTGATCTTAGAATAAAAGAAGGAAGCATTTCATCCTTGAGTCCAGACCCTACTGCATTCTATGCCTCTACATTGATCTCTTTCAAGGACAAGTGACAATGGGGACATCTATTCCTTCTCGGACAACCCTACTCCTACATATAAGGATATACCCTGGCCTCTTCTCCTAGGGCATAGATTTATATGGTTAATTTATTTACCTTCTAATTCAGACTGCATCAAGACCTTTCCTTCTTCACAAGCCTTGTTCCAAATAAAAGGAAGGGAAGATGAGACTGGCATAGTTCTCTTGCTATACTTCTCTGTTCCCCTCTATCTCCTCTGAGCAACTGCTTCATTAAGCAAATGTTATCTCCTGAGAACTCCCTGGTAGAGAGCAATCTAAATCCACATTTGAAAAAATATACTGGCATATTATATACTGGGATATAGGTCCATTAAATTCATCTAATTCACAAGACTGAATGAAGCATTTAGTATCTCAGTCTGAAGCTATTTGATTTATTTTTCTTTACTGCATTCAAGGTCTCTCCAAAAATAGTGGTTGGGTACTTGAGTCACATACACATAATCATAAGGAACTACAAACACACAAAATCTTATTCAGAACAAAGGAAAAGTTGCCTCTGTTTTACGTCAAAATTATTTTTAATCTGTTTAAACTCAAAACAAGATGCAAGGACTTCTCCCTGACCAGTTATTTCTTCTGAGGCCAGCATTATTCTGATATCAAAACCAGACAAAGACACCCTCCTAAAAAGAAAACTATTGGCCAATATCCCTGATGAACATAGATACAAAAATCCTCTCAACAAAATATTAGCTAACCATACTCAATAATGCATTAAAAAGAGCAGTTACTTTGATCAAGAGGGATTTTTCCTGGTGATGCAAGGATGGTTCAATATTTGTATATCAGTCAACATGATACATCATATCAATAAAACAAGATGAATACCATGCAATCACCTCAAGAGATGCAGAAAAATCATTTGACAAAATTCAATATCTGTTCATGATAAGCTCTCAACAAAATGAGTCTAGAGGGAACCTAATCAAGGTTGTATATGAAAAATATATAGCTGACTCCATATTCAATGGTAAAAAACTGAACACTTTTTGTGATATCAGGAACAAGACATGGATGTGCACTCTCCCCCTTTGTACTCAAAATGATACTGGAAGTCCTAGCTGCGGCGATCAGATCAAGAGAGGTTAAGAAAACAGTCCCATCTACAGTTGCACCAAAAAGACTAAAATACCTAGGGATACATTTAGCCCAAGAGGAGAAAGACCTATAGTCTGGAACTTCTGAGATGCTGATGAAAGAAATTAAAGATGGAGGCAACAAACAGAAAGCCATGCTCATGGATTAGCAGAATTAATGACCTAATTCTCCTCAAAACAGGGTGCTCGAGCTTGACCCCTCTTCCCGACCTAGTGACTCTTGTGTGGAATAGAGTGTGGCAGAATGGATGGGATGTCACTGCTGGGATTAGGTTATTGAAAGATGGTGGTTTCTGACTTGGGTTCTCCCTCTCTCCCTCCCTGTCACTCGCTCTTTCCTATACATCAGTGGCTTTGAGTGACACCCAGTGCTGTGTCACCGGAGCAGCCCTTCGGACAGACTCCGGTGGTGAGGGACTGAGATTGCCTACATGCGAGTGGCAGGCTGTGGCCTACACCCCAGTGGGCCAATCTCAGGGAAGCACCTTCCAGGTTTCTGATCTTCTGGAACCATGCGAGATAGTAAGTATCAGTCATGGTCGGCTGCTACATCTTCTGGTGATTTGTAAGACAGCGACCGCTAACTACTACAGTGATATGGGTTTTCTATGCCACTTATTACCTTTGTCATACGAGTGTTGCTTTGTTGAAGGGGACAGTCACTCGGCCATACGTGGCTGTGGAGCAACTACACCACGGCCTAATTGCTGAGATGAGGTCATTGAAGGATTGTGGCTACTGTGACTCAAGGAACCGATTTTTTTACTTTGATCAATTTTTTTAAAGATTATTTTTTCATTTATTTAGGGAGAGAGAGGGAGCATGAGCATGGGGGAAGGACAGAGAGAGAGGGAGAAGGAGAATCTCCAGCAGACTCCACGCTGAGTGCAGAGCGTGACATGGGGCTCAACCCTGTGACCCCCAAGATCACAACCTGAGCTGAAATCAAGAGTCAGACACAAACTACTGAGCTGCCGAGGTGCCCACACTTGTAATTAATTTAGACTTAAGTTGAAATGGCTACATGTGACCAGTGGCTGCCCTATTACACGGTGCTTTATTAGGGAGCCCACCCACTTTTTATGTTCTTCACTGTCGGTTTTCTCCATCCAGAATATAGGAATATCAGATATGGAATGAGGAGATTTTTATCTATTTTTTCCCCTAATGTATTCCAAGTGCCTAGAATAGTGTCCAGCAAATAGAAAGAATTTCACAAATATTGGAAGGGCGAATTAATGATATGGGATGCATATTTAATTTCTGCTTCATGTCCTATATATAATTAATTCTGCAACCTCTCCAGGCCTTGGTTTTCCTAGATTTAAATGTGACAAGAGGGAACTGAACTTTTGTGAAAAATTCTTCTGCCCTTAAAACTATGTAATTCTATCCTCTCTGAAGTGACATTTTTAGCGATATTTTATCCTCCGTCAGGGCCTCAGTTGAATGAAGCATCTAACAGATGTCCAGATGATTGAGGTCCCCAACCACTAATGACTTCTGCTCCCGTTCTGGCCTCTTTGTTAGTCAGGTAGCCCTCATGCTCCATGTGACTGGCTGGAGAGTGGCGAGTGTGACACTGTAATGATACCACATCTCCTTCCTTTCACCTCATGCACCTGCTCTCAGTCTCCCCCATACTGTTCACTTTGTGAGTTTTATTCAAGGGTATCTTTGGCAAATAGTTCTATACCCCACTATGTATTTATTTGATTTAAAAAAACGATTTTATTTATTTATTCATGAGAGATACAAAGAGAGAGGCAGAGGGAGAAGCAGGCTCTCTGTGGGGAGCTCGGTGCGGGACTCGATCTCAGGACCCAGGATCACACCCTGAGCTGAAGACAGACGCTCAACCCCTGAGCCCCTTAGGGGTCCTTGCATCCATCTTTTAAATAGGCATATCTTTCCGTTTTCCTGGCAAAGATGTGTGTGTCCCACCACCGGAACCTGGTGATTTTTGTGGGACCAGAGTTACTTCTTTTAATTAAAATTCATTATAGATAAAGACACACAAAACTTTACCTTTTCCTCTTTCCTACTTCTTTTAAGGATTTTTGGTCATTATCACCATTGTTCTTTTTTTTTTTTTTTTCTATAATCACATCTATGTTTCACTACAGAAGGCTTGTTTGGCTTTGTTTTGTTTATTTGAAAGTTTATTTGAAATATTTCCTTCTTTTTCTGTTTGAAACCACTGGTCCAAATTGTGATGCCCTAGGTGAAAATGTTATTTTCAATCTTTATGATATCCTTACTGACCATCTAATTTTCTTATATTAGAATAAAAAAAAAAAAAGAAACGCTGTTTTTTTGACAAGTTCTTTCTAGTTTTCCCTTCACATTCTCTGCCAAATTCTCTTTCAAACTTAGTCTTCAATTAAAAAGAAGGGGCGGGACGCCTGAGTGGCTCAGTAGTTGAGTGTCTGCCTTTGGCTCAGGTCATGATCCTGGGGGCCTGGGATCGAGTCTTGCATGAGGCTCCCTTCTCCTTGGGGAGACTGCTTCTCCTTCTCCCTCTGCCTCTCCTTCTGCGTGTGCTCTCTCACATGCTCTCTCACTCTCTAATAAATTAAAGAAAAGAAAAAATAAAGAAAAGGTTCAGTGAGTTAAGTGTCAGCCTTCAGCTAAGGTCGTGATCTCAGGGTCCTGGGATCGAGCCCCACATTGGGCTCCCTGCTCAGTGGGGAGTCTGCTTCTCCCTGCCCCCTGCTCCAGCCTCTGCTTGTTCTCTCACTCTCTCTCTCAAATAAACAAATAAAATTTTTAACAAAAGGAAGAGAAAAAACTCCCATATATTCTCTTCTCTATCAAGGACTTCAAGATCAACAGAGATATAGTTCATGCTTATGGTGCCCGAGTTACGAAATCTTTCACAAATCAAAAGAAGTGGAGAATGGTCGAGGAGCAGCCTTTCCATGTGTCTCTGGTCACATTCAGAAGGTGACATCTCAGATTTTCAACCGCATCTTGTTGCTTCATTCACATTCCGTGTCTTCCACTTGTATTCAAAAGATTTGTTAGAGTTGATTGTGGCTATGAATCCTCTTTATCGTGTAAGATGTGATATCAGAAGTTCTGAATTAACGCTGTCGGGGAAGAGGTCGTAACTTCCATTTAGCTAAAATGGTTCTGAATTTATTTTCTTTCTTTTTTTTCTCTCTCTCTCTTTTTATCACATCGTTCTGCTTTTCAACTTTTTGACGCCATTTTTATTTATTTATTTTTTGATGCCATTTTTAATTTCTATTCACCACCTTTGAATTTCTTTGACTTTCTGGCCTCCTTCCTAGCTTTTGTTTCTGTCTAGAGTCTTTTCTGTTCTTTCTAGAAAGGCGGAGCCTCCGCAAGAATTCTTTCCACACTTTCCACACTTTGTTTCCTCAAATGTAAACATCTATTTGCCTCAGTAACAGAACTGGTGACTTCTTCCCTCAAGAGGTGAAACACATTACTCTCAAAAAGGTCACAAGTGACTTTCCAGGGTCTCAGTTTGGACTCTGGTTTTCCCTAAGTTCTCATAAAATTCCACTGCAAGACCTGCCCCTTTGTTATACACATTTTGCTGCTGTGATCTTGGGCCCTGACCTGGGGGTCTTGATCATCATGCATCACCCCTCTCTAACCCACATGGTTACCCTATGGTATGTCAGTGGCTCTCAAGGTGGAGGCTGCATCAGGGTCACCTAGAGGGTTTTTAGATAGTTTCCAAATCAGTCGGTATAGGGTGGGGCTTGAGAATTTACATCTCCAACAAGCTCCCAGATGATATGCTCCTGGTCAAAGACCACACTTTTGAGAACCACCCACTCCTGGGCCCCGGAACTCATTAGCATCCCTGCAGTGGGGGGCCTGACTCTTCGGGAGAGCAGAAGAATCAGCTGTGCTTCTCGGCGACTACTCAGCCGGTGTGGATGTTGTGACTTCTGCCAAAGAAGTCTGGTTTCCAGATTTCCTGGTGCATTTGGAGCTAGTTTCTAGAACTACCTTCTTACTCTTCCTGTACGCTAACCGTTTCACTAGGTCAGTTGATAATTTTCTTCCTCAGCTTAGGTATGGATTCTCCGAGGACTGCAGAAGAGGCAGGTGTATCCCATGGAGAAAGGTCCCCAGTCCTTTTCCAGCACCTGCACATATTTGGAGCCACCTCTAATCTCCTAGCTGACTTCGTTTCCAGGTAGGAGTCAGACAAAATAACACACTCACAAACCAACCTCTTACATTCGTTTCATTGCAAAACGTCTTACTCCCTTTTCCTCCAAATTCTAGTATTAGCTTTTGACAGCTTTAGGCCTCTGTGTGTGGTTGGTGACCTCAGGGAGGTATCAATACCGGCAAACTCAAGCAGTTTGGATGTGATTTGCATTCTAAGAAACCGCACGGAGAATTCCTTTGTGGACCTATCTCGACATGATAGAGCCCCAGGACAGCAAGTTCAAGACTCAGCTAGCAGTCCACAGCAGAGCTCCTTCCAGAAACTAACACCAGCGAGTACAGGAATACTTTATTGAGAAAGCAAGAGCTTCAAAAACCGGAAAAACACCTTGCACGCCTTTCAAACAGCACAACTTATGTAGTGAAAATAGTCATAGTTTCACAATTCTGTTTATTTTTATTCTGAGAAAGCTGAAAGCAGTTGTAAAAATTAGTGAATCGGCCCTTATTAACAAGAGGGCTACCATCGTCTATTTTCTCTATTTTCCTTCTCTGTCCTTTTTCGTTAGGTGGCAGTGAAAGTAACTACCAATTCTTGAGCAGTTATTATTGGAAGAGATTTTCCCTAAGCAATTGATGTGTATTATCATGTAACCCTTCTAAAAATCCTATGAGGCTGATCCTATTCATGTTTTGCAGGTGAAAAATTTGAGACTTAGGTTAAGTAAATTGCCCAAGGTCACAAGCTACTAAACAGCAGCAAAATGGGGATTTGAAGCCAGATCGGACTGCCGACCCTGACCTATAATCGCCTTGCTGTGAGAGTCACGGTGCTGCCCCTGACCGCTCTATCAATTTTTTGGCACTGCTTCTAGGCTTTCCTAGGGTTCTTATAGGGCAAGAGCCAAGATGTGGGGAGCACACTTGGGCTCCCCAGTAGTGGAAGCTGTAGTAGGAACCAGGCAATCAGTGGCACTGGCTCAATTATGGAGTGTGGGAAAGTTGGCAGCAGTTCCAAATTAGAAAACCCTGACTCCGGGTATTTTGTGGCCACAGGAGCCTGCTTTCCAGATTCCTCTGAGCATGTTGAGGTAAGGTTCTATAACGACATTCTTGATCTTCCCATAATCTAACAATTTCTGTAGGTCAACTACATTTTTTTTTCTATTTTTTCTCCTCTCCCTTATTTTTCTGAAACAGAGAACAGAGTGAATTGAAACAACCGAGAACGTAGCTTATTTTAATCCCAAACGATTTTCTTTTCTCTGCCTGAACTTTTATCATTTAACCCACTCTTATTTTATCTTAAGGATTTTTCTCTCTGCCTGATTGAAACCAGAATTATGTGAGTTTATTTATATCACCAGTTATAAAATTTAGAAGCGTTTCACAAAATGATTCCTTATACGGATCAACTATTTCTAGTTTCCGACAATAAGATCAAGGTAGCAATAGTCCTTCCTCAATCTCAATAAGCATGAAGGGCTAGCAACGGTGCAAAATTGAATGTTCACATCCATGGACAAAAATAAAATGATCCTTCTTTGTTTGTCAGATTAAAAGTACCTTAAGACCTGAAATCCTGTTTTGTATTTTATCTATAAATCTCAAATGGAAGGGGATCTGAAATAGGTAAGACCCATCATTGAAGGTGACGTGAGTGTCGATTTACCAACACTCTGTAAGTACAATACAATGATAATGTTGAAATAGCCTTGGCATTCCATTACAGAGGACTTTCACACGTATTACCGGATTTGATCCGAATACAAACCTTGAGAATAGAGCTATTTATAGAGAATATGATGTGGCGAGGTTAAGTAACAGGATCAAGACTATAGAGCTAGTATTTAAGGACTCTTGCTTTCTTAATCCTTTCTAGGTATTATACTGACTCTGCTTTATTCTCTGATGGAAGCTCACAGAAGGGAGAATGATACTGGATAAATTAGCTTTATAAATTAAATATGATGTAAGTTTTATAAATAAATAAATACAATATGATATAAATTCCATATCATGTAAACTTTAAAATTTAGAGTCGTTACTTTTAATATGGATTATAATCCTAATATCTTGAATACCCTCTTGTTCTCTGTCTATGATTTCATGTTCACGTTAATTAATATTTTAAATAACATTTATTTATTTATTTATTTTTTAATGTTGATTTATTTTATGTGATAGGCATCCCCAAACTCATCGTGGGTCAGTATTGTAAACCTCTGTAAGGCCAGCTGATATAATATACATCAGCTGATACCTTCTCAGTTGTTTGATTATTGCCTTTTTTTTTGGGGGGGGGGTGTTAGATAGGTATTTCCCTTTATATCATTTTAATTGCCTCGTCATTTCTTCTACTGTATATTTTTTCTTTTCTTTTCTTTTTCTTTTTTAGAGGGAATGAGAGGGAGAGGGAGAGGATCTTAAACAGGCTCCATGCCCAGCACAGAGTCCCACTCAGGACTCGATCTCATGACTCTGATATCATGACCTGAGCTGAAATCAAGAGTCAGATGCTTAACTGACTGAATCACTCAGATGCACCTCTTCTACATTTTTAAAAACATTATTTTCTTAGTGGTGGTCCCGAGAACTACCATTAACTACTTTATTTATAGTAATCTAGTCCTGATTAACAGCAACTTAATATGAATAGAATAGAGAAACTCTCTTCCTATGTAACTTCATTTTCCCACCTCCTTTATGCTGCTATTTTCACAAATTATATCTTTGTACTTTGTGTGCCCAGCAACATAGATTTACAATGATTGCATCATGCAATTGTATTTTAAATAATATTGGACAAAAATTTAAAAAATATATTAATGCTGTCTTTTTAATACTTATCTTTGTATTACCTATGTATTTATCTTTATTGGTATTCTCTATTTCTTCATGTGGATGTGAATTACTCTCTAGTGTCCTTTTATTCCATTTTGGAGGATTCCCTTTATTATTTCTTGTAAGGCAAAAAAAAAAAAAAAAACACAAAAAAACAACAAATCTCAATTTAAAAAATCTAGATGTATCTTAATTTCTATTTCCTTTTTGAAAGATTTCTTTGACTGGCTTTTTTTTTCTTCTTCTTTTTCTTTCAAGCACTTTGACTATATCATGCTACTAACTTCTGGCCTCCGTAGTTTCTGATAAGAAATTAGTTCTTGGCATGCTTGCATGGCTCAATATATTAAACATCTGCCTTCAGCTCAAGTCATGATCTTGGGATCCTGGCATCGATCTCAGGGTTCTGGCACGGAGCCCCCGTGTCCTCTGGCCCTCCCCACTTGTGCTCTTTCTCTCTCTTGCAAATAAATAAATAAATTCTTTAAAAAAAAGAAATTTTTTGTTAATCATATTTAGGACACCTTGTATATGATAACTTATTTCTGTTAGTGCTTTCTAGATTCTCTCATTGCCTCTGGTTTTCAAGTTTCTTTACGATGTATTTAGGTATGGATCTCCTTGAGTTTAGCATGCTTGGACTTTCTTGAGCTTGTTGGATGTGTAGATTAATTTTTTAACATGATTAACAGGATTTCTAGATGGATTTAATGCCAAGTTTGAATCCAGTATTTTTGCTGTTATTGCTTGTTTTTATTTAGACTATTTTTTAGGGCATTTTTATGTTCACAACAAAATGAAAGGGAGGTATAGAGACTTCCCACATTCTTCATACCCTCACACATGCATAGCCTCCCCGGTTATCAACATCTTCTCTCAGAGTGTCATTTTTATCATAATTTATGGACACACATTGATACATCATCATCGCCCAAAGTCCAGAGTTTACACTACAGTTCACTTTTGGTGTTGTATATTCTTCTATGGATTGGAATAAGTGGATAACACAGGTAACCCACATTATGGTATCTTAGAGTACTGTCACTGCCCTAAAAGTCCTCTGTGTGCCACCTGTTATCTCTTCTCAACTTCCAACCCCTGGAAACCACTGATCTTTTTACTGTCTCCATAGTTTTGCCTTTTCCAGAATGTCATATAGTTGGAAGCATGCAATATATATGTTTTCAGATTGGTTTCTTTCTCCTGGTAATATACATTTAAATTAAATGCTTCTTTTCATGGCTTGATAGCTGAATTATTTTTAGTGCTGAATAATATACCGTTGTCTGGATATTCCATAGTTTATTTATCCATTCACCTACTGAAAGACATCTTGGGTACCTCTATGTTCTGGTAATTTGGAATAAAGATGTGGTGAACATTTGTGTGCAGTGCTTAGGGAGGGCATAAGTTTTCAACACCTTTGGATAAATACCAAGGAGTGCAATTGCTGGATCATATGGTAAGAGTAAGTTTAGTTTTGTAAAAAAAAACTCTCAATTTGTTTTCCAAAATGGCTGTATCGTTTTGTGTTCTTACCAGAAATAAATGAGAGTCTCTATTGCTGCACATCCTTGAGAGCATTTGATTTTGTCAGTGTTCCAGACTTTGACCATTCTGCTAGATGTGTAGTGGTATCTCATTGCTATTTTAATTTGCATTTTTTGATGGCATGTATTGTGGAGCCATTTTTTTTCTTTTGCTTTTTTGCCATCTGTATATCTTCACGGCGAGAGATTTGTTAAAAAATCTTTGGCTCATTTTCAAATCAGGTTGTTTGTTTCCTTATTGCTGCTTCTTAAGAGTTCTTCATATATCTTAACTAACAGTCCTATAATAGATAATGTATATTTTGATAATATTTTCTCCCTGTCTATGAATTGTCCTCTAATTTTATTGACATTGTCTTTCAGAGAGCAGAAGTTTTTTTATTTTAATGAAGTCCAGTTTATTAATTACTTCTTTCACAGATTGTGTGTGTGGTGTTGTATCCAAAACGTCATCACTATACCCAAGGTTATCCAGGTTTTCTCCTATGTTATAGTATAGGAGTTTTATAGTTTCACATTTTCCATTTAAGTCTGTGATCCATTTGGAGATAATTTTTTTAAATAGCATAATTTTTGCATCTAGATTTTTTTTTTGCATGTGGCTGTCTAGTTATTCCAGCATTTGTTGAAATCTCTATTTTGCCCCAATACATTATCTTTGCTCCTTTGTCAAAATTAGTCAACTACATTTTATGTGGGCCTATTTTCTGTTCCATTGATATTCATCTAATTTTCTTAATACCATGTTGTCTTGATTCCTGTGGCTTAATGGTAAGTCTTGAGGTCAAGTGGCATTGGTCCTCTAGGTTTTTTCTCTTTTAATTGATGAATTTTTAACTCAAATTTGAAAGATTTACAGGCATTATTTCTTCAAATACTCTTTCTGATCCCCTTTCTCTCTCCTCTTCTTCCAAAACTCCCATTATTTCTATGTTGGTTCACTTGTTAGTGTCCTGCAGGTCTCTTATGGTCTGTTCATTTTTCTTCATCCTTTTAATTTTCTGTTCTTCGGACTGGATGATATCACCTGGCCTATCTTCAAGTTTGCTGCTTCCTTTTTCTATCTGATTGAATTTGCTGTTCATCCTCTATAGTAAATTTTTCATTCAAGTTGTACTTTTCAATTACAGAATTTCTGTTTGGTTTCATTTTATAATTCCTATCTCTTTATTGATATTCTATTCATTAAATATTAGAATGATAAGCAACTATAGTATTTCAATTTATTTCTTTAGACATGGTATTCTTTAGGTCGTTGGATGTATTTAAAATACCTGATTTAAAGCTTTTGCCTACCTAAATACCATGACTCCATTCACAAGTGGCAACTGAAAAAAAATGAATAAACATGAAAGCTGAATCAGAACTATAAATGTAGGGAAAAAAAGCAATTTTTGCCAGAGGGGAGGGAGGTGGGGTGTTGGGCAAAATAGGACAAGGAGAGAGGGAGCTACAGGCCTCCAGTTATGGAATGAGTAAGTGGTGGGGATAAAAAGCAGAGCATCAGGAATACAGTCGATATTATAATAGTGATGAAATGGGACAGATGGTGGCCATACCTGTGCTGAACATAGCATAATGCATAAACTTGTCTGTCAAATTACTAGTCATACACCTAAAACTAATGTAACATTGTGTGTCAACTCTGCTAAAAAATACATTATACATATATATAATTAAATATATAAAATAACATTTAAAAATAAAATAAAATAATACTTTTGTTTAGTAGTTCCAAGGTCTGAACTTTGTCATAGAGTTTCTATTCTTTTTATTTCCTCCTGTGTAGTACGGGCCACATTCAGTTGTTTGTTTGTTTTTTGTTTTTTGTTTTGGGGGGGGGTTGTTTTGTTTTCTTTGCATGTTTTCTAATTTTTTGTTGAAAATCGGACATTCTAAATGATATAATTTGCCAACTCTGAAAATCAGATTCTCCCCTCTCACCAGGGTTTGTTTTTGTTGCTTCCTGTTGTGGTTGTAGTTTATTGACTTTCCTAAACTAATTCTGTAAATTGCATATCTTGGCTGTATGTTGCCACTGAAGTCTCTACTCAGTTAGCTTAGGATCAGCTAATGATTAGACAGAGATTTCTTTAAATATCTGGAACCAATAAATCTCCTTTTTTTTTTTCTTTCTGAAGGTTGTGCATGCATGTCAGGACCTGTCTTCCATCTCAGTTATTTAATTTACAATTCTGACTTAGTCTTCATTTCCTGCTTGTGGAGTCTCAAGATCAATCAGAGGTGAGAGCTGAGGGAATTTTCAGATTTTTTTTCTGAGTATGCGTACAACTCTACACTTGAACGTAGCATTCTAAATTTCCGGGAATATGTTGGAACTTTTCACAGCCTCTGGATATCTCATTTCTCACCTTTTCCTTTTAAACTTTTTGGTTATTCTATTATTTGCTCCAACTCTTATCGGTTGCCTCAGGAAGTAATGATGTTAAAATATCCAACAAATGGCATCTGAGAAGAAGCCTTTAGCACAAGGTAAGTTCAACCTTGACCTACTGAGATTAATAAAGGCAAACTTTTCAAGTGGGATCTTTCAGGGAACCACTACTTGGGGCAAATAAATAATTACTCCTCTTTGGGAATGAGGTCTTGAAAGAATTCCAACACTGTTCTGCTCCCTCTCGTACTGCAGGCACTGGCTGTGAGGGGTGAGATGAGACCAGGCAGGGCAAGTAAAAAATACCACCGATCTCACTGTTCTCATTGAGATCTAGCGGTCTTTCTCCACTAAATGCTCCCCATTCCCTGATCTATTGAAATCTTTTTGCTTAATTTCCAGGGTTCTAAGAAAGTGATTCTGATAACTTTTTCCAGCTATCTTATGACTTTCATAGAGGGTAGGCTTCAGATGTCTTCACCTCCACTATTTTTGCTATTTCCCCCCCTTAGAGCATTGGTTCTTAGGCTTTTAGTTGTTGATGGTTTTATTATCCCGGGTTTTTGTAAAAAAAAAAAAAAAAAAAAAAATCCATGCATGCACTCACACTACTTTGGACAACATTCCACTGAGTTTATGTAAACATTGAGTTCAACCACGGATCCCTCATCAGAAAATCCTGACATGAACAACCCCAGGTGTAGAGCCTCTTCTTCCTAAGCCAATACCAAATCTTACCACAAAGAACTCTAGGACAAATTATTCCAGAAACATAGCCTAATAGCAAATTTAGTAGGTACATTTAATAGATAAATTCAATCTTAGTGCCAATTTTCTTGTCTGGAAAATCACATACCTCATAAAATTGTTGTGAGGATGGAATGGGAAAATTAATATGATACTGTTTAGAGTAGGGCCAGACACTTCATAAGTTCTAACCATTAATAATATTGTTCCCTGCTCCTTATTTTCCTCCTGCTACTCTTTTATTACTTCCCTGAGGAAATTCCTTTGAAGAGCACCACATTTGTGCTCATTCTTTTAGGAGTTTTTGGAAATATATTTTTCACTTTTACTAATGTACTAGCATGATTTTGTTGGAGGAAGTATTTGAACAGCAATCGCCATTATAAAGCAGGAAGGGTTATTTAACCACAAGATATGACCTCAGTTGGAAAGATGACAAGTCTAAATATAAATACAGGAAAGCAAAAAAAGGAAGAATTATGGATGACTGTGTCAAAATGCTATACACCTGGAGAAAAGGTTGTACTAGTTTGATTTCTATAATATCTTTCTTCAAATTACCTTATTTTCCCAGGTATTTGTTAGATAAAATCCAGACCAAACTATATTACACAAAGTACATTTCCATTAAAGAACATTTTGTGAGAGTTTGGAGATAATACAAAATCTTTTTTTTTCCACATAAAGAATCAAAGTATTTGCTACGCAGAAGAGAAGTAATATAAATTAAAAATTAAAACCTCAAATTCAACTTCTGCTCTCAAAAATTATGACTTCTCAGGTTCAGTCATCGGAATAGCTTCCAGGGCTTAGTGATAGGATAGATGTGTCTTCATAGGATAAATAATACAGTGAAATGAGTCTGAAGCCAAATCTAACCAGTGGCTGTGAAATATCTGCATGTTTCCTGTGATGTACTAATACTGCACACAGAGACCAAGATGTGGAAACCTTTTGAATTTTATCATCTATTAGGTAGTAACTACTGGGCAGATGCTTATTATATATTATACATCTATCTTAGGAACGTTGGGTGTATTTCAGAAAGTTAGTAAGGCTAAAGGAGACAAGAGGTGAAGGGAACGAAATACTGTGAACTTCTCTCTCATGTAGGACCTTTTGTGGTCCGTAGGGCCCCAGATTGGTGTATTGGGAGGTCTCTGATGCACAATCAATAGATGCTGATCAGCCAAGATGTTGGATCCAATCATTCAGAATAAAGATTACTTATTTTCCAAGGTCAATTTTAAAAAAGGACAACTATGAGCAACATGCCACAGTAACAATGAAACTTTATGTTCTAACTTGCTAAAATGTTAAGAGAATGCCACAGACACCTTATATGCAAATGAATTTATCTCCCTTGACTATCAAAAACTTTGTTATTATCCTCAAATTTCTAGATTCTGTTTTCATACGCCATATTTACTGATTTTTTTTTGTTTGTTTATTAGCGAAGGACATTGGGATAGAGGTATAAAAATTTTGCAATTCACATTTCTTTTTGTCTGGATCATTCTAACTTTAGATTTTCATTTTGCATGTAGAAAAGCCATGAACCTATGTTAAGACTCAAAGCAGCTTCAATTAAGGCATATATAGATTTTGGACTTTACAACATATTCCTGATCACTCTGTAATATGTGATTCAAATAATTCAATTTTTTTTTTCTCTAAGTTAAACCCATGTTGAGGGTGGGCTAGTTCATTTATGAATTTTGAAAGCTTGTCTAGGTGGCTTTATAATTAGGCCCTTCCAGGTAGCAGGAAATTTTGCTTTGCCTTCCCATTTAGCAGCTGTGTTCCCAGCTGGGTCTGTTTGTTATAAATGAAAATGGCTCTTTAAATTTACATTCTCTGCATGACCAAGCTTGGCATCACATGCAGCTTCTGGGTGATGCCAAAGATAAGCACCAAAGGATGTCAGATTGAGACTCTGGATCATAGTGTGTTAGACGGCATTATCAGCTACAACTGTAGATTTCTATTAAAACCAAGCGATGTGACCAGTAGATCTTTGAAAGGGGAATTGCCTCCAGTCTTTGAATGTTTTTGTAATATGATTGAGATGAATCCCCCCCGTGGTATGTCTAAGGAGCGTAATGAACTGTAAAATATCTAAAGATAGTGGTAGTGGCAACACAGGACACTTGTTGAACCAAGTGATGATCATATTCTGCTTCAGGCCATAGGCTAATGGAGGAAGTAAATAATTACTTCGAATAGTCCCCGTTAAACATCACAGAATGGAATGATGTCTTCCTATTTCTTGCTCTTAGAGTTGCTATACTCACAATTCTCCTTTTTTGCCTTTCTTATTGAAATCAATGGGATGTGTAGACTTTTCGCTAGACAAGTCCCTGCAGCGTCTCTACCAACTTATTGAAAATCCACCCAGTTCTCTCAATATGAAATGGATAAAAAATGTTAGAAGCTGCTTTATTTTATTTTTCTAAGCAGAATTTTTAGTTAATATCTGTGGAAGAGGGTTGGGGAAGCAAATTAGAAAAAAAAAGGTACAATGTATACTTTAGCTTTCCGAAAATAGTTTAAATTATTATTTTAAAATTACTTTCAAAGCCTTAATCTGTGAAAAATCATTAAAAATGACTTTCCCTCCCTTCCCTCTTTGTATTATTAACACCAGATATATAGACCCCCTCAGTACAGCTGTAAACCCACTGACATTGTAAAAAAAAAAAAAAAAAAAAAAAAGTAGCACAAGAAAAAGAAAGAAACATGTATTTATTTATTTTAAAGATTTTATTTATTTATTCATGGAAGACACAGAGAGAGAGGCAGAGACACAGGCAGAGGGAGAAGCAGGCTCCATGCAGGGAACCTGATGTGGGCCTTGATCCCGGGTCTCCAGGATCACATCCTGGGCTGAAGGCGGCGCTAACCCGCTGAGCCACCAGGGCTGCCCAGAAACATGTATTTAAAATGTGTGTATATATATATTGTGAGCTTCTCTGGGGAGAAGATTCTCTAGTTGTTTTGTTTTTGCTTTTGTATTTTTAGGTTCTCAAGGTAATCCATAAATGGTTGAGAGCCACATCTACGGAGTGTATTTTTCTCTCTCTCTAGTATGATTTTTAATTAAATGACGAATGTACAACACAAAATGTTTGTCATTTCACCTCTACTTGGCACTCTGTAATCACAAAGTAGCACATTAGAAAACTCCCACTCATTTGCTCTCTTTCTGATTTCATCATTCATTATTCTGTTTTGTACTAACTGGTGAAATTTTGAATATTGAATATAACTAATTGAAATAAAGTGAGACGTAATTTAAGTATCCTTTCAATGAAACATTAAACAAGCACTTTTTCTGAGCAGAATTTTTGGGTTAATAACTAATCTAGTTTTTCATTTTTTTCTCTTTTGCCATCACAGGCATTGTAAATTGGATGGTAAAGTTTGAAAACACCTTTTTTGGGATTTCCAGCAGAAGTTAGGTTTAAAAACAAAAACAAAAACAGAACAACTTAAAATAAGAATGACTTAAAACCTAACAAGAGATGAAGTATTAGGTCATGTGACTATGTTTCTGTGCATTTATCTTTCAGCATTGAGATCAGATCCTTAGAGACATGATCTCATTTTTCCTGGCTTAATCTAGGCAAATAAAATTAGTACTTATGGTTCGACTTTCTATTTCATTTGCATTAATTGAAATTCTAGCACAAGGCCCCATTTAAAAGTTAGTACTTGCATACTTCATTAAGACCCTCAAAAGGATGTTATTAATTTATAATACTTCACCAAAATCATTTGTATATTAAAACATAATACCCTTTATATCTGTCATTAAAATTGGTTCTGCTCCTACACAGGAAACAAGAGGAAGCAGGAAACTATTTGATCAAATCTTTTACTCCCAGCATTTTAAGAGGGGTAAGAAAATTCTACTTCTGTTAAGTAAAGTTAATTCTCGTTGCCTTATTTAGTCTTCTTCACATTAGTAATTTATGTTTTTGATCATTTATCAAGTGCCAGGTAAACCTGTTGCATGCAGATTGTCACTTAACGCTCATCACACGTACAAGATGTTGGAGACATTGTTCTTATTTTCTAAGAATGAGAGTAGACAAATTGCTGTCCCGACTCCATAGATGGTAAGCAGTGAGGCCGGACGGATGACAGACCACATCCCTTAGCTACGACCTTATACAGTCCATCCTCAGTGTTCTGGGATTTCATACTGCATTCCTCTATCTGTTAATACTTATTTCTAACCCCTGCATCAATACTTGCCACCCTTCTGTGTTCATTTGCAGACATGTTCAAAAGATGAAGAAATTTGAGTCACCAGACGTGCATGTTCTCAGTTGAGGTCCAATAAATTGACTCTGCCTTCTTATTTGAGCATTCATATTGTCAACAGCTATCCTTCCCATGATCTATTCAGTGCCATGTTCTTTGAATTTTTGTAATTTTTGTCGGTGATTTCTCTGTTTAAAATGGCATCCAAACAGAGGTGCTGAAATGCGGCCCAGTGTTCCAAAGGGTGAAAAGGCTGTGCTGTGTCTTAGAAAATACAAGGGCTAGGTGAGTTTCACTTAGGCGTGAGTTATAGTGCTGTTGGCCACGAGTTCAATGTTAACACATCAACCATATCTATGAATTGACATGTCTTTAGACAGAACACAAATAAAACACAATTATGTTCAGCTGCCAAAAATATTGTGACCAAAGGCTTACAGGAACCGAACCCTCTATTTCTTCTAGGAACAATGGCTCAGCATGTCCTAATTAATTATTCACAGCTACTATAGAGTGAAACCACCACAAAAAAATGACCATCAACGGTATTGCTCTTCAATCATAATCAGTCTTTATTGAAGACATAATGGTCTCCAGCTTTGCTATTATAGTATATATCCTGGTCATTAACATATTTGTTAAAATTTCCAAATACAAGTGCTAACCTACATCTTAAATCATCATTCTTTATAGATGAAGTACATGATTCTATAAAACGAGCAAAATCCAGCAGAACAGAATAATAAGGCTCCTTTTAAGAAAATGATGAGAACAGTAATGTTTCAACAATGCTAGAGGAGTCCTCTGTATTTTCAGAACTCATGGCTATTTTTGCTCAATAATTTTGGAATGACAAAGATTCCTCTACCCTACTGATTGCTTTCTTTCCACAATCTTCTTTTTTTTTATTTCCAGATTCAAATGAAAATACTGTAAGGAGAAAAAACCTTCCCACTTTTCTTCTAATAAAAACCACCTGGTTGATAAAACAGTAAGTGGGGTTTAAGTGGTAGCCCTTTTCTAATCCGGGGAGATAAGAATTTAAGGGATGCAGGCAGCGTAAGACATCGCAGGGCCAGGCTGGGTTGGGTGTTACAGAGCAAGAGCGACTTTATCTTGTAATTTCCCAGGACTGGAGTGCAGCAGGTGGGTGGGCTAGGGGTGGAAGAGCTGGAGGTGGAAGGACTAATGATCTGTTTTATCTCAGATGTGCTTTGGCCTCGGGTTGCCTCTGATTAATTGGAGTACTAACCCTTCTTCTGCCCTACTCTGACCTCCATAATCACCCACGATAGCTTCTCAAGCTGTGTTTTTCAAGTTACGATGCTTGAACTACCAGCATCTGAAATACCTGAGATATGAGGAATGCATCTTAAGTGAGCTGATGCAAAGTGAATTGTTATTTCTGTGGGTGGGCCCAGCACTCTCAGATGAGAAACGTGTAGGGTATGGAAGAACAGAGCAAGGAATTTAGAGGCAGTGAAAAAGCAGTCAACTGAGAGACAAAATGCTTGAATGGAAGCCCAGGATTTATCACTTACTAGGTGTACAGTCTGGAAAAATCCACTTAATTCTTCACTGGGCCTCACCTGGTCTACCTCTAAAATGGGGATAACAACAGGGCTTAAATAAAACCAGGCACGTAAAAATGCCTTGTAAGAGTCTCCATTAACAAAAAATAATGTGATATTATTCTTTTTTAAGAGTCTCTTTTAAGGTGACCAATTAAATGAATTAAAATGTTTATTATAATTTAGAAAGACTCTATATTCAAAGTTTGCTTTACCTTGGGGAGAAATAGGCGTTTGCACTACATTGGGGAGAAACCCAGTACAGTACGGAACATGTTGAAGGCTCATCCTCCCCCCCAGGCATCTTTCTCTCTCATCTGCTACAGATGCCAAAATCATAGTATAATAGAGAATTTTTATTCTAACTACCTTTAGAATGCAAATGCTACACGGTAGAAAGGTGTTTTGAATCTAAATTATTAATGAGGTTTTATACCTGGCGATGCCAGGGCCAAGAAAGGATATCTTAGCATCTGAAAGGGGCCTTCAAAGCTGGCATACAGAATTTTTGGCTACTTCCAACCTGGTCTCTCTGCTAATTCAGGGATCAGAAAACAACCAATCAGCATGTGTACACACACACACACCCTGCGGTGGAAATTAGAAAGAGGTAATTAGTAAAGCATCAGAGGAAATGGGCAAATCACGTCTGTAATTAACTCAGAGCAGAAGAGGAGAAGGAAGTAGTGCCGCCAATGCCAAGATATGCCCCAAACTGATTCACTTTGGGTGTCGTGATACAGGAAGCGATGAGCATAAAATTACAGAGGAGCAAAGTGATGCGACTCTTAGGCATTTCCTTTGTCGGCGGCTTGCTGGCTGTGATGATGTCAACCCCAGAGTGGCAAGAATCGGGCTTTCAGATACTTGGCATTTGCTTCTTCCTGTGCTTGCAATACTCTCGCCTGCAGTCATCTCCCGCCACCTGTGACCCTCCGGGGCCTCCTTCATCACAGCTCATCACCATCCTGCCTACCCACCACCTCTCGGTTCGTGGCAACTCCTAGGAGTTGCTGTTAACACTGTATTCAAGCCTCTAGAAAATCATGTGTCAAATTGCATTATATTATTTTTTAGGTGAATATTTATTTTTCTCCTCATATACATCCTTCCGTATCTCTAGACTGTGAACTGCAGGTGTGCAAAATATCTGTCCATTTTTGTCTTCCTAGCACTTCAGTCCATGCATGGTGAGTTTCCAAAAAATGATGGTTGAAGGAATTAACATGATCATTATTACAAATTTTAGTTTGTCAATTGCTTTATCGCTCCTAACCTTTTTTCTACTCACAAATTACCAGACTCTCTCATTTTTTCTTCCCAGCTTCTCAGTGATTTAGAATTCTTATTACATGTATGCTATTATTCCACTTTTCATTCTGAGGTCATAATTAGGACTACGGCATACTTTTTTGTTTCATATGAATGATTCTTTAATTTTGGCTAGGTATTTTTTTCACCCCCTCTCATTATTGAGCTTACTTTTCTTTATCTTAATGTCAATAAGTTTTAATTTAATTTTTTTTTAGGAATGCCATTGGAGATTTCTCTTTTTATCAAGCTTTTTTATGAATTTTCAGTCCCCTAATAAAATTATTTTCTAGAATGTTAAATCTTCCTTTTGTCAAAAAAGTTTAGTTGCCTTGAACAAAGAAATGCCATTTTATCCTCACATCTTATCTGGTTCACTATGATAAAATGACATTCTCATATTCTTCAAAAATGACACAGTATTGTAAGAAAGATTTTCCTCATTTTGAAGATTTAACATATAAAACCGCATCATAGAAAATTAGTGGCAAATGGAGATTATTCTGAAGAAATCTCTATAAAGTTAATTATCCCCAATATTAGCTCTTTATTCACTCATTGAATATACATTTATTAGGCACTGGGCATGGGTAATACATGGATTGCACAAAGGTTTCTTTTTAGTAGAGAGAAGATTTAAAAAAATTAATATCTTTATTCAAATGGATCCCTCTTAAAGTATTAGATTTAAATGTAACCCAATTTAGTAGTATTATCGATGTTTGTGATATGGTTTCGTCTTGGATGTTACTTAATTCAGAGAATTACTCTGAGCAGTGGTATCTGGTTTCATTTTAAATCAACATTTTTTATTATGTATTTCAAGGGTACATTATAATTCAACATCTGTGGTCACCCAAAGAGTCTAGTTACCATCATCCATCACTGTACAAATGACCCTCTTTACGGCTTTTGCCCACCTTCAACTCCCTTCCCCCATGCTAGCCACCAAAGTATTCTCTGTAGATATGAGTTTGTTTCTGTTTTAAAATCCGCATTTTTAAACAGCTTGCTTTTCCCACTTTATCTTCATAGAACTTTTATTTACTATACCCATAGGAGAAACCACATTTTCTCTCTCCTTATAAAATCTTTAAATTTATATTTCTCTAGATTCACACCTAAAGATTACTAGACTCTATTATTGTTTGTTTGTTTGTTTGCTTGTTTCAAAGGCACTGTCACAGAAGGATGCTTTACTCCCCTCTTGGCTGAGGAAAAATCTCAATTAGATTATCCATGTGCATACATGTTAGGTTTCTTCTAGCTTTGTTTCCCTTGCCTTGGGAGATGTGTCTAGCAAGAAGTAGCTGTGGCCGGGGTTCAGGAGGTTGCTGCCTGTGTCCACAATAGTCAAACTATGAAAAGAGCCCAGATGTCTATCGACAGATGAATGAATAAAGAAGATGTGGGGACACCTGGCTGGTTCAGTGATTGGGCATCTACCTTCAGCTCACGGCATGATCCTGGAGTCCTGGGATCGAGTCCCCCATCGGGCTCCCTGCATGGAGCCTGCTTCTTCCTCTGCCTGTGTCTCTGCCTCTCTCTGCATGTCTCTCATGAAGAAATAAATAAAATATTAAAAAAAGAATATGTGGTATAGAGATATGATGGAATATTACTCAGCCATCAGAAACGATGAAATCTTACCATTTATATCGACATATATGGAGGGCATTATGTTGAGCAAAATGAGTCCATCAGAGAAAGACAATCACCATATGGTTTCACTCATATGTGGAATATAAGACACAGTAAAGGGAGGAAGGGAGGGAAAACGGATGTGAAGAAATCAAGAGGGAGACAAACCATGGGAGACTCTTAACTATAAGAAACAAACTGAGGGTTTCTGGAGGGGAGATGGGGGGATGGGGTCACTGGGTGACAGGCATGAAGGAGGGCACGTGATGGGATGAGCACTGGGGCTTATGTGCAATGGATGAATCACTGAGTTCTACATTTGAAACTAGTGATGTACTATATATTGGCTGATTAAATGTAAGTAAAAAATAAATAAATAAATAAAAAAAGAGGGTTTCTTCTGAACACCACCACTTTCCTTTGCTTGTAGCTCACAAGTATTCTGAGACACTGAAGGACAGTAGGGAGATGGAGAAGCTCCCCCTTCAGGACAGGCTCAGAGGAAAGTCCTGAGGCACAACCTAGCATCATTTCTGCCAGGGCTCAATGGACCATGTGCTGGCAGCTGTTGAATGAAGATCTTCCCAGTATACCACCAGGAGGGACAGCGAGCCGTCCTAACACTCAGGCATGTCAGGACTTCAGTTCTGAGTTCTAGGTCAACTGCCTCCAATGAAAGCACAATAAAAACGAAAGTAGTTATTTCATTAAAATCTGTGCAATTGGTCTGTGAAGTGTTAGCCATGTTTAGGCAGGGACTTTTGGCAATGATGGGCACAGACATCAGTGCTCTTGATTTAGGCATGTATTAACTCAAGCCACTTTTGGAATGAGGTGGATTAGAAGCAAATCAATAATTAAAAAGCAACCAAAAAAAGGCAGCCTCTTTGGGCGCCTGGGTGGCTCAGTCGGCATCAGCCTTTCGGCTTGGATCATCAGCCCAGGGTCCTGGGATGGAGCCCCGGGTTGGCCTCCCTGCTCACTGGGGAGTCTGCTTCTCCCTCTCTCTCTGCACCTCCCCCCTACTCTTTCTCTCTCACTGTCTTTTTCTCTCTCTAAAATAAATGAATAAAATCTTTAAAAAAATTTTTAAAGACTCTTAATTTCAGGGGCATGGACATCACTAACATCCTCGTTTGAATGAGTCCCTTCAGTTCACATTTGTGATGAAGCTGGTTGGTTTTTTGTTTTGTTTTGTTTCCCATGAGTTGCTGTAAGAGACAGGATCACGGCGAGGTGGTACTGAAAGAGAAGAAAATGGTGACCCTCAGAAATTGTTAAGGAGGATTAGTCCATAGAGTGCACTCGAGAATATGCCATCTTTCCCCCACTTCTGCTCCCCGGGAGTCTCAATAATAATTCAATAAATATTTTAGGAGAGGGTCAGGAATTTTTATTTTTATTTATTTATTTATATTTTTAGCAAGCGCAGGAGGGTTTATTAAAGTATACCCGACACAGTGGAGCAGGGACTTGGACCGGGTCAGGAATTTTTAAAGAATAGATAGGGTAGACTCAGATAAATATACATATTTTTTATTCTTCTTAATTTAATTTTTTATCACGTCTAACTTCAAATTCAGTATGAGTAACATTTTGTACCTTCACAATGTTGTGCCACCATTACTACGATCTAATTCCAGAACATTCCCATCACCTCAAAAGAAAACCTTGTACTCTTTAAATAGTCTCTATCCTTCTCTCCCTCCAACTTGAGGCAACCATTTATTTCTTTCCTCTCTCTTTGGATTTGCCTATTCTGGATATTTCCTTCAGTGGAAGCATATGTGGCCTTTGTGCCTGGCTTCTTCCATTTACCATAACGTTTCCAGACTCACCCATGTTGTAGTATGTATCAGTACTTCATTCCTCTTGAAGGTGGAAAAATATTCCATTGTATGGATCTACCACATTTTGTTTATCCCTTCACCAGTTGGTAGTAGTCATTTGAGTTGTTTCCATCTTTTGGCTATTGAGAACCCTGCTGCTATGAATATTCTTGACAAGTTTTTGCTTGAACACCTGTCTTCACTTCTTTGGGATGTTTACCCAGGAGTGGAGTTATTGGGTTACATGGTAATTGTACTTTTAACTTACTGAGGAATCATCCAATTGTTTTCCACAGTGGATGCAACATGTTATATTCCCATCAGCAATCCACAAGAATTCCAATTTAATTTCTAATTAAGCAAAAGGGAAATAGTTGCAGGTGTGAAGGATATCCAAAGGTTACACAAGAAATTATGAACTACTAAATGCCAACAATCTGAAATTCTAAGGGAATAAACATTTTGACAATATAATATCCCCAAACTGATAAATGAATACCACATAAACTTCAACAGAAAATCTGTGCATATTAAGAGCTACTACAAAATCTTTGCCTCTAAAAACACGGTGTTATGGGTGAGTTCCACCAAATTCCCAAGGAATGTGTGTCTCTTTTATACAATTTCTTATAGTGGAAAAGAAAAGATGTGCAACTCATGTTTTTGATGTGTCACCTTGATATCGGTGTCAGTCAGGGTCCCAGCAGAAGTGGCTGGCACGCTCACACTGAGGAATTGAGAGATTTTAATTAAGGGACTCTATACTGGCATGGGCTGACTTGAAGAAAACCAACAGAGAATAGTTTTGCACCCAGACTTAAAACAGAAGAAGCCAATATCACTCTTTGGCCTAAAAAGACAATTTAAGAGTATTATTTGCAAAATCCAGAGTGGGGATGGGAGTTTGGGTAGAAAAATGCATCAAACTGCAATCTAACAGGAGGGGGTTTGGGAGACTGAGGACCCAAACTTCACTCCTATCCTGCCCTTGAATCTCCTGCCGGGAATCATTGACAGCTACACCAGGAGCCAGGGGACAAAGGAACCCGTTGATGGAATCTGTTCAGTCACCTTCCATGTTATGGAGAAGGGAGAAGGATGCAGAATAAATTGAAAGGACAAATGAAAAAACATTCAGCAGAATATTAAAACTAGATGAAGACACTATGAGAAAATGAATGTATAAGCTAATTTCTCCTTTGAGCATAGATTAAACATTTCTAAATATTAATTAGCCAACAAGCTTCTTCAGCAGCATAATTTAAAAAACACACCATGAATCAAAAAGGATTTATCTCAGGAATGCAAGGACAGTCAACATGAGCGAATGGAATAATGTAATTTATCACACTAATGGATGCAGAAGAAACATCATGTGACCATCTCACTATGTACAGAAAAACCACTTGATGGTGTTCAAAATTCATCTGAGATTTTTTTAAGTGCTTTAAAAAGCAGATATAAAAGGAAACTTCCTTAATCAGATAAAACCCATCTTTCCTCACCGCTATTGACACTCATCCCCGATTGCAATATAAAGCAAAACAAATAAAATAGCAAATACAAGCTAATACCAAATGTTATATTTAATGGAGAAATTTCAGAAGATGTCTCCTAATGTTAGGAATTAGGTGAAACTCTGATACATTAATTTTAAGATAGTATTGGAGATTCCGTCCAATTAAATACAAAGGGACAAGCACGCCTGTGAATTAAAAGGAAGAAGACAAATGCTCGGTGTTTGTAATTAATTGATCATTTACAAAGAAAACCCCATATAATCAACAGACAAACTATTAGAACTATTGATATTACAGCAAGATCAATATGCAAAAATCAGTCAGTATTTCTTTGCAAGAGCAATAAGCGTTTAGAAGTTGAAGTACAAAATAGGTTACTATTTACAATCACAATAAAGACCATGACGCCCCTAGAAATTAACCACCCGATTCCCGAAGTAAAAAAGTTTAGAATTCATTCCAGAGTTTTGTTTTCTTTTGCTTCCCAGATCTCACTTACCATTGTCTAAACTGCCACCCAAATCTGTCTACTTCGCTTTGCCTCCATGACTGTTACCTTTATTGAAATAACCATCATGTCTAGATTTCTGTTCAATGAAGTTACCTAGACAAAATTAATAGACAGTTGACAGACTTGGAGAAACTATTTGCAACATTAAAAACCCTTTTAATTTTAGAATAGTTTTATACTTACCCAAAAGTTGCAAAATACAATACAGAGATTACATATACCCTGCAGCCAATTCCCCCTGTTGTTAACATATTAGCATGAGTCCTGTTACAACTAATGAATCTATACTTAAATAATGTTATTAACTAAAGTTCATATTTTATTCAAATTTCCTTGGTTTTTATCTACTGTCTTTTTTTTTTTTTTTTCTGTTCCAGGATCCTATCCAGTATAGTACATTACATTTAGTTGTCATGTCTCCTTTGGAGCCTGCACACTGTGACAGTTTCTCAAACTTCCTTTGTTTTGGATGACCTTCACAGTTTGGGGGAGCTCTAGTCATTTATTTTGTGGAATATTCCCCAGGATGGGTTTGAATGATCTCTTTCTCATGATTAGATCTGAGTGATGGGTTGTAGAGAGAACCACCATAGAAGTAAAGCGCCATTCTCATCGTGTCATATCAAGGATATGTTTTATCGACAGGACTTACCACTTTTGAGGTTAACCTTGATTACCTACTGATACGGCATTTATGAGCTTTCTCCACTGTCAGGTTGTCACGTACCTTTAGAACCATACTCTTTAGAAGGACGTCAACTCTGAGAATTGACACTAAAAGATGGGGAGGTGTTATATTCCACTTCCTTGAGGGGGATAGTCTCTAAATAAATGCTTTGGGAGATTTTTGCACAGGACACTTGTCTTATTCTCCTCATTAATTTCTTTTTCAATCATTTATTCAAATCAGCATGGACTCATGTAAATTTATTTTATATTCTAGGTTATAATATAATACTACATTATTTATTTAGTTGTTCAGATTTTTCCAGCTTTGGCCGTTGGAAGCTCTTTAGGTGGACTCCTGTGCCCTTTTGACATACCCCCATTGGTTTAGGTATGTTGAGTATTTTTTTTAGCATTTGGCACTTCTTACAATATGTTTGGCCAAAAATTAATATTTTAGAATATAGAATGATTCCTATATTTGAAAAAGGGCAAAGGTTATAAGTAGGTCATTTAAAGAAGGAAAATTCAAATAGCTAATAAATACTGCAAACAATCTTACATTCATTCATAATAAGAAGTAAATCAAAAACATGCGATGATATTTTATAGTCATGTAACTGGCAAAAATAAAAACATCGCTTCAATCAGTGGCTCTGAAAGACTGCAGGAAATGGGGATCTTGTGCTCTATTTCTGAGAGTGTAAATTAGGGAAATCCATTTTAGAAGCAAACTGGCAGCATTTTAGTAAAATTGACTCAGTGCCTACTCATTCTGGGACATATATACCCAAGAGACGCTCCTTCAGGTACACAAAGAAACATTTATCCTTATAAATACTGTAGCATTGTGTGAGCAAGAAGTTGGAAACAATCAATATGTTTATTACATATGAATGGGTAAATGACATGTAATTATGCACATCATGGAATAGTAATGAGGAAAAGAACTCTTGGTTAGCCTCTAGCAACGTTTACTAGATGTCAAAAACAATGCTGAATGGAAGAAGTAAGAAATAGAACATAGTTTACAGCACCATGCTGTAATGCTGGATATGTTAAGAATATAAATGAAAAAATATATATAAATGAAAACCAACACTACTTTTTTTATATATACATAAAGATAAATAAATATATAGAAATTGATCGAAAGGCTGTACATTAAATATAAACTCTGCCACTTAGAGGGTGAGGTTAACTTGGATAGAAGGTAAAGAGGAAAGACAAGTAAACAATACATTTTAAATATACAGAACATAATCTGTTTTCATTTAGTTATAAACTGAGACAATCAATTAGTTCTTGAGGGTGAAAAAAACCAACAACCCAACTCCTCAATCAAAGCATACCAACCAGCCAAAAAACCAACCATCATGACCATCAGCAACCAAGTTATAAGGTACAAATAAAACCATTAGTTATGTTGTTAGATTTTTAAATGGCAGCATTTTTGTTAATAATTATCATTATTCATTTAATAATTCAACAAATATTTTTAATATTTCCAAGTACCATACTGGGCTTAATTGAGGAATATAAAAGTGTATATCTAAATGAAACTTAGGAGTTTCCTAAATAGTTTAATCACAACGGTATGAGAAGTAATGTGACGTATGACCACATTTCTGAAACTCACTTTACCGGCATATTATTTTTATGTTATTCCTTGTTGTTGTTGACTTTTATTTTAAAATTTACTTCTCGTAGACTAAAATCATCAATTTAAAATCTCTAGGGAAAGTCCATTATTATATTTTCCATTCAGTTTCTAACGTGATTGTCTTTCAGAATGTAATTTGGCATTATTTATAGTATTCTTGTCTGGTGAAGAATAACTGAAAACAATTTTTTTGTAGATGCTGCTGTAATTTGAACTTGTGCTCCCTTTTCATTCCCCTTCTCCGTGAAGCTTGTCAGATTTAACATTATTCTTAGATTCAAAGCTATTATTAATTTATCATTACCATGCAGCACTTTTTTATATGCAAAGGCTTTCAGTGCTAAAGAGTTCTCCTTGAATGTACTGGCTCTACTCTTCTATTACTACAATAAGGTAAATTCAAGAAACATGCAATAAAAACAAACAAACAAAAAATTCCTTTAACCTTGATTTTTATCCTGGACTTCTACAACCTCCTCGTAGTAGAAGTCTAAATTTTATTTGAACACAGAATATATTTCTTAATCTGGTTTACAACTATGTATACTTTTTTTCCAGGTAATTGTCATCCTAGAGATCTCTCTATCGTCATATATCTGGATTGTCTTCATTCCTTTGTACAACCTTATTATAGTACATGATGTGGATGTACTAAGTATTTATTCAACAAGTTCCCAAATAATGAACATTTAGAGGGAATGAAGGGTCGGGACACCTTTCCTAACTCCCAGCCTCAGAGCATCCTCTTCTATTGTCTTTGTGAACTATTTAAACATGAGGACTAAAGATATGCTAACTTGTGGCCCTTCCTGACTTCTTGGGCCTTTGGTATCCTTTGCACAGATCGTCTTTGTTCTGCTAATTTTGGATTCCATTCCAAGGGGGTTCTCCTTTCATCCTGCAGGGAGCTCCTCCCATCTACTCTACCTCCCCTGGGCCTCACTCCAGGCCCCACACATTCCTCTGCAATTTGGAGAACAATGGAAATACTGCCTCCTTTCTGTTCCCAAAGGCTTGCTGCTGTTTCCAGGGGGCACCTGTGGGGATTCAGGGATTTTTTTCGTTCTTATGTCTGTGAGATGCTTCATTATTGCCCTCTGTTACAAATGTTGATGCTAACAGTTGTACAGAGCTGTAGTGTTTGTCACCAGATTTGGCAAATGAAGAAGATTTGCCATATTTAGCAAATAAAAATTCAGGATGCCCAGTAAATTTGAATTTTAGATGAACGATATATAGTTTTTAGCATGATTATGTCTCGTGTTATATTTGAGACATTCTTGTGCTAAAAATGTATTCAAGTTTTAACTAGATATCTTACATTTTATCTGGCAACCTAATGCAGGTTCATTTTATACTTATGGATAGACTCAGGGATATTTAAGAGCAATGCCAACACCATGGCCAGCAACGCAGAATTCCTTTTCTTGTTTGGTTTTAAATTTTTATTTTGGCTCCATCTTACAGTCATGGAATTATACTTTTTATTTATTCACTTTTTGTTTATTTGAATTCCACTGTAACATTAGGTGTGTTTTTCAGAGAGATACAGCTTTCTAATTTTATCTTTCTGTAGATGTCTAGAAATATTTGTAATGAGAGATGTGTTGTGCATTAAATGTTCATGTCCCCCCAAATTCACGTTGAAATCCTAACACCCAATGCAATGATTTTGGGAAGCTGGGCCTTTGGGAGGCAATTGGGTCATGAAATCCCCTCCTGAGCGGGATTAGTGTTCTTATAAAAGAGGCCCCAGAGAGCCCTCTCAACCATTCAGCCACAGAGGACACAGGGAGAAGGATCACGCTGAATCAGAAGTGGGCCCCCACCAGACTTGAACTTTCTAGCTTCCAGAACTGTAAGAAATAAATGTTTGTTGATTAAGCCACCCACTTTTTGATTCTGCTAAAGCAGCCCAAACAGACTGAGACAGGATGCATCAGTTGTGAATTCGTCTAGCTCTGCTTCATATATATGTGGCCAAGGTATCGACTGGGTTGGTGGTAAGGGCTTTTGATAGGTTACTAATTTACAGTAAAATGCAGTTTATTTTGAAGTGTATTTCCAATTCCATAAATCAGATAGCATTTTAAAGGAGGAATCACTTATGGCCTTGAAAGAAGAAGAAGAAGATCTTAAGGTAATATTTAAAAAAAGGTAATATTTAAAGAAAAAAAATGACTCCGTGTTTTAGTGGGAAAGGACAGATTTCCCCTATATCAAGCAGCACTAATTATTTGTTCATAAATGTTACAAAGGCAAAGGACCAAAAAGAAGAGGATACAGCACTTTAAGCCCACAAGAGGAGAAAGGGATTGAGAGTCCGAACTAAAGAGGCAACAGATGTGTCCACCATTAAGAAAATGGGAAAGGGCTTTTAAAGGTCACAAAAAATTCTTGGAATATCAAATTACAAACATACACTGCCCCCCAAAAATGTGTGGCCAGAAAAGAAGCACCAATTTCCTAGACAAAAAAAAAAAAAAAAGGCTGAAATAGAGATAATTTTCCCCCATCCCCCATACATAAAAATCATCTCCCACATTTAGGTAAAAAAAAAAAAAAAAAAAAAAAAAAACATAAAAAAACCACTTATGAATAGAATTTAGAAGAATGGTCTCATCCCAGAATTTCTGAGTCAGACTTTTCTATGTCATGAATGCCGTTAATAAAACAAGAACCAAGACCATAATCAAAAGCACATAAAAGCAATGAACCGCCCCAGAAAATGTAGAGACAACTTCACATGCGATGGCGTCTGTGCTGGAAAGGTACCCATGATGAAGGGTGGATGACAGTATGATTTGAAGATCTTTGAAAGACACAAACAAGGGAAATCTAGAAGACGGATGATATGATAAAAATTTAATGAAGAGTAAATTTAAAACCACGAAGGCACATTTCAACTGACTACCAGCCCATGACGCGCCCTGCCACCATAGGAGCTCACACCCCAGATGGAGAAATGAATTCAGGACGGAATGCTAAGGCACTTGCAGGCTGATTTTGACCTTTACGACTTGGCATTTCAAAAGCCACCATTAGAACCACTTTTTAGAATGCTCTTTTTTATGTGTTTATGTACAAGGAAAACAAGCCATACCAAATAACATAGACTATTCTATAAAGTGGATTTTTTTCCCCCTGCAGTTTACATGTAAATTTTAAGTGCTGGGCTGCAACTCTGCTGAAGAAAATATTTTCTCTGATAGCTAATAGCGTTTCCTGATCAGTTTAGGTGATAACTTAGGTTGGCTCTCGATATTTTCAAGGTTTTTGTAAACTTCTTGAAATAGTTTCGTATTAAGATTCAAAATTATATCAAATATTCCTTCTGTTCATTAAGGGAGAGTTTGCATGAAAAGTAATAATTCTCTACAGCCTTGCCGTTATTGCCCTGGATTGGCATGGAAAGAGAAGGGACGTTACATGCTGTGTAAGAATCAGATGCGCTGAAAGTAGAAACTTGAATTATAAGTGACAAGATCATTAACCATTCAGAGTGGTACTTTAAGAACACGTTGAAACCAGTCTAAAAGTATTCAAAGTGTACCAGAGGACTGGCTTCTTAGAGAAGGAATAGAAATTCAGATTTCAAATGGGAAATAGTGCTTTTTTTTCCCTGATATTGCTTTTGCTTTTGTGTTTGAAAAATACATTACATTTTAAGCATCAATTATAAGTGTGATAGGAAAAGTTTTGTAATAATACATTTCTAATAATAGATTGAAAATACCAGAACACAGTGATAATTATGCCCACAGAAAAAATACATAAAACTTTGTGAGATTCAGCAAAAATAAGCAGGGGATAGACCTGCACTGCCCAGTAGAGTATCCACTACCCATAGGCTGCTTTAAAATACTTGAAGTGAAAAAGTAAAAAATAATAAAATAAAATAAAATAAAATAAAATAAAATAAAATAAAATAAAATACTTGAAGTGTGGCTAGTCAAAACGGAGATGGACTGTAAATGTTAAATACGCACAGGATTTCAAAGACTGAGTTTGAAAAAAAGTAAACAAATCTCAGTAATATTTTATATGGATCATAGGTGAAAATGATTATGTTTTGGATATACTGAGCTAAATTAAATATGTTATCAGAATCAATTTCACTTGTATGTCGTGAAGAATTTAACCCTCCTTAGAGACAGGCCTGGCCCAAATTTGCCCTGTGATGTCCTGCCTGATTAAGAATGTCTTGTTTATTCAGTAGCCTTGGGCCCAAGCAATGTGATTTATGATTCAGGTTTTGGGTCACATGGTATCAGCTCAAACTCCGGAGGGGCTGGAGACTGAGGTGAGCCATGTGGGCCACCAACTATGTCCATGGGATGCAGCTGCATTAAAATCTCTCCACACCACGTCTCAGGTGAGCTTTCTTGGTTGGCAATACTCTGCAGGTTGCCACAGGTCCATGCTGGGAAAGTTAGAATGGCCCGTGACACCCTTGGACGGGACACTCCACGCATAGAACTTTCGAGGACTCTGCCCACACATCTCTTTCCTTGGCTAATTTTAATCTGTACCCTTCACTGTAATAAACCCTAATAATCACCAGTGTAAATGCTTTCAGGGAGTCCAATGAGAACTTCTAAGAAGTCATCAAAATCCAAGGATGGTCTTATGGACTCTGACTTTGCAGTTGATGTCACAGCTGAGGGTGGTTTTGAGGACCCCGCCCCTCCAGACCTCCAGTTGGTGTTAGAGGTAAAGATGGTTTTCTGGAATGTTCCTGAACTTTCCAACATGTTTCTCTGTACTTTGTTGATTGCGGCTGCTAGAACATCTAAAAGTGCACACGTGTTTTGCTTTCCTGACCTGTATTGCATTTATTTTTGGGGCAGTGCTAGGATAGAACCTGTGTCTAACAGGAAAAGATAGAATAAGGCAACACGGGTACCACAGCTCAATGGAGGGAACGTCCCGTCAATGGCAGTTAGTTGAGTACACACATTTTGCTATAGATTCTAATCATCCGGCTGCAACTTAGTGTCGTAGATGCCATGAGCTTAATCCACAGAAAGGTTCAAAAGGAAATATCAGTGAGTTGCAAAGGAACTGGTTAGAGATTTCTGTGATTTTATATGAATCCTTCTTATAAACAAAAAGCCCAAAATTAAACAAAGAAATAAGCCAGTTTTTCAACGAGCTAGAAATTGGGGTTGGTGAAAGGCAGTGGTTGTTGTTGTAATTCCGGAGCTGGATGGCTTGGTTTTGGAACCCACCTCCACCATTTGTTAGCTGTGTGAACTTAGGGAACGTATCTAATGATTCTGAGCCTCAATTTAATTCTAAGTAATGGTCTAGATGACGTGACTCTACCTCAAAGGAGCATCGTGAGGATTCAATGCTTTAATATAAACAAAGTGCTTATGCCGTTGTTGGCACACAGCACACAGGAGTCAGTGTTGCAGTTACGGTGTCACGACCTACCCCAGCATCATTAAATCTCCTCCTGAACTCATCCCCTACATCCAGTGAATCATTAAGTGTGTTGGTTTTGTTGCTGAAGGTTTTCTGAATTTGTCCCTTCCACTTGGTTCTCTCTGCCACAGATCTAGTCCAAGTCTTTCTCTTTGCATGCCTGGATCATTTCAAAGATTTCTTAAATGGTCTTAAGAGGTCCTCCTGCTTCCTCCCTCCATCTTCTTTTTACCAGTAGGATAATTATATAAATCTTTTGCCCTAAAATACTCTGACAAATCCCCACTACTTCTATAATAAACATAAAATCACTCAGCAGTTCAGTCTATTTTGGCCTCATTGTCTCCATTTGCTTCCTTCCAATTCTGTGGGGTTGCTCAAAATCTCCTAAAGACGCCAAGTGTTTTTTTGTTTTTTTTTTTTTCCTCTTAATGACTCCCCAGCTGGGAATATTACTTTTTGCCCCAAATCTTCCATTTGCCTTCCACCTTGGCCTTTCCTGCTGTGAAAATCTGGCCGGGGTTCTCTTTCATGGCTTGTCTTCCCTTAGCCTTTTGTTTCCATTGCTATTACAGCACCATCCCTGGGTTCTTGGTCGGCTCTAGCTATCTGCCATTTACCCTTCCAAGGCCACCATTTATTCTTCTATAGCTTTCTCTGTGTTCCAGAATATAAGACTCATATGGAATAAGCAATGGCCACCCCGGCTCTCTTGCTTTTGGTTGGTATTAATCAAGTGATAGTCACTGGCATTAAAGTAAAACAAAATGACCTAGAAAAGCTCAAGTGAAGTAAAAAATAAGGAGGAGAATAAAATCATAGAGTTTGTTTTTCCCTTCCTTCCTGCCAGGTTGCTCTGGGATGATGCTTCTCCACCAAAAGTCACAGCCGTTGTCCATGTAGCTCCACCTCTGAGGTTCCAGTAACCACTCCTTCCCTTCACCCTTTGAGACTTAGACATGACAATCATCCTCTGCTCTTACTAGTCCAAATACTTCCTTTGTTATATTTCTTAAACTCTATGCAGTGACACAACAGGAATGTGTCCTATCAGTTTCCTGCCTAGACCCTTTCTGACACAACGCTCATGATACGGTTTGAGAAAGGTGATTAAATGAAACAAATTCTAAGTTGGAAGGATGGAATGGGAAATAATCAATTCAGAATATACATTATGAATTTTATTATTATTTTTTATTGGCAAAAGAGACAAATCACACTTTGACCTTGCCCGTATTATTATTTTCTCCAAATTCAAAGCACATTTGATATGTTGTTTCATGACTCCTGGCCAGGCTCCCTCAGGCATCAGAACAATTTATTAGCGTGAGACACAACATGATGGGAGATAGGAAACAGAAACCAGCGTCTTACTTTAAGGGAGTCAAGATCTGTACTAAGATACAGGGTTTTAAATACCAATTCAGGGTAAGTGACAAACTGTCAAAAAATAGTTGGAACTAGGGAATAGACTCAAGGTTCAGGATAAACAGAACAGCCAAGGTAATGCTGCCCAAACTTGAGGTCATGCATCATTTTTAAGGATATTTGGGTGCCTCCACATAGAAAGCACTACATAAATATTTACTGAAGGAATGGGAAACAAAATAACAGGGGCATGCCCGACCAGGAGGCATTTACTGCTCTTCTATGAAGAATCCTTATCCAGCTGTCAGATTTGGCTGTATGAGGATTTAAGGTACAGGAAGGGACAGACTCACACTTATTGATTGCTTAGGTATGCTGGGCACAATCCTGGGTACACTTAATCCTTCATAAAATTCAAATAGTAAATATTAAAATTTTATATTTTCTGTATTGATAATGGAGGCTCCAATAGAGTGAGTAAGCAGTCCAAAGTGAATAATCCAGAAGCTGGGCTGATTTTTTCCAAATGTGATACAAATCTTATGTTGGTGGCCAGTGCATGGTTAACGAGGCAATTCAGCTATTCCGATTCCCAGATTAGAATAGATGTTCCCAGACATGGTTAATTCCATATAAGTAGGGAATGGGGTAAAATCACAAAAATGACTGCTTGATATCCTACTCTTTTGCTCTCAAGTGTTGGTTCCCTCCGAGGGCGACATGAAGCGTCTTACTGAAGCGGATGCCTGGGTGGCACACGTGGTTAGGTGTCTGACTCTCAGTTTTAGGGAAGGTCATGCTCTCAGGGTCCTGGGATCGGGCTCCACACCGAGCTCGGAGCCTGCCTGAAATTCTCTCTCCCCCTGCCCCTCCTGCTTGTGTGCTCTCTCTCTCTCTCTGTCTCTCTCAAATAAATGAATAAACCTAAAAAACAAACAAAACTCCAAATAGCATTTTACTGAAGTTTAGTCTAGAGATCTAAACAAACCCTAGTTTGATTCCAAACCCAGAGGCTTGTTGGGCCATTTCGGGGCCTATTTAGGTAATATCATTCCTTTTATGCAATCCGTTCGGGGAAGACTAGGTCGGCCTCTCTGCCAAAGCCAAGGAACCCTTCCTATTCTTTTGATCTCATCTTTCTTCAGGCTCTGTTTCACTAAACAGACTCTCTTTAAGTATTTCACTTTTCCACAGGCTGCCTCCTTTGAACCTCCAGGCATCACAATTTTCCTGCCCTCAAGGTCTTTATTTTCATCCCGGTAGTATATCATTCCCAGTTACTCTCATTGCAGCCCAACTCTGTGAATGATTTGTGCCTCTAGACGTTCTCTTGGCCCATCTTCTCTCCTTTATACCAATCAACGTTTATGCCCACATTGAACAAACACTGGATTCAAATCCACGTTCATACTCTGATAGCTCCCTGCTGAGTGTTCTTGGTGGTAACTGACTTACAGTTAATGAATCTGTTTTCAATTTTGTGAATCAAAGATATCACCAACATCCCCTACAGAATCATTTTTACTAAGTTATACGTGAATGGTTGGTCCTTAGATCTCACTCAGGATACGTAGATTCCCCTCCTCCCGCCCTTAATCTACTATTCCATTTATATCAGGTATGTTATTTGAATTACTATTATTAGATACTCAAGCTGCCCCATATACAGAAACTTTTAGCAAATTAATTTGCTTTCCCAAGGGCATTAACAATTTCTCTTTTCTTGTGGATAATTTGAGTCATATAACCGACCACCAAATTTGGGTCAACGTTAATAGCCTAGGATGCTATGAAGTATAGAATCATGTTCTAATTTTCTTACTGGTCTCAATCTTGCCTGCTATATTTTCTCCATCCTGATTTTTATTTACTTATATTTCTCTACAAGCCATCTTTTTAAAACAAGTCAGGGCAAGGATCGGTAGGCGAATATTGAAGAGATGATAGATACGTACGTATAGTGCTGGTACTAACGAGTTCTTTCCTTGCTTATGCTATAACTTAGATTTGAAATACTACCCTCTGACATCCAAATCTATTAAAAATATGTCTGTTTTAGAGCTTGTTTCTTGTACCCACTACCTATTCCTTGAAGCACCGTCTAATCCTTCAACCAGAAGTGCGGTCTCTGTTTCTGCTGACCCTCCTCACATTGTGTATTCTTCTGTTGCTGCATTGACCTCACTCCTCTCTGTAATTCAATCTCTGGCTATTTGAGGGTGTTTCTCATTCTCCTTTCCCATGTTGTAAGTTTTTAAGGGCAATGGTACCCGTACCGTTCATTTTTATAACCCACAATGCACTCAGCAGAGTATGTAACTGATGTTCAACAAATTCTCAGACAGGATTGAAATGAATTTGGTATTCACTTAAATATTTTAAGCAACTTCAAAACCTATTCAGACAACGTGCATGACTGAAACACAAATATCATTGAATATTGGGGCTACCGTTAACTAATGATTTCCTTTATTTGATCGATGTCTCTAAAATTGGGCAGAAAAATTCAGAATTTGTGGTTTTGTGGATGACCATATACTGAGGCGTATTAGATTGTCTTTACAATCTTGGAATAAACATTGTCTTTCTAAGAATTCAGAATTTGTGGTTTTGTGGATGGCCATGTACCGAGGCATATTAGATTGTCTTTACAATCTTGGAATAAACATTGTCTTTCTAATCTTGGAATAAACAAGCAACACTAGTAGTGTGAAGTGAATGAAAGTAACGTGGACAATCACAAGAAAATCTAGCACAAAGAAGGCTGCCAGATGGCCAGAACTTTCGTAGGGAGAAGAGTGAACTTCGGAACACAGAATGGAAAGTCGCACAGTAGAGTTGTACCCATCATATAATGATCAGAGTCCAGAAAATTGTTCAAAAATTGGGTAAGAAGTAGAGTTTTAAGAGTTCACAGCTGTATTTGGTTTATGAAGTCTGCATATAAAAGATGAGGGGGGATGAAGGTTTGCAGAGGTAGTGAGGGATGTTGAAAGAATGAGGCCGAAGGCAGTTCTGGATTAACTAGATCGAGGCAAATTGGCTCAAGCAATTTATTAGACAGAAAAAAAAGGATCCCAATGAAAAGGAATGGAGATTCTTATTAAAAATGAAGGAAATACCTGGCTATCCTTTCATCTCTTTAAATATATTGGCCTGGGATTTCAGACAATCGTACTATTGTATCAGTCGCTTGTGCGCACGCGTACCTCTTCTTGTTTATGTGTCCCCATCCATCACTAGCCAACGACATCATTAGGGATGCAAAGCCTGTAGAGTGTGTGTCGCAGCGAAATGCTATGGCTCTATTTACAGCGCTCTCTTTACATAAATATTATAAAGGGTGTAATGATGCCTGATTTTCATAGTTTTTGTGGTAGAGTTAAAATTTCCAGATAGCGCCACAACACTATTTTGGGTGTCACCTGTTCTTCCAGAAGGTTCCTACTCTTCCCTCCAGCAGCAGAGTCTGTGTTTCTTCCCCCTTCAGACTGGGGGCTCTTCTGTGGCTGCTTTGATAAGTGGAATATGATGCAAGTGACACTCTGCGACCTCCTCGGTGAGGTTATACCATATGACCCAGCTTCTGCTTGGCTATCCCCTCCTGGGTCGTGCACAGAGTCCTAGGTCACCATGATGAAAGGACCGCATACACAGACCACATGGGGCGGGAAGCAAGCAGCCCCATCTCTGTGAGCCCTCCTCTATTTGCATCTTCCCACCTCAGGCCCCAGACAATGCCAGCCAAGCTGTCATCTCACAGCAGCTTGCAAGACACCTGAGCAGGACCCACCCAGGGGAGCCCAGAACCATAAGGATCATCATAAAATGATTGTTGTTTAAGCCTCTAAGTTGGGGGATGGGGTGGTTTGTTGTGTAGCAATGGGATAATCAGAGCAGTATTTCCCAAGATATGTTAGGATGTGTCCATTTGACCAGCTAGGAAAGTGAACAGAAATGATATTTGCTCTCACTTAAAAAAAAAAAATGTTATTGTTAGGGCTGGTATCGAAATTCAGAGTTTCTGTTTCTTATTCAGACCTCCGGTCCACTCTACTTATGATGGAGAAACACAACACACCCTAAGGTCCACTGGATGAAAATTTATAACATGCAATTTACATTAAGGCTGGATTTTTTTTTTTTTTTTTTTTTTAAGGCTGGATTTTTAAACAGCTATTTCCCAAACCCAAATAACAGAGCATGGGGCCTGTGATGGGTTTTCATTAGCAGAGCGTATACCTCGCCTTTGCAGGCTCTCCCACACTGAAGCATTGCGCTTTAATTGTGGTTTCTAAAGTCTCACTTGATGGATGTACTTTTAAAAATAGAATCCGTAGATATGCACATATCAATATTTTCCTATTGAGTAGTACACAGAAAAACTAAATAGCACCACACAGGCCTGCGAGGAGCTGCGCTAATTAGTCACGCCATAGATAAACAGCTCGCCCATCATCATTTTAAGCTTCCTCTATGCAGAACACTGAATTCGAAATAAAACAACGGGACAGTAGTCCCTGTTTTCAAAGACTTTGTTATCTGGGTAGAGACAGAAAAATAGACCCATATCAAGGATAATTCCAAACACACACAAGCCAAATATAAACAAGTTGTTCTTGGTACAAACTGTGTTTCAGTGACGAGGGGGAAAAAAAAAGTGAAGTCCTAGACCGAGCTTTTCTTTATGAAAAATTATAAATATTTAGCACACTTACATGTGCATATTTAAAAGTCAGGTGATGAATTATGCATTTCTAAATATTCAAGCATTTGCTGATATGCTGCTGGATTCATTGTCCTGTTACTGAAAACTATTATGTTGAATAGCATAATATTGCCAAATTTCTCCCCCGCCCCCCCATGTGATTTAATAGCTTTATTTTTGTTCCTTTTCAAGTTTTTATTTAAATTCTAGTTAGTGAACATACAGTGTAATATTAGTTTCGGGAGTAGAATTTAGTGATTCATCACTTACATCTCACACCCAGTGCTCATCAAACAAGCACCCTCCTTAGTCCCCATCACCCATTTACCCCCCCCCAGCCAACTCCCCTCCATCAGCCCTCAGTTTGCTCTCTGTTCCCCTGTAAAACAGAGTCTGTTTTACAGTTTGCCTCTCTTTTCCCCTTTGCTCACCTGTTTCATTTCTTAAATTCCATATATGAGTGAAATCCTATGGTACTTGTCTTTCTTGGACTGACTTATTTTGTTTGGCATAATACCCTCCAGCTCCATCCCCATCCTGCAAATGGCAAAATTTCATTATTTTTGATGGCTGAGTAATATTCCACTGTGTACACATATATGCCTTATCCTCTTTACTGATTCATCAGTTGATGCACATGTGGCTCTTGTCATGATTTGGCTGTTGTCAATAACGCTATAATAAATTATATAATTTATATTTATATAATATTATATAATAAATTATATAATTTATATTTCTATAAATAAATTATTATTTATATAATATTATATAATAAATTATATAATTTATCTTTCTATAAATAAATTATTATTTATATAATAAATAAATGCTATAATCATTGGGGTGCATGTGGCCCTTCTTATCACTATTTTTTATCCTTTGGGTAAATACCTAACAGTGCAATTGCTGGATCATAGGGTGCTTCAATTTTTGACTTTTTGAGAAACCGTCTTCCAGAGCGGCTGCACCAGTTTGCATTCTCACCAACAGTGTAAGAGGGCTTCCCTTTCTCTGCATCCTCGCCGACAAAGTACGAATGCAACAGCTCCGCAGATCATGGTCATGCCAGGTGAGAGCTTTGTCCACGCTCCCTAAACATGACTATTTTCCCCCAAATTAAAGGAATGTGCCTGAGGTTGTATTTGGGGTTTACATTTCATATTAAAGCAATGATAGCTAAGAAAATTGTTTTCACATTTCCCTTCAGACATCCCAGGGTAACCACTTGGATGAATATTCTTGGGGTATTTGCTCATTAGACATTTATAGAATGGAATGTCTTTTTTCTTCCCTCTGCTTTTAAATCCATTTTGTTTTGCTTCTAAGTGAATTAGAGAATAAAACTATTTTTAAGGAAAAGTTTAACTAAATGTGGTCCCGCGATACTGTATTTCATAAGTGTAAATAACATAATACAAGCAGCTAATATGATCCAAAAAAATGAAAAATCAGGACAGACACCGACTGCAGCATGCCGTACTAACTGGTGTGCAGCTGGCTCCGAGCAAGGGGAGTCAGGGAGAAGCAGAAGCAAAAATCAGTTTAAAAGTGTAAGTCCTTCCCAGTCTGCACTTACAATTAAAAACTCTCCTGGGAAGAAGCCCTGGAACTCTGGGAAACCCGGTGGCCATTCTGGAGTGGCTTACCTTGGCAAGAGAGAGGGTTCAATGTCTCTGTTTCCATCTAAGAAAACCAGGTAGGCATCAAGACCAACTGGTCCAAGACTGTTGTTACCTGTGTTGTTGATATTAGCCCGTCCGACAGGTGTGAGGTGGGACCTCATTGTGGTTTTGATTTGCATTTCCCTGATGGTGACGGATGTTGAACATCTTTTCAAGCGTCTGTTGGCCATCTGGATGTCTTCTTTGGAAGGATGTCTAGTCATGTCTTCTGCCCATTTTTAACTGGATTAATTTGTTTTTGGATGTTGAGTTTGCTAAGTTGTTTATAGATTTTTAGATACTAACCCTTTCTCAGATATGTCATTCACAAAGATCTTCTCTCATTCTGAAGGTGGTCTTTTTATTCTGTTGATCGTTTCCTTCACTGTGCACGAGATTTTTTAACATTTTTTTTTTTAAGTCCCAGTAGTTCATTATTGCTTTTGTTTCCCTTGCCTCTGGAGGCACGTCAGGTAAGAAATTGCTCTGGCCACACTGTCAAAGAGGCTGCTGCCTGTGTTCTCCTCTAGGATTTTGATTGTTTCCTGTCTTACATTTAGGTCTTTCATCCATTTTAAATTTGGTTTTGTGGATGGTGTGAGAAAGTGCTCCAGTTTCATTCTCCTGCATGTGGCTGTCCGTTTTCCCAACACCATTTGTTGAAGACACATTTTTCAACCATTTGTTGAAGTCTTTTTCCCACTGCATATTCTGTCAAGCTCTGTTGAAGATTAGTTGACTATACCACTGTGGGTCCATTTCTGGATTTTCCATTCTGTTCCATGGATCTATGTGTCTGGTTTTGTGACACCAATGTCCTTGTTTTTTTTTTTTTTTTTTTTTAATTTTTTTAAATTTTATTTATTTATGATAGTCACATAGAGAGAGAGAGAGAGGCAGAGACATAGGCAGAGGGAGAAGCAGGCTCCATGCACCGGGAGCCTGACGTGGGATTCGATCTGGGGTCTCCAGGATCGCGCCCTGGGCCAAAGGCAGGCGCCAAACCGCTGCGCCACCCAGGGATCCCACCAATGTCCTTGTTTTGTGCCACACTCTCTTCATGACTACAGCTTTGTAATACAGCTCGAAGTCTGGAATCATGATGCCTCCAGCTTCGCTTTTCTTTTTCAAGATTGCTTTGGCTATTTGGGGGTCTTTTGTAGTTCCCTACAAATTTTAGGATCGTTTGTTCTAACTCTGTGAAAAATGCTGGTGGTATTTTGATAGGGACTGCTTTCAATGCGTAGACGCTTTGGGAAGTAGAGACATTTTCACTGTATTTGTTCTTTTAATCCATGAGTTTGGGAAGTTTTTTCATTTATTTTTTGGATCTTCTTCAATTTCTTTTATGAGTGTTCTATATTTTTCAAGGTACAAATCTTTTACCTCTTTGGTTAGGTTTATTCCTAGATATCGTATGGGCTTTTGTGCAATTATGAATGGGATTGGTTCCATGATTTCTCTTTCTGCTGCTTCATTATTGGTGTATGGAAATGGAACAGATTTCTACACATTGATTTTGTATCCTGTGACTTTGCTGAATTCATGTATCAATTCAAGCAATTTTTTTGGTGGAGTCTTTCAGGTGTTCTATAGAGAGTATCAGGTCATCTGCAAATAGGGAAAGTTTGACTTCTTCCTTGCTGATTTAGATGCCTTTTATTGCTTTTTTGTTGTCTGATTGCTGAGGCTGGGACTCCCAGTAGTATGTTGAATAACAGTGGTGAGAGGGACATCCCCATCTTGTTCCTGACCATAGAGGAAAAGCTCTCAGTTTTTCCCAATTGAGGGTGATATTAGCTGTGGGTCTTTCCTATAAGACCTTTATGATCCTGAGATGTGTTCTCTGTGTCCTACTTTGCTAAGGGTTTTTATCAAGAGTGGATGTTGTACTTTGTCAAATCCTTTTTCTGCATCTCTTGAGAGGATCATATAGTTCTTGTCCTTTCTTATATTAATGTGGTGTCTCACGTTGATGATTTGCAAATATTGAACTGCTCCTACAGCCCAGGAATAAATCCCACTTGACTGTGGTGAATTATTCTTTTAATATACTGTTGAAGTCAATTTGCTAGTATTTTATTGAGAATTTTTGCATCCCTGTTCATCAGGGATATTGGTCTGTAATTTCCTTTTTTAGTGGGGTCTTTGTGTGGTTTGGTATCAGGGTAATGCTGACCTCATAGAATAAGTTTGGAGGTTTTCCTTCCATCTCTATTTTTTGGAACAGTTTGAGAATAGGCATTAACTCTTCTTTAAATATTTGGTAGAATTCCTCTGGGAAGCCATCTGGCCCTGAACTTTTGTTTGTTGGGACATTTTTGATTACACATTCAATTTCTTAGATGATTACCAGTCTGTCCAAATTTTTCTGATTTTTCCTGTTTCAGTTTTGGTAATTTATATGGTTCTAGGAATTTACCTGTTTCTTCCAGATTGTCCAATTGGTTGATAGAAAATTTTTCATAATATTCTCTTATAACTGTTTGTATTTCTGTGGTGTTGGTTGTGAACTCTCCTCTCTGATTTATGATTTTATTTATTTGGGTCCTTTCTCTTTTCTTTTTGGTAAGTTGGCTACAGGTTTATCAATCTTCATAGTTCTTTCAAAGACCCAGCTCCTAGTTTTACTGATCTGCTCTAGTTCCTTTTGTTTCTTTATCATTGATTTCTGCTCTAATCTTTATTATTTCCCTTCTTCTGGCGGTAGGGTTAATTTGTTGTTCTTTTTCTAACTCCTTTAGGTATAACGTTAGGTTGCCTATTTGAGATTTTTCTTGCTTCTTAGAGTAGGCCTGCATTGCTATAAACTTCCCTCTTATGACTGTTTTTGCTGCATCCCAGAGGTTTTGGCCTGTCATATTTTCATTTTCATTTGTTTCCTTGTATTTTTTGATTTCTTCAATTTCCTGGTTAACTCATTCATTCTTTAGTAGGGTGTCCTTTAACTTCCATGTATTTGTGGTTTTTCCAAATTACTTCTTGTGGTTGACTTCCAGTTTCATAATGTTGTGGTTGGAAAATATGGATGGTATGAGCTCAATATTTTTATATTTGTTGAGGCCTGATTTGTGACCCAGTATATGATCTGTTCTGGAGAATGTCCTGTGTGCCCTCAAAAAGAATGTGTATTCTGCTGCTTTAGAGGAAATATTCTGAATATGTCTATTATGTCCATCTGGTCCAATGTGTCATTCAAAGCCATTGTTTGCCAATTGACCTTCTGCTTAGATGATCTATCCATCTCACTGCAAGTGGGATGTTAAAGTCCCCCAGTATTATTGTGTTATTATTAATGAGGTCCTTTATGTTTGTTATTAACTATTTTATATATTTGGATGCTCCCAATTAGGGGTCTTATATTTACAATTGTTAGATCTTTACGATCATGGATGCTTTATTATGATATGGTGCTCTCTTCATTTCTTGTTACAGTCTTTGGTTTAAAATCTAGTTTTTCTGATATAAGTATGACACTTCCAGCTTTCTTTTGATGTCCATTAGCCCAATAAATGGTTCTCTCTCCCCCTCACTTTCAATCTGCAGGTCCCTTTAGGTCTAAAATGAGCCTCTTGTAAGCAGCATATCAATGGGTCTTGGTTTTTTTTGTTTGTTTGTTTTGTTTTTTACTTTTAGTCCATTCTCATACTCCATGTTTTTGGTTGGAGCATTGAGTCAGTCCATTTCTACTTAGACTTATTATGATAGATATGAATTTAGTGCCATTGTATTACTTTAGAAGTAATTGTTTCTGGAGATTTTCTCTGTTCCTTTCTAGTCCTTATTGCTTTTAGTCTTTCTTTCCCACTCAAGAGTCCCCTTTAGTATTTCCTGCAGGGCTGGTTTAGTGGTCACAGACTCCTTTAATTGTTGTTTGTCTGGGAAACTCCTGATCTGTCCTTCTACTATGAATGAGAGCCTTGCTGGGTAGAGTATTCTTGGCTGCATATTTGTCCCATTCAGAATGTTAAATAGTTCCTGCCACTTTCTTCTGGCCTATCATGTTTCTGTGGAAAGATCTGCCTCTAATCTTATTTGCCTTCCCTTGTGAGCTACGAACTTCTTTTCCCTTGCTGCTTGTAGGATTTTTTCCTTATCTATATATTTTGCAAATTTATCCTTATGATTGTTGTTTGGAATTCTGGATCAGGCATATTACTTATATTTGTTTTGATCAGATCCCTGGCTATAACTTTTTCTTGTTCTTTCTTTTGGGATAAATTCTTCCACATTGACATTTTGTCCAAGTCTCTGTCTTCTTTTGTGTGTTAGGAAAGCCTGAACAGAAAACTGTTCCTGAGAGTAATGGCTTTATTAAGAAGAGGTCATGAAATGTTCAGGGCCTGGTCCTCCAGGAAGTGTCTCTGGTGTGTGCTGTGTGCGCTCTGCTACTGGGTTTTGGCTGCCCTTTCCCTAGGTTAACCCCCTGCAGAGTGTCTCCTTGCCTGTGGTACGGGGTGTTTGGACCTTGGCCAGAGTGTGGTAAGTTTAATTATATGTACTCCAGTCTGCTTGTTAAAAGAGACTTGATGCTACTTCCCTTAGAGTTGAAGCTTTGCAGCACTCCCTGGTCAGTAGACTTGGTGTGTGTGCAGGGGTTTGTGCTGGTCTTCCAGGGGAGGGGCCCATTGTTGCTCTGACTTTCAGTCACTCTTGCCCTTGTGATAAAGGCACTTGCAGAGTACAGGGAAATGGAGCTTGATGTAAGTGGTTTAGGCCTCCAATGTTGGCACTGTGCTGCTTACTGAAGTTAGTTTAGGAGCCGGGGAGAAAAATGGTGCCAGATGTCTCCCTTATTCCCAGAAAGGGCAGTTTGCACCCACTGCTGGCCAGGAAGGCCACCCAGAAGAGCAAATAGTCACCTTTCATGTGTCTCAGGCATCTCTGAGATCCCTGCCTTCCCTCTGTCTGTACTGGGCTGTCTGCCTGCCTGGCAGAGCAGTACACCTGTTTTATTTTAGGCAGGCCAGCTGAGTTTTAAAACTCCCAAGACTAGAGACCTGGTATGGCACAGACCTGCACTGGTCCTCTGGGAGAGGAGCTCGCCTCACCGAGACAGGTGTAAGCTTGTCCCAGGAGGGTAGTTTCACCACCACATAGGAGCTTGGAGTTTGGAGTAAAGCTAGCAAAAAGCAGGTGTCTGGGTTAGCCACCTCCAGCAGGTATCTCTGTCCCTGTGTTCAAGGGGTGGGGGGACACAATGGTGCTGCTGGGTCTTTTGTCTCCCAAAAGGCAATGCCTCCTCTCCCAGATGCACTCCAAGAGGGGGGAGTGTCTCTCCCAGGGCATCCCACGAGATCCTGCGATGGCTGTGATTGCTCCAGCCCTCCTGCTTCACAGGGGCTGTGCAGTGCTCACCAGGTTCGACACCAACAACAGCTGGGACCTCTACAACTCTGGTCTTTGAGCCTCAATGGTTGTAAAAACTCATGAAAATCAGCCCCTCTCACTTTCCCAGTGAATGATGTTGGGGAAGCAGTTTTCCTGTGTCATCCCCTGTGCCCTCTTCTGTCTCACATCCACACTTCCCCTCTGCTACACCCACAACCCTCTTCTCCCTCAAATCAGGTCCTGCCCCTCCGACCTTCCATGACGTGGCCTCCCCTCTCCCTCTAGTTGTGCAGTTTGTTCTGTGAGTCCTCAGATCAGTTTCTTGGGTGTTCAGAATGATTTGACATTTATCTAGCTGTGCTTGAGGGACAAGGCAAGCCTGGGGTCCTCCTACTATTTCACCATTTTCCCCCTATTTTCCTCTAAAATTGCCAGTTTTCAATAGTTTTTACAAAACTGGCGATTTCATACATTTCATTCTGACCTACCAGTTTAGTGAAGGAACTTTCCCTGGCTCAGATGATTTACCCTTACCAAGGACCACAGTCAGTTGACAAACGTTCAGTCATCCTTTTGGAAGATCTCGATGTCAGGAGAGCCAATTTTACTTGTAAGTAAATATATATACTGTATTTTACTCTATCAAACTATCAGCATTCCCATCCATATTCTACATGTATAATTTTTAATAGTAGATTACCTGGGAACATTTGTTTTGAAATTATAATTACTTCTTTTTAGATTTAAGATAGCTATCAAACATTTTACAAACTGCACATCTCAGACTGAGGGGCTTATTTCAACTCATCCTGTGTTCCCAGCGGAGACAAGTATCACAGGAGAAGTATAATATTTACAATAATGCTCTCTTGGATCCATGGTAACTTCTTTTGAGGAGCATCAAGTGCCTTACATACATTCATTACCTGCCTAATCCTTTGGAAAACCCAGGAAGGAGGATAAAAAGTCAAAAAAAGTACAGAAAATGATTGAATTCCTGCTGTGATTAGGTTTTGGCTGGTGGAATCAAACCCATCAGTCAATATTCAGTTACTGATCAAGATAGTAAGTGTAAGGAAAGTTTGTAATTTGGGGGCATCTCCGAGGGAAAATCGGACTAGTTATCAGAAATCAACGTTACCGTGCCTTCTATTTTACAATCTTCTTCCAATCAGTGAGACTTTGTTTAGTTGCAGCACAGAATTGATAAATTTATGTTATGTGTATAATATTTCTAGCTAGAGACTCTTGGATCATGTTATCTGAAAGGGTTTAGAATCTGTCCTGGATCAGAATGTTATCCCCAATTTCCAACCTACAGTTTTTACCCGAAATGTCCTAAGGTTATGGAGAATTATTTTCCCTATTTCCCCAAGCTTTGGGGAGCTAAACAGTGTTTCAAGGAGACAGCTAGTTGGGCGAGATGAAATGCCAGGCCATCTGTTGCTAAATTACGCTCAACACATGCATCCCACACATATTCAATATATTAATTATATAGCCACCTTTGAAAATACGACCTCTACATCATATAAGTTAATATGAAGATGGTTTACAAAAGATTTTATTCACAAACATCTATTGATCACTTTTTATGTGTAATACACTGTACTAAGTACCCAGATATATTGAATCACAATCTATACAAAGTTTCATGAATTTCTTTCGGTATTTAACTTAATGGAGTTTTACCACATGTCACCCTAACCTTCAATAGTGTCTCTGTAAAATTTGTAATATAGAATAAGAACTCATATCACATTATGTTAAGATATTTAAATTACTGGAATATGTTATATAACAGGTGCATCAAGCATCAATACATTGAGTTTTCTAAATACCTCATTTGCAAAATTTTTCATTTCATAGCATCATTGAAATTCTGACAACGGATATATGAGATTTTGGAGTGAACTAGTTCTTATACTCAGTTTTCCAACTTTCCCCAGATTCTATTGCAATCAGTGAACTTGAAGGTAATATTCAGTCTAGTTCCTACCAATGTTGACCCTGCTCCGGAAGCAAACTTTTTGCTTTTTACCTTCCAGGTGGCCACTGGCCCTTGGCTTGGCTTCCTTTTTATGAGAGTGATGTGTAAGAAAAGTGTGCCCAAATTTCACAATGAAGGGGTATGATAGGTGTGAAAGGGAAACCAAAATTCTTCCACTAATAGTGTATATTTTTTCTTTCTTTCAATACTTTTCCTTTTCCTTTTTTTTTTTTTTTTTTTGGCCAGAGAGATGCTTCTTGGTCCCCGTTTCATGTGTCGATGATTCCACTCAAGTGTTGAGCTCCAGCCTCTGGTCATTGCAAGGCCTGTGATGAATTCATTTAAAAGCTACATTATTGGGGATCCCTGGATGGCTCAGCGGTTTAGCGCCTGCCTTTGGCCCAGGGCGTGATCCTGGAGTCCCGGGATCGAGTCCCATGTTGGGCTCCCGGCATGGAGCCTGCTTCTCCCTCCTCCTGTGTCTCTGCCTCTCTCTCTCTCTCTCTATGTCTATCATAAATAAATAAATCTTAAAAAAAATAAATAAAAGTTTAAAAAAATAAAAAAAATAAAAGCTACATTATCTTACCTAATCCTCAAAACAAGTTGAATCCCTAATGCTCTAGAGCAATGCCGTGCAGCACAGTAGCCACTGGCCACAGGTGGTCATTGAGCACTCAAAACACGACTAGTCCAGACTAAGATTTGTCATAAGTGTAAAATACCATGTTTTGAAACTCAGTTTGAAAAAAAAAATGTAAATTATGTCATCAATAAATTTTATATTGATAACATGTTGAAATTATAATATTTTGGATATACTGGGCTAAATAAATGAACTTAGTAAAATAATTTCACCTATTTCACTTTTATTGTTTTATTTTTTTAAAAGATTTCATTTATTTATTCATGAGAGACATAAAGAGAGAGAGAGAGGCAGAGACACAGGCAGAGGGAGAAGCAAGCTCCATGCATGGAGCCCGACGTGGGACTTGATCCTGGGATCCAGGATCACACCCCGGGCTGAAAGCAGGCACTAAACCACTGAGCCACCCAGGGATCCCCATTTTTATGGTTTTAATGTGGCTACTAGTATATTTAAAATTACACGTGTGGTTGACATATTTTTATAGGACAGCACAGTGCTCTAAACAGCGCAAGGCTCCTGGTATAGAAAAGAATCTCAGGCTTTTTTTGCTTAGAATTACAAATACTCGAGTTTTGTTTCTTTTTTTGCTAAGACTTTCAACTGCCTTGAGTAAGATAAACAGATACCAGGAAGGTTCCTCGAAAACCAGAAATGCAATTAGCCTCGGATACAAGGCCTTGATCACAGTCAAATGACTGAACGAAGTTTTGTTTTGCTTTTTAAAAAGAAAGGAAAGAAAAGGGCCAAGATAAATTAAACCAATGAAATGATATCAGTGTCTAGAATGATCAAGGGAAACGAGAGAGAGACACCAATGGCTAGAGACAGGGAGGGACGTGCCGGGGTGGCGTGGGGATCCTCAGGGCGGTAGGGCGATGTTACCTCAGGCCTTGTGGTAATCACATACAATTATAATAATCTGCTCGGGATCTCAGCTCTATCAGGTTGGGACGCAGCTCTACTGTCATCCCTCAGAACAATGGTGTGAAACAGACACAATAAATAGAGTGAACTCTATTACACTTGGATGGGCCTGGGACTGGGCCATCGTATCGCGGTGAGAAGTCTGTGATCTTTATTATTCCCACTGCATCCACAAGAAAATTGAAGTGGAGAGGGGGTTGAGGAACTTGCTCAAATAAAAAAGCTAGCAAGAAACAAAGTTAGATTTTTAATCCGGGTCGACCTCACTTTATTCTGTGCTCTTCTTCCGGTACCAAAAGGAGATCACCTGCCTCTCCGTGATTCTCGGCCTGGTGGAGAGATATTTTGCTTGTTGTTTTAAATGACAGATTACTTAATCTGGACGCAACATACTCTTTTTGGTCTGTTTGCTGTGCTTTTGGAGACAGTTTTGACGATATCATCTTAAAACGTGCTAGAGATGTGAAGTGATCTAGTGTAGTTTCTGGTCTTATTTTTGCATGGCAACGGAAGATCCGAAGGATCTAGCTTTATGATCAACTTGGCCCAGGGAGCACGACTGGTGTCTGCAGTTTAGAGCAAAATGGTTTGGATTACAGGCATATCTCAGAGGTACTGTGGGTTCTGTTTCAGACCACTGCAATAAAGTGAGTCAGATGATTTTTTTTTTTTCTTTGCTTCAGTGCATGTGAAGGTCATGTTTACACCATACTGTTGCCTATTAGGTGTGCAAGAGCATCGTGTCTAAAAAACTCCACAGTGTATACGCCTTAATTAAAAAATACTTTATTGCTAAAATAAGCACACCGTCACCTAGGCTTTTAATGAGGCGCCATCTCTTTGCTGGTGTAGGGCCTTAGCTCCGAGTCGATACCTGCGGACCCATCAGGGTGGTGGTTGCTGGAAGGCCAGGGTGGCTGTAGCAACTTCTTGCAATAACTTGTGGCAATAAGACGATGAAGTCGGCCATATGGACGGCCTTCCTCTTATGAGTGATTCCTCTGTAGTGTGTGACGCCTGGTCTTCGGTAGCCTTTCACCCACAGTAGGGCCTGCAGAACTGGAGCCGATCTCCTCGCGTGCCCTGCCGCGGCTCTGTTAACTCCTTCACGTAATATTGCAGACTCTTTGTTAGCACTTGCACAGTCTTCATTGCATTTTCACAGGAGTAGATTTCATCTCCAGAAATCACCTCTTTTTTGTGCTCACTCAAAAGCAGCGACCCCTCACTGTTCAAGTCATGGGATGACGTTGCGGCAAGTCCGTCCCGTCTGCAGGCCCCACTTCTGGTTCCAGTTGTCTCACTATTTCCACCACCTCTGAAGTCACCTCCTCCAGCCAAGTCTTGAGCTCCTCTGAAGCCCTCCATGAGGACTGGAATCCGCTTCTTCCGAACTCTTGTGGCTGTTGATACCTGGACCTCTCAGGTTGGTCACAAGTGCTCCTAATGGCACCGAGAATCCTGAATCCTTTCCAGAAGCTTCCAGTTTTACTCTGCGTGGAGTCACCCGAGGAGCCACTACCTGCGGCGGCTCTGGCCTTGCGAAAGGTGTCTGTCTCTGAAGTTTAAGGCTTGGAAGTCAAATGACGACTTGCCCACGGCTGCCGAGGCTGCTGTGTTCGCAGGCATGAGAAGGCAGTCTTGTCATCGCTGTCATCGGCCGTCGCCGTCGGGGTCATGGCTGGCCGGGGTTGTTGCCAATGAGCGGTCATACTAGAAAAGGACTCTTTCTTTCTGAGCAGGAGCTCTCCCCAGTGGGCAAACCGTGCTGGAGGCAGCCAGGCCGCCGTCCAGGCTCTGTTCTTTCCACTTGTGGGCATTGCGGGCCCCTCAGGGTTCAAGGGTCCTCAGGCTGGTAGGTGAGCCTGGCTGCGCCTTCGGGTCACCAGCCGCATGGTCCCTAAGCGGGGCTTGTCCTGCCCTTGAGCCTCGGAAGCGGCCTTCTGCTTCCCCTCTCTCGCTGTGAAAGTCCTGGGGCATCTTGCAGAGTGAGCCTCTTTGGCCTCCCTGGAAATCTGTTGTTCAGCCCAGCCACCTCCCCAATTACTTTAATCTCCTGGACCCTTTGCAGCACCTGCGGCTTCGTCCCCTTGAGCTTTGGGGTTCTGGAGGCAGCTCCTGGGCAGGTTCTGGAGCGCTCTGCCGTCATCTCATTCATGTGCTCAGTGGAGCAGCACGTGCAGTTTCCTTCTAGAACGTTCCCTTTGCACCTACAGCGTGGCTAAGGGCCTGGCACGCGGGTCACAGCTTTCAGCCTAGCCTAATCATTTGCAGCTTTAGGCTTCCGGTGGGCGATGAGGGGGTCCTCCCTTCACACCAACCCTGGGGGTGCCTGGGGGTCATTTATGGGCTTGATTTCACTACAGCTGTGTCTCAGCAACTGGGGAGGCCAGTGGGGGGGAGGAGATGAGGTGTAAGCTGGGGCAGACTGGACAGTGTTCACGGGCTTGGTGATGCCCCGCGGCCGCATCGGCACATCGGAGGCCACTGAGCACCCCCTGAACGAATTACAGTGATCACCGACAAGTCTCAAATTCCGTGAGAGCTCTGAAAAATGAAGGGAGCCAATGCTGTTGGAAAAACAGTGTCCATAAACTCGCAGCATTGCCCCTAACTTTCAATTTAAAAAAAAATGCTGTACTGGTGAAGTTGCAATAAAACGGGGGGGGGGGGCGCCCGGATAGGATTCGATGTTGGTGGCTTGGTTCCTCCAAATGATTCACTCCACAGCGTTTTCCCCTGTCTTTATTTATTTTTAAAGATTTTGTTTATTTATTTGACAGATGGAGAGAGAGCGGGTGAGCAAGTGGGGGGCTCGGCAGAGGCAGAGGGAGAAGCAGGCTCCCCGCGGAGCTGGGGCCTGGACCCCCAGGCAGGCCCTGAGCCCAAGGACACATCTACCGGTCTGAGCCACCCAAGCCCCCATTTCCCCTTCTCTTTTAGATTGAGTTTGTTTTGATCCGATTCTCTCTCCCTTCTCCTAATTCAAATGGGGAAGGAGCCGCCTTACTCCTCTCTGCGATCTTGGGGCGCAGCCCAGGTCCAGCACGGAGCTGCCGCTGTCATCCATTCACGGGGCCACTGCCTGTATATGCAGGAAATAGTCGACAAACGGAAACGCTCTGTCTCTGGGGGGCCGGGCCCCAGGCGGGGATGGCAGAGGGCAGATGGCTGTAGCGCACCACAGTGCCAGGACAGCCAGTGCCCCATCGGCCGGTGCACCTGCCCAGGTGTAAGCGCCCAGTGCTGTGGGAACACCGGTTTTGGTAAAAAGCTGAAGACTTCCAGAGAAAGTGCCATTCCAGCTGAGACCTCAGGGGAGAGATAGGGGGAAAGGATTGGGGGGGGGGGGCGGGTAGGAAAGGCAAGGAGAGCCTACCAGAAGGCAAGACAAAGCTGCAGATTTCACTTTGGAGTTTGGTTGGGGGTTTTCCTTGTGGGAGGGAGTGGAAGTCACAGGAATACAGGGAGACAGGGGATTAAGGAGAACTGCTCAACCAACATCGAAGGAATTATGTTAAGAAGCAATCTATCACATGATGCAACTCATTAAGAATTTCTTTTTTTTTTTTTTTTAAGATTTTATTTATTTTTTCATGAGAGACACACAGAGAGAGGCAGAGACCCAGGCAGAGGGAGAAGTAGGTTCCATGCAGGGAGCCCCATGTGGGACTTGATCCCGGGACCCCTGCCGTCACAGCCTGGGCCAAGAGCAGGCTCCAAACCACTGAGCCACCCAGGGATCCCCTAATTAAGAATTTCTAAGATGATTGATTTAGAGTATGAATTTTAACCATTTAACCTTATAAGCATATTTTCTGTAATTAAAAAAATTAAAATGGATATTAACCTGATGATACTGGAGTCCTCACATTCCTAAATACATATGCATATGTATTATATATCCGTTTCATTGCGATTCTACGGACTGTACCATACTTATCATGAGGGATCTCTCCCTATGATAAATGGGCTTCATTAGTAGTGGTTTGAGGCACTATTATTTATTCATCCATAAAGGTTATAAAGCTTCTATTAATTCATTTTCCAGGAACAATTATTTTAAATTCCAAATACTTTGCGCTGTTAGCTTTTAAATGAATAAGGTGAAAATCAATTCTACTTCTTAATTAGATCAGTTTATAAATTTGGGGGGATGGGCAACAGGCTTGAACAAGAGGACTGCGTGGAGACGCACACTGTAAACTCAGTTTTGAGTCTCAGGGTTGGCAGATAATGTGATTTGTTCCTTCACCGGTGCACTAGGTTCTCTTAATCTCAGGTCAATTAACTTCAAAACTGAAGTGACATTTTCTGTAGGTGTGGCTTATAAGGATCAATGAATTAGGTATTATTTATAATGCTCCAAAGAATAATCTATTATGTGTAGAAGTTTGAAGTTAGTACTATTACCTCAAATCCCATACTTTTTTTTTTTTTTTTTGGTGGATTCAGAGAAGAAATCCTAAGTCGACACTTAGAACAAGAAAAAAAAATAAAGTCGCTCCATTATTTTAACTATTAATGGATAGAGTTCAACTGTAATATTATTATAATTAGTGAAACAAACTACTTGAAGTCACAGTATACAGCCTTTTCACTTTTGTATTTTATAGTCAGTGATTATGTTTTTTTTTTTTTTTAAGATTTTATTTATTTATTCATGAGAGACACAGAGAGAGAGGCAGAGACACAGGCAGAGGGAGAAGCAGGCACCCTGCGGGGAGCCCGATTTGGGACTTGATCCCTGGTCTCCAGGATGAGGCTCTGGACTGAAGGCAGATGCTAAACTGCTGAGCCACCCAGGGATCCCCTCTTTATGTTTTTGAACACAAAAGGATGCCCCAGGTGGATAGCCACAGGAAGGGAGATGTGTCATTTGCACTGCTATCCTAACTCTTTGGGGGGTGGGGTGGGGGTAAAGGGAGAGAGCATCTTAAGCAGCCTCCACACCCTCAGAGCCAGGTGTCCTGGGGCCGGGGCTGCATCCCAGCGCCCTGGGACCATGACCCAGGGGTCAGGCTCAGGTGTCCTGGGGCCGGGGCTGCATCTCAGCACCCTGAGACCATGACCCAGGGGTCCGGCTCTCAGCCTAACTCCGGAGTCCCACTTTCACCCAGCAGGCCACGGAGGCGCCTCTCTCCTGACCCTTCACCGCCAGCAACGCTGCTCCTGCAGACTGCACCTGTGCTGCGCACGCACGTACAGGTGGGGATTCCGGTGAGCTCCCATCCCGGTCGAACCGTCGCGGTTCGAAGGCTGATGGCACAAGCCACTCCTCTCGCCCTGCCCTGCGGAGTGAAAGGGAGACGGGGAGAGGTCAGCGCAGGGCGCTCACCGGTCTGCGCTGGGAGGTAGGAGCGGGACGCGGACTTCAGTTACCCCTTTTCCTCCGTAAACATTTTTTAAAGCATTTGCAATGAATCAAAAAATGAAAAGATAAAAAAGAAAATAGTGACATTACACGCAGCCCCTTATTAGTGTTGCGGACGGACATCGTCGGCTACACGCGGCGCCCCTCGCTGCAGGTGCGGCCGGGACCACTGAGGCCCGCAGGGGCCCCTCACCCCGCCAGGTGCGGGAAGCGCGGCGGGAGATGCGCGGAGTCTTGGACCGGAGAGCCCTGGGGCCCCGACGCCCCCGACCCCCCTAATCCCTCCGCGGCCAAGGCAAGGGCGAGGGAGGAGGAGGACGGATGGACGGATGGACGGATGCCCGCGCGGACGGCGCGGACGCGGGAACCACCCCGGCGCGCAGGGGGCTCCCCGACGCTCCCCACACCCCCCCCCCAATCCCTCCGCGGCCAAACTCCTGTCTCCGGGAGAGCAAGGGCGAGGGAGGAGGAGGAGGAGGACGGCTGGATGGACGGCTGGACGGATGCGTGCGCGGATGGAGCGGAGGCGGGGGCCGCGCCGTCCTCACCCCGGCGCGCAGGGGGTCTCCGACGCCCCCCCTCCTCCCTCCGGGGCCAAACTGCTCTCTCCGGTCGAGCAAAGGTGAAGGAGGGGGATGAGGAGGAGGAGGAGGAGGAGGAGGAGGAGGACGGATGGACCGATGCGCGGAGGGAGCGGATGCGGGAGCCGCGCCGTGCGCACTCCGGCGCGCAGGGGTCTCCAACGCTCCCCGCCCCGCCCCGCCCCCCCAATCCCTCCGCGGCCAAACTCCGGTCTCCGGACGAGCAAGGGCGAAGGAGGAGGAAGAGCAGGAGGACGACGGCTGGACCGAAGCGCGCGGAGGGAGCGGGTGCGGGAGCCGCGCGGCCCACACTCCGGCGCGCAGGGGGGCTCCCCGCAGCCCCCGCTCCCTAGCGGGAGCCCCGTGCCCGGCGGCCGGCGCGTATCCCTTTAAGTGACAGCTGTGGCTCGGGGCCCGGTCCCGAGTTGACGTCAGCGCCGCCTCCCGGGTGCGGGGAGCGGGGAGCGTCTCCGTCCGCGCCCGGGCTGCGCTGCGGCCCCTCCCCCCGCCCTCCCCGCGGGGAGCCGCGCGGCCGCCCACGAGCCTCTCGCACTTTCCCGCCGTCGCCCGGGAGCAGCGGCCGCTGCAGCCCCAGCTCCTGCTCCTGCTCCTGCTCCAGCTCCAGCTCCTGCTCCTGCTCCTGCTCCTCCTGCGCCTCCTCCGCCTCCGCCCGCGCGCCGCTCCCCCGATGGAGCCCGAGCGCCGGCGCCGCCGCCGCCGCCGCCGCCCCGAGCCCTGAGCGCGGACGCCGCGGCCCGAGCGAGCCCCGACGCGCGGGGCCGGGGAGCGGGAGGCGCCGGCCGGCGGGGGCAGCGGCGGCGGCGGCGCATGGCCCTCCAGGACCCGGGCGAGGGCGGCGGCGGCGGCGGCGCGGTGCTGCCCATCAGCGAGATGCTGGCGGCGCCCGCCGCCCCGGGGCCCCGCGCGCCGTCGCCCTTCCCCGAGGTGGTGGAGCTGAACGTGGGCGGCCAGGTGTACGTGACCAAGCACTCGACGCTGCTCAGCGTCCCGGACAGCACGCTGGCCTGCATGTTCGCGCCCGCCAGCCCCCGGGCCGGCGCCCGCCGGAGGGCCGAGCTGCCCCGGGACAGCCGCGCGCGCTTCTTCATCGACCGCGACGGCTTCCTGTTCAGGTACGTGCTGGACTACCTGCGCGACAAGCAGCTGGCGCTGCCCGAGCACTTCCCCGAGAAGGAGCGGCTGCTGCGCGAGGCCGAGTACTTCCAGCTGGCCGACCTGGTCAAGCTGCTGGCGCCCAAGGTCACCAGGCGGGGCTCGCTCCACGACGAGGGCTGCCAGAGCGACCTGGAGGACAGCGGCTCCCAGGGCAGCGGCGACGCGCTCCTGCAGCGAGGGGCGGCGGGGGCGCCCTCGGGGGGCGGGGGCGGGGGCCCGGGCCCGGGCCCGGCGGGGGCGGGGGCGGGGGCGGCGGGGGGCCGGCGCTCGGGCTTCCTGACGCTCGGCTACCGCGGCTCCTCCGCCGCCGCGCGGGAGCTCCAGGCCGACGCCCGGTTCCGGCGCGTGGCGCGCATCCTGGTGTGCGGGCGCATCGCGCTGGCCAAGGAGGTCTTCGGGGACACGCTCAACGAGAGCCGCGACCCCGACCGGCCGCCCGAGAAGTACACGTCCCGCTTCTACCTCAAGTTCACCCACCTGGAGCAGGCGTTCGACCGCCTGTCCGAGGCCGGCTTCCACATGGTGGCGTGCAACTCCTCGGGCAGCGCCGCCGCCGCCAGCCAGTACCGCGACGACAAGGTCTGGAGCAGCTACACCGAGTACATCTTTTTCCGTGAGTTCCCTGCTCCTCCCACCTGCGGCGGCTCGGCCCCCCACCCCCGGGCAGGGGTACTGGGCGGCGGGGGGGCGCTCAGGGCCCGGGCAGGTGTCCCGAAAGGGCAGGTGTCCCGGGCAGGGGCTGGGTCGCTACCGGGGATGAGGGGCTTAGAGCCCTGGCTGGAGCCCTGATGGGGCAGGTGTCCCGGGGGGGGGGGGGGGTTGCTTACTCCGGGGCGAGGGGCTTTCCCTGTACGGTTGGTCACGCAGCTCACGCGTTGGACGGACGGGCTCGCGCCCTGGGAACTGCCTCGGGTCCCCGTGGTCCGCGGGTGCGGGTCGGGGGTCGGGGGTCGGGAGCGTGCCCTCCCCAGCCGGTCCCTTCCTGAAGTTCTTGGCTTTGCCCCCGCGGGGGAGACGGGAGCGCGGCGCTGGGCTCGCGTCCTCTTCTCTGGGCTTGGGCTGGATTGGGGCGGGGGGAGCCGCGGGGGGCTCGGTGGGGCCCCCCCGGGCTGTCTGCAGGCGGTGCGGGGCTGGCGCGGGGGTCACCGCGGCAGGTGCTCCCGAGCGCCCCAGGCCCGGGCGGGCAGCGGCGGGCGGGACCCAGGTGCGCTCCCCGGGCGGCCCCGCACCGCGGCGGAGGGACCGGGAGCGCAGGTGCCTTCAGCCGCGCGGGTGCAGGTTAGGGACGGGCGCGTGCGCGCGCGGCTGTGCGGTTGTGCTCCCCTCCGGGGTACCTCAGGTGCAAAAGGGGGACCGAGCCCACTTTCCCGGGGCGCGGGGGGCGGGGGGGGACGGGCCGTGAGCTTCCGAAACCGGAGAATGAGCGTGAGGCTTTGGGAAGCGTTTGGCGCGGCGCTGTGTGCAGGGGCTCCCCGGGATCAGGGACACGCCCGGTATCCCAGGGGCTGGGGGCTGGGGCCTGGGGGGGCGGTGGCAGTCGGCGACGCTTGGAGGATGCGGGGAGGCCACCACCAGGGGGCTGTTAGGACAAGGGAAGAGCCCGCCGGGATGGAACAGCATGGGCAACTCGCTTGTCGACTTAGGGAGTCTCCTTGACAGCCTGGGATAGAGACCAGCCTTCGTTGGTGCTGTTTCTTTTGGGAAATCACTCCGTTTGGAAACTGGACTGTTTACTGTTGCATTTTATGTAATTGGAGAAGTGGAAAGGACTTTTTATCTATCATCATCTACCATCTATCTATCTATCTATCTATCATCTATCATCTATCAATCATCTATCATCTATCAATCATCTATCATCATCAATCTATCATCATCTATCATTTATATCTGTCATCTATCTATTTATTTATGCACAGGTGCAAGCTTGATATTGGAAGGTGCGCATTGGTATATCCTAGTAATCTGGGAGGTAGGATGACAAAGCCCCCACACACTGGGCCTGACTGTTGGATGGGTCCTGTTTAATAGAGCTGGATTTCCTGTGAAAACCATTTCCCAGAGGCGCGGAGAAAGTGCCCATGGAAGTCGTAAAGAAGGACACGCTTGTCCTCCTTATATCAAAGTATTATTTGTTGCACAGTGTAAAGTTTGCTGGAGAAGTTGCCTAAAGGAAGGTGATAGTTTATTGCTTATGTCAAGTTGGGATCTTTTCTATGTATATTAAGGAATTAAGACATGTTATCTTTAGCGTCCCAGGTTACATTTTATCCTTTGTCAAGAGTAGAACCCTTATTAACATTATGGCTCTTAAGCATTTATGTCATTCCAACGTGGATATTTTTCCAGGCATCTTAGGATGAGATGAACTTTTGACTCTCTTACGGCTAGAGGGTTTTTGTTAGAAAAGATACGAGCATCAGTGCTCAGTGGTTAAGATTCTTGCATTTTGGGATCTTTCACAAGTGTTGGCCTCTCTTTGTCCCCTGGAGAGTTGTGGACTTGAACACGTTCATTGCTTTATGCAGAGACCATAGGTTGTCTCCAGATTATGAAAACATCCCTTTAAAATAGTTTGTTGCAGTGGGAAACTCATGCAATTTAACTAATTAGGTAATCTGAGATATTTGGAATTTAGGATATTTAACTTCGGGAGCCAGAGGAAGTGTCAAACAAAACAAAATATTCCTATTACAAGTAACTATGTGCAGAGTGGTCACATAACTAACGAGTTGTGAGCTTCATTCATAAAAGTCCTAGGAATCTAAGCACCCCATAGACTTCCTCACTGATTATTCTATGTGGGGGGGGGGGGGATACACATTCCCAGAGTAAATAATGTTATGAAGTGTATTCTAGTCATCGACTAGTCAAATGCAATATAAAACAAACCAATTTGTGGTGTGAAATTTATCTTGAATCCTATTGCATATGCACTTATTTTTTTGTTTTGTGTAGATTGTAGCATATTTTCATAGATTTTTTTTTTTTTTGCACAGGATTTCTTTTAATATTGGTGAATGAGCGTACACCGTAAAATTTTTTATATTTCCATTCCCTTCAGCTTAGGTAATAAGTATATGGAGTATAATAATTTTGTTTAGCAGTCTCTATGTAAAAAAAAACAAAAAAACATCAGTGTTACTCATAAAAACAAAATTATTGGGTGAACCTGTGTGCCGTGTTTTAAAAGGCAGAAAGGGATCTTCTTATTTTTTATTTCCCCTTTGACACAGTTTTTTCAACCAATATTTATTTTAGTGTATGACATGTATCACTCATTTTAACACTTTTTAAAATTCAGGCTGTGTGTGAAATTAGCAGCATGAAGCTGCTCTGAAAACTGTAGAATTGTAGTTTACACACTGGGCCATCAATTTTAGCTCCATCGATTGTAGCTCCTCACTCCCTCTCCCCCTTGGCCCCTGAGTTTCTATACAGAGGGGAAGACAGCGGCGAATGGTTCAGTAATCCCAGACGATGCCAATTTACCAATTATGTGATCCGGGTTAAATTATTTACTTCTTCTACGTCTCCATTCCCCTACCTGTATAGTGGGGGTTGTTATAGTACCAGTGTTAGAGGATTTGAGAATACATGTAGAGTGCTTAGACCAGCGCTTGACATGTGGTAAAGGCTTAACAAATGTTAGAGGTTGCGATGAAGAGTCATATCACACAGAGTGTATTATTCTTGTCAATTTTAAATTTTAACTCTAAGTATAGTTGACTTAATTAATTAAAGTTAACCAGGAAATGGTTTTGCAATTAAATGATAGCAGAATAAAGTCTCAAAGGTTTGACACGACCGGGTTAATAACAAGTTCGTCCTTAGAACTTGGATTTTCCAGGCCAAGTTCAAGCCACCTGGGTTTGCCAGTCATAACTACAGTTAGGTTTTTTGGCTCGACTCCAACAGAACTCTCTTCTGATTCAGGGCCAAGAAATGTTTTAATGCTTTCTACCAGAACTTGAAAGTTTGGTAATATTTTCTGACAAACACTGAGCGAGATTCATGATCTCCTTAAGTGCTTGTACCCAAGTCATTGGGTTCCGATGCTCAAGGTTATATACAGGCTATTAAACATTAAATACCAACTTCATTTGGCTAGATGGACGCTTTTATCTATTCTCAGAGTTGACTCATTATTTCACCTAGTCCTTTAGGCTCCGCAGCCTATACCAATGGTATTACCATTCTTTAAAGGGTATTACCCCCTTTAACACTGAAGATTGTCCTTTCTTGAAAGAAAGCGGAGTGGTTTTTGTGCTTTCTGTGTTTTTTTTTTTTGGGGGGGGGGGTGTCTGCTAGATGTGCTTGTGGCTATTTTCAGCTACATCTGGTATACAAGATATTTTACGTTGGTATTTTGTACTACGTGGACAATAAATGGTTATAGGTTTGGTATGTGCCATGCGGACTACTCAGAGTTAGGTCCTTTGTCCTCATCATCAGTGTGCTTACGCCGATATTTAAGCTCTTAAAGTGCTTCTGTTTTGTATTCCATATGTTGGTTGAGTAATATTTGGTGTGAAAGTATACATTTCTCGAAGGTGCATTTGATTTTCTTTGTTTGGTATGCATACTTTTTGTCGTGGTATGTGAGAGTGCCGGAACTAGGAATTAATGCGATTACTGAACAGAGTTATGAATTCTCATTTGCATGGATTTTCATAACTACTCTTTCAAATCTATTTTGGGTTATTTGTGTTGGGTTGAAGTAGCTAGTTGAGTTGAAAATATTCACATAGTCCTTCAGTCCTATGTGAGGAGGCCTGTGTAGCCAAAGCTTTCTAAAAAACATCTTTAAAAAGTCCCTCTATTTAGATGCATACGTTTAGAGTTTTAGATTGTTTTCTGGTCTAAACGTGGGTTCTACTTTTACCACCAAACATTGTATGGAAAAGAATTTTATTAATCGTTTTTTAAAAGGATGGTTCTTTTCCTCCTAAAGAGTTACTAGTTATTTTTATAAGTATAATGTGAAAATTTCTTTTGCAATCACATGACTGAATGACTTCTGAGTCAGTGGAGAAGAAGCAAAAGGAGCGGATAACTTTTTAAACACCAACATCCTGATTTCATGCAAGTAGGTGAAATAATAAAGCGGACAGAAAATGACAAAAACCTTGGAGTGCAAGAAGTCTGGAGGCGGTGCTATGGCATCGGCTCCTGTTTAAGGGCATTAAGCTTTTGTATCTCGCATAGTACTGTCTCTGAAGTTGATTTTTTTTTTAAGGTTTATCTATTTACGTGAAGGGCGGGGAGGGGCAGAGGGAAAGGGAGAGAGGGAATCTCCAGGGGATTCCACGCTGAGCTCAGGGCCCCACACCAGGCTTGACCTCAAGACCCTGAGATCATGACCCGAGCGGAAATCAAAAGTCTGATGCTTAACCAACCGAGCCACCCAGGTGCCCCAGACTTGATCTTTTTCTGTGGGGTCATGACGTCAGCTTCCTCTGCTACTCCCTACAGCTTCTTATCGGTCACTCAGATTGTGAAGCCAACAGACTAAATGATATAAGTTTTATTGGCAAAGTTCTTTTTCTTTTGTAGCTCAGATTGCCAGAACTCACAGTGTGTGTGTGTGTGTACGCCTCAGTTTAAAAGAATCCCCTGGAAAAAAGAAAAATAATCTGCACGAAAATAAGCATCTATTATTATCTATTTTACTGTCACGAGGTATTAACCGGCATTAGTTAAAAAATCTGGAAATGACTCTCAGCCTGTCATTTGAAAGTAGCTCTTGTTTGATTATGAAAGTAATATGTGCATTTTTAAGAATTTTTTAAAAGAAAATTAAAAAAAAATCACCAACAGTAACTGCTGATAAAATCTTATTTTATTTTCTTCCAGTCTTTTTCCTATGCGCTATACAAATGGTTTACTATGCAAATGGTTTGTATGCGGTCTTTGTTTTGTTTTGCACATTTATTATACTTAATGACATTTCCCCATGACATTAACATTTTTTATTGGCATCTTAGATAATACAAGTATAATACATGTCCTTTGCCACAGACGGTGTTATATATTATAAATAAGTGTTGGTGTTAAATATTTCCCCTGTAAGCATAGAAAATAGTTGATTCTTTTCAAAATGCAGAATGTGTAATAAAAAGAACATTTACCGTGACCTAATTTTGTGATGTATTTTACACACATTACTTATTTACTTCTCATAACGTTCCTTGACCTTGGTTCCCTGCCACTCCTGTTAGGAAACTATGATTTGAAAAGGTTACCTAACATCCGTGCGTCGTGGGACTGAGATGGAGTTTGAGTAGTTCTTACTTCAAAGCCCTTCCTCCTAAACATAAAAATTATACCAGTTTCATGCAGTCAATTTGACAAGTATATTTCATTGTCTACTGAGTACTTACAACTTAGCTCTATAAGCAAACAAAGAAGGTAGCGTGAACTATATCTGAATCAACTATTTCTACGTTAAATTTCCATAAGAATACAGTAAATAAATATTTTTTGTCTTTGCTTGATAAAGGGTTAATTTTTATTGAATAAGGCTACCATATTTTTGAATGTTTTTTAAAGTAAAGAAAACAAACCATTTGACTCAATTTAGCACTTTTTGGGGGGAACAAGTAGTATTTATAGGTTAAACTGGCTTGAATTTAGACAGTGCTATGGTAGTCAGTCACATACTCCTTTTTTCTTTTTCTTTTCTTTTTTTTTTAAGATTTTATTTATTTGAGAGAGAGAGAAAGCACAGAAGGAGAGGGAAGCAAGCTGAGCAGAGAGCCCATGTGGGGTGGGGCTTGATCCCAGGACCCTGAGATCATGACCTGAGCTGAAGGCAGACACTTAGGGACTGAGCCCCCCAGGCGCCCCACATACTCCTTCGGTATAGAAAATTCATTTTTACTTGGTGTGTGAGAGCTCATTTTATATGTCCTATTCTTAGAAGGTGGCATACCGAAGAGGCTATTTTAGTTGAAATCAATTTTGTTAATTACATATAGTCAATTGGTTCTGGATATTGGTTAATGACATTAAATTATATACTTAATATAATTAACTTCAAAACAGTATTAAATACCAGCTGGGTATTGAGATTGACTTTTGGTATTTCTGAAACCTTACTGTGGGAATACGTATATATACGTAAATAATATGTCTTTTGTATTTAAATGTGTATCTGAAGGACTGGGAAAGTAGCATTTTAGGTTACCCTTCAGTTTATACTTACTTACAGGTGTCATGCTTTAAACCCGCTTTTGAATGAACTTCAAGGTATTTGAGTGACCTGTCAGCATTTAGTAGCAGCCACTATCCCGCCAGATGTGCTGGTGGTTCTTCTAATCGAGTTGTTCATTCTTTCATGAGTGAGAGGCTTTGCCATCAGAGGTTTGGAAAGGAGTTCCCTAGAGAGGAGAACGACTTCATTCATTGGGTTTCAAAGTTACTCTAACAGGTTAAGTTACTTCGCAGGTCCTAAGGGTGATGGTGAACCTCCCTAACTGCTGACTCAAATAGACCTGTCTCGTCCCTCTCCATTGTAAACTTCCCATTATTCATTTTTGTGTGCGAGCATCTCATGAAACCTAATGATCCTACAAGGCTAGGAGTATTTTGCACCTTCGAAATCAAAAGTAGATGGGGTGTTTTATGCTGAGCTTGTATTACTTGCAAGTTTACGTCCTAACTAACCCATTGGGTCTTCTTAAGTGTATTCTTTGGTATCAAAGTCATGCGACACTGGGTGACCCTTGCGGTGGAGTCATTTTGCCCTCAGTCTCTCCGCTTGCCTAGATGTGGGACCCTTACTACTGCATTCCTACAATATGTAGTTTCCTTTCTCTCCCTTTATTCCTTTCTTGATAGATCTCATTTTCCCTAACTTTATTGAGACATCAATGATATGTAATGTTTAGAAAGTTTAAAGTATACAACATGTTGATTTAAATTTTTTTTTATATTTTACTTTTATTCATATCTATTTGTATTTATATTTTTTACATTATTTTTTATATTTAAATTCAGTTTGCTAACATATAGTATAACACCCAGTGCTCATCCCATCGGGTGCCCTCCTCACTGCCCGTCACCCAGTCACCCCGTCCCCCCCCCGCCCACCTCCCCTTGCACAACCCTCTGTCTGTTTCCCAGAATTAGGAGGCTCTCATGGTTTGTCTCCCTCTCTGATTTTCCCCACTCAGTTCCCCTCCTTTCCCTTATAATCTCTCTCACTGTTTCTTATATCCCCGTATGAGTGAAGCCATATGATGATACAGCATGTTGATTTGATGCATTTATGTATTGATGAGCACTATGGTGTTGGCCAGTGCCTCACTGTCACATAATTACCATTTCCTTTTATGGGGTCAGAATGTTTAAGATCTACTTTAACAGTTTTCAAGTATATAATATGGTATTTATTGTTAACTATAAACTCAGTGCTGTGCGTTAGGTTCCCAGAACTTAATCATCTGATGATTGGAAGCTTGTACCCTTTGACTGACATCTCCCCATTTCCCCCATCTGTCAGTGCTTGGTAACCACAATTCTCTTCTGTTTCCACAAGCCTTGTTTCCTTAGATTCCATTGTCTAATTGGTATCATAAGGTATTTGTCTTTCTCCGTCTGACTTATTTCATTTAGGCTAATGCCCTCAAGGTGCCTCCGCGTTGTCACAAATGGCAGGATTTCTTCCTTTCTCTTGGCTAGATGATATTCTGCTCCATATACACCACACCTGCTGCATCTGTTCATCTACTGACGGACATCTAGGTTGGATCCATGTCTTGGCTAGGGTGACTAGTGCTGCGATAAACACGGGCGTGCGGACATGGCTTCGAGGTCCTGTCTTCATTTCCTTTGACATGTGACAGTCTCGTTTCATGTTGATCTTCGGCATTAGTCCTTTCCTTGAAAATTGATACCAAGTCTTTTGTGTTCTCAGCTCCTGATGCAGTGGCTACTACACATTAAGCACCCAACAAATGTTACTTTTTTGGAAAAAACTGTGCGAATTAATGAGCCAAAGACGTTGGCGGTTCCATGGAGGTAGTTACTGACTTGAGATTTAGTATCACTTCGGCTATTGCGGGATTACCAGGCTGTACCACCACCCCCCACCCCAAGGGACGAGACCTACGACTATGAATGAGAGAGATACTGGATTTAAATGCTGATCTCAGTCAACTTTATGTAATTGTGAATTATGTTATTAGGTATGAATGTATTAGCAAGAGGCAAAGACCTGAGACGTTGTTATGCAGGTTCCTATGGAGAATGAAAATAAGTAAAAATGTCAAGAAAAATAGGGGTGCAGATTAAAATAACGTCACAAACGAACTTGTTAGCCTTATGAACATACGCACAGAGGCCCACACTCATTTATTTATTTTTAGATGGTATGAAGGATGTTGGGCAAATGCTCCATGCTGCAACCTCTCTGCAACCTCGTTGCCGAGGACTTGCTTTTCACAACATCTTAGATGTGGAGAGGCTGCTACCCTCCAGACGTAGTTCCGTCCTGCTGTGGTGAAATATAAGGCCAGGGATTATCTGACTACACTGGTAGG